>NC_042963.1:21632839-21946173 GCF_901001165.1 Salmo trutta | reverse complement strand
GGTAGTGGGATAGGGATGGCTATTGTAGTATATGCATGTTGATATAGCAACATAAAATCGTGATTGATCAAACAATCCAGTATAGTAGATGACGGCAATTATCGGATGTAGTCTGCCAATAAACCTAGAAGTAGAAGAAAGATGACTCTCACAAACATGACAGTGTCTTTTTATTTTGCTCTATGACATCCACCAGTTTTACGTCAGTCATCGGAATGCACTTCTCACAAAACCGACAGTCCAGACCGAACCTATGGAGCTACAAACGTATAATTTCGAAAGCGGGTCACCAATATCGAAAGGGGAGACTCAGCAACACCGTGCTGGTTGTTTTGCTCTACGACGCACACAAGTGTCAGGGGAGTCATCTGAAGGTTACCCAGTACTAGGCTGTAAAAATGTCATAATGTGCATAGCGGTAAAAAGTGCTTTTAAAATGTCTTATATCTTTCAGACATAGGACACTCTTCAAAACGTTATTCCTTATCTACAAATGTGTTATTTAACCTCTTACATCTAAACGTTCCGCTAGCGGAACACCGCTCCAATATCCAATGATAGGGCGTGGCGCGAAATACAAACTCCTCGAAAATCCGAAAACTTCAATTTTTCAAACATATGACTATTTTACAACATTTTAAAGACAAGACTCTCCTTTATCTAACCACACTGTCCGATTTCAAAAAGGCTTTACCATGAAAGCAAAACATTAGATTATGTCAGGAGAGTACCCAGCCAGAAATAATCACACACCCATTTTTCAAGCTAGCATATAATGTCACAAAAAACAAAACCACAGCTAAATGCAGCACTAACCTTTGATTATCTTCATCAGATGACGCTCCTAGGACATTATGTTATACAATACATGCATATTTTGTTCAATCAAGTTCATATTTATATAAAAAACCAGCTTTTTACATTAGCATGTGACGTTCAGAACTAGCATTCCCACCGAACACTTCCGGTGAATTTACTAAATTACTCACGATAAACGTTCACAAAAAACATAACAATTATTTTAAGAATTATAGATACAGAACTCCTTTATGCAATCGCGGTGTCCGATTTTAAAATAGCTTTTCGGTGAAAGCACATTTTGCAATATTCTGAGTAGATAGCTCGCCATCACGGGCTAGCTATTTTGACACCCACCAAGTTTGGTACTCACAAAACTCAGATTTACTATAAGAAAAATGTGATTACCTTTGCTGTTCTTCGTCAGAATGCACTCCCAGAACTTCTACTTCAATAACAAATGTTGGTTTGGTTCCAAATAATCCATAGTTATATCCAAATAGCGGCGTTTTGTTGTGCGTTCAAGACACTATCCGAAGGGTAACGAAGGGTGACGCGCCCGGCGCATTTCGTGACCAAAATTTCAAAATATTCCATTACCGTACTTCGAAGCATGTCAAACGCTGTTTAAAATCAATTTTTATGCGATTTTTCTCGTAAAAAAGCGATAATATTCCGACCGGGAGTCGTTGTTTTCGTTCAAAGACTGAAAATGAAAACATGGAGTCGTCTCGTGCACGCGCGCACCAGTCTCATTGTTCTCAGATCGACCACTTACCAAATGCGCTACTGTTTTTCAGCCATGGCCTGCAAAGTCATCATTCAACGTTCTGGCGCCTTCTGAGAGCCTATGGGAGCGTTAGAAAATGTCACGTTACAGCAGAGATCCCCTGTTTTGGATAGAGATGATCAAGAAGGCCAAGAAATGGTCAGAGAGGGCGCTTCCTGTTTGGAATCTTCTCAGGTTTTGGCCTGCCAAATGAGTTCTGTTATATTCACAGACACCATTCAAACAGTTTTAGAAACTTTGGAGTGTTTTCTATCCAAAGCTAATAATTGTATGCATATTCTAGTTTCTGGGCAGGAGTAATAATCAGATTCAATCGGGTAAATTTTTTATCCGGCCGTGAAAATACTGCCCCCTATCCATAACAACTTAACGGGTTTCTATGGGCTATAGCAGTAAAGGCCAAAATCCATATTTCTTTAAATCAGGTTTTTATATGTATTTTTTATGCCTACAGGGGTCCTAAATTACCCATCTTAAAAACCTCATATGACACCAATCCCGTCAGCGGGACTGAGTTTGACAATAGCCAGTGAAAAATCAGAGCGCCAAATTCAAAACCACAAATCTAATAATTTCAATTTCTCAAACATAGGACTATTTTACACCATTTTATAGATACACTTCTCCTGAATCGAACCACGTTGTCCGATTTCAAAAAGGCTTTACAGCGAAAGCAAAACATTAGATTATGTTAGGAGAGTACACAGACACAAATAACCACACAGCCATTTTCCAAGCAACTAGATGCATCACAAATACCCAAAACACAGCTAAATGAAGCACTAACCTTTGACGATCTTCATCAGATGACACTCCTAGGACATCATGTTACACAATACATGCAATTTTTGTTCAATCAAGTTGATATTTATATCCAAAAACAGCATTTTACATTGGCGCGTGACGTTCAGAAAATATTTTGCCTCCAATACTCACGGTGAATCAGCACAACAATTTACAAAAATACTCATCATAAACGTTGATAAAATATTAAACTGTCATTCAAAGAATTATAGATGAACATCTCCTTTATGCTAACGCTGTGACAGATTTTAAAAAAAGCTTCAAGAGGAAAGCACACTTTGCAATAATCTGAGTATTGCGCTCAGAAAAATACACTAGGCAATACAGATACCCGCCATTTTGGAGTCATCTAAAATCATAAATAGCATTTGAAATATTCACGTACCTTTGATGATCTTCATCAGAAGGCACTTCCAGGAATCCCAGGTCCACAATAAATGTTGTTTTGTTCGATGAACTCCATAATTTATGTCCAAATAGCTCCTTGTTGTTAGCGCGTTCAGTTAGCTACTCCAAATGTAGGAAGCGCGTGGAAAATGTCACGACGAAAAGTAATTTTTTTTAAATTTACGTTCGTTCAAACATGTCAAACGTTGTAAAGCATCAATCTTTAGGGCCTTTATAACGTGAAACTTAACATTTTGGAACACAGCTACCTCTCATGCGCGCCAATGAACTGGTGTCCTTCCCTGGGTCACCAACTTCCCCACCTTCTTGTTCGCTCTCTGTTCATCATAGAAGCCTCAAACAACTTTCTAAAGACTGTTGACATCTAGTGGAAGCCTTAGGAAGTGCAAAAGGAATCCTTAGTCACTGTGTGTTCGATAGGCAATGACTTGGAAATATTCCACGCATCAGATTTCCACTTCCTGGTAGGGTTTTTCTCAGGTTTTTGCCTGCCATATGAGTTCTGTTATACTCACAGACATTATTCAAACAGTTTTAGAAACTTTGGAGTGTTTTCTATCCAAATCTACTAATAATATGCATATCCTAGCTTCTGATTCTGAGTAGGATGCAGTTTAATATGGGCACGTATTTCAACCGAAAGTGACAATACTGCCCCCTATGCGATTGGTGTCGTAAGAGGTTTTAAAGATGCACTCCAGGATCTTAAGCACAACAAATGTGTAACGTATACTACGAATTGGATTCGTTACATATTCAAATTGCTATTTATTAAAAAAAATTGTAGAACCTAACATATAATATGAAATGGATGCCGTAGTACACAATTGGATGACATAGTACTCCAAAAAACCGGATCACTTTTGGCTCGCAACTTTCTAAACTACAGGCTGAAATTTTGAAAAATGTTGAGAGTGCATCTTCAAAACAATTCCATATCTTAGCTTAGTAGATATTGCAATCTAATGGCTTAGACCTACAGGGGTTAAGATTAATGTACTTACTCATGTCTCTGGATAAAAGCATCTGCTAAATGACTAAAATGTCAAATGTAAATGTTTTACATACATCTCATATTACTGAATAGAATTTTGATTAAAGAATATGTATATTGATGTAACAAATGTATTATTTGTAGATTTCTTTATAAAAATGCAGTCAATTGTTACATTTGACTGTGTAAACCTAGAAATACAACTTATTTCTCTAAGAGTGAGGCAGCTATATAGCATTTTGCAAAAAAGTACAACATCAAGTGATAGATTTTAAAGAAATACATAATGTCATTGAACAACCCCATGCCTTGATTATATAGTGAAAAAACATACCAATCTCTTTCACAATTTATTTAAACAAGCTTTAAGCTAATTTACCAACACAAAGTTCCTTCGAAAAGTATTCAGACCCCTTGATGTTTTCCACATTTTGGTACATTACAGCCTTGTTCTAAAATTGATTACATTCTTTTTTCTCATCAATATACACACAATACCCCATAATGACAAAGCATTACATTTTTGCTAATTTATTGCAAATAAAAAACTGAAATATCACATTTACATAAGTATTCAGACCCTTTACTCAGTAATGTGTTGAAGAAAATTTGGCAGCGATTACAGCATTGAGTCTTCTTGGGTATGAGACTTGGCATACCTTTATTTGAGGAGTTTCTCCCATTCTTCTCTACAGATCCTCTCAAGCTCTGTCAGGTTGGATGGGGAGCATTGCTGCATAGCTATTTTCAGATCTCTCCAGAGATGTTTGATCGGGTTCAAGTCCGGGCTCTGGCTGGGCCAGTCAAGGACATTCAGAGACTTGTGCCGAAGCCCTCCTGTCTTGGCTGTGTGCTTAGGGTCATTGTCCTGTTGAAAGATGAATCTAAGCCACAGTCTGAGGTCCTGAACGCTCTGGAGCAGGTTTTCATCAAGGATCTCTAGGTACTTTGCTTTGTTCATCTTTGCCTCAATCCTGACTAGTCTCCCAGTCCCTGCCTCTGAAAAACATCCCCACAGGATGATGCTGCCACCACCATGCTTCACCGTAGTAATGCCTCCAGACGTGATGTTTGCCATTCAGGCCTCCAGGGTTCAATCTTGTTTTCATCAGACTAGAGTTCCTTGTTTCTCATGGTCTAAGTCTTTAGGTTCCTTTTGGCAAACTCCAAGTGGGCTGTCATTTGCCTTTTACTCAGGTGTGGCTTTCTTCTAGCTACTCCACCATAAAGGCCTGATTGGTGGAGTGCTGCAGAGATGGTTGTCCTTCTGGAAGGTTCTCCCATCTCCAAAAAGAAACCCTAGAGCTCTGTCAGAGTGACTATCAGGTTCTTGGCCACCTCCCTGACCAAAGGCCCTTCTCCCCGATTGCTCAGTTTGGCCGGGCAGCCAGCTCTAGGAAGAGTCTTGGTGGTTCCAAACATCTTCCATTTAAGAATGATGTAGGGCACTGTGTTCTTGGGGATCTTCAATGCTACAGAAATTTTTTGGTACCCTTCCACAGATCTGTGCCTTCACAAAATCCTATTTTAGAGCTCTATATGGACAATTCCTTCGACCTCATAGCTTGGTTTTTGCTCTGACATGCACTGTCAACTGTGGGACCTTATTTAGACAGGTGTGTGCGCCTTTCCAAATCATGTCATATCAGTTGAATTTACCACAGGTGGACTCAAATCAAATTGTACAAACATCTCAAGGATGATCAATGGAAACTGAATACAACTGAGCTCAATTTCAAGTCTCATAGCAAAGGGTCTGAATACTTATCTAAATGAGGTAAACTGTCTAAAAACCTGTTTTCACTTTGTCATTATGGGGTATGGTGTGTAGATTTCTGAGGATAATTTAAAAAAATACATTTTAGAATAAGGCTGTAACGCAACAAAATGTGAAAAAAGTCAAGGATAATTAGAGGAGTAAAAATGAATATTTTGTCATACCCGGGGTCAGATATACCAAGGCTGTCAGCCAATCAGCATTCAGGGCTCGAACCAACCAGTTTATAATTGTCAGTAATACATTGAGTCGATTTTTATTTAGTCACATGCAGATTCTACTGTGTTGAAGGAGGCTAAGGTTGATGCCTGACATCTGATTTACACCAAAATGGTTGAAATTACTAAATTAGTGCAAGGGTAGAAAACAACACATCTGCCACGCTGTTCCTCAACACCGGGGCCCTTCAGGGGTGCGTGCTTAGTCCCCTCCTGTACACTCTTTTCATCCACAACTGCATCGCCAAGCACAACTCCAACACCATCATTACGTTTGCTGATGACCCAACAGTGGTAGGCTTGGTCACCGACAACGATGAGACAGCCTATAGGGAGGAGGTCAGAGATCTGGCAGCGTGGTGCCAGGACAACAACCTCTCCCTCAATGTGAGCAAGACAAAGGAGATGATTGTGGACTACAGGAAAAGGAGGGTCGAACAGGCCCCCATTAACATCAACAGGGCTGTAGTGGAGCGGGTTGAGAGTTAAGTTCCTTGGTGTCAACATCACCAACAAACTATCATGGTCCAAACACACCAAGACAGTCGTGAAGAGGGCATGACAACAGCTTTTCCCCCTCGGGAGACTGAAAAGATTTTGCATAGGTCCCCAGATCCTCAAAAAGTTCTACAGCAGCATGATCAAGAGCATCCTGACCGGTTGCATCACCGCCTGGTATGACTGCTTGGGTTACGACCGTAAGGCGCTACAGAGGGTAGATCTGTTGTTTGCACTAATTTAGATGTGTTGTTTGCACTAACCCTTGCACTAATTTAGTAATTTCAACCATTTTGGTGTAAATCAGATGTCAGGCACCGCCCAATACATCACTGGGGCCAAGCTTCCTTCCATCCAGGACCTGTATACTAGACGGTGTCAGAGGAAGGCCCCAAAAAATGTCAAAGACTCACCAGGCTTCCCGAGTGGCGCAGTGGTCTAAGGCACTGCATCACAGTGCTAGCTGCGCCACTACAGATTCTGGATTCGAGTCCAGGCTCTGTCACAGCTGGCCGCGACCGGGAGAACCATTGGGCAGCGCACAATCGGCCCAGCGTCGTCCGGGTTAGGGGTGGGTTAAGCCGGCAGGGATGTCCTTGTCCCATCGCGCACTAGCGACTCCTGTGGCGGGCCGAGCGCAGTGCACTCTGACACGGTCGCCAGGTGTACAGTGTTTCCTCCGACACGTTGGTGCGGGTGGCTTCCGGGTTAAGTGGACATTGTGCCAAGAAGCAGTGCGGCTTGGCTGGGTTGTGTTTCGGAGGACATGCTCTCGACATTCACCTCTCGAGTCACAGCAATGAGACAAGACTGTAACTACCAATTGGATACCACGGAATTGGGGAGAAAAAGGGGTAAAAAACCCCCCCTCCAGTCACCCAGTCATAGACTGTTCTCTCTGCTACCGGACGGCAAGCAGTACCGTAGCACCAATTCTAGGTCCAAAAGGCTCCTTAACAGCTTCTACCCCCAAGCTATAAGACTGCTGAACAGCTAATCAAATAGCCACGCAGACTATTTACATTGACTCTCCCCCCCTTTGTTTTTACACTGCTGCTCCTCACTGTTCGTTATCTATGCATAGTCACTTTACCCCTACCTACATATACAAATTACCTCGACTAACCTGTACCCCCGCACATTGACTCAGGTCCCAGTACCCCATGTATATAGCCTTGTTATTTTTATGTAATTTTATTGTTGTTACTTTTTATAATATTTTTTACTTTAGTTCATTTAGTAAATATTTTCTGAACTCTGTTTCTTGAACTGCATTGTGGGCTTTCAAGTAAGCATTTCACGGTAAGGTCTACACTTGTTGATTTCGGCGCATGTGCCAAATAAAATTTGATTTTATTTGAAAGACACTCCAATACGTGTCAGGACTACTTCGTCCAGAAGAATGTCCTTTTCCTCCCATTCAGAATAGATTTTCCTGCATGTGTTCTCGGAGATAGGGGTGCCCTAAAACCACTCATTCCAACAACTGGTAAACTAACTCCAGTTAGGTGATGAGATATGGTCCTCACCATCCGGATAGAAGGTGTGCACTGCACAAAGGAATTCTTTAGATGCTGGTCTCCTTTTGCAAAAGTTATCTGATCATATTTTGGCAATAGTATAGGATTAAGTGTTAGAATTGGGTTTTTCAAAACTGAACATTTTGATTCCTCCACTCTACATTGCTGCAGGGACTTGCTTCAATTCAGCCACAAGAGCATTAGTGAGGTTGGGCACTAATGTTGGCCGATTAGGCCTGGCTCGCAGTTGGCATTCCAATTCATCCCAAAGGTGTTCAATGTGGTTGAGGTCAGGGCTCTGTGCAGGGCAGTCAAGTTCTTCCACACCAATCTCGATAAACAATTTCTGTATGGACCTTGCTTTGTGCACGGGGGCATTTTCATGCTGAAACAGGAAGGGTCTTCCCCAACTGTTGCCACAAAGTTGGAAGCACAGAATTGTCTAGATTGTAATTGTATGCTGTAGCGTTAAGATTTCACTTCACTGGAACTCCTCCATCAAACTTTACAGTTGGCACTATGCATTGGGGCAGGTAGCATTCTCCTAGCATCCTCCAAACCCAGATTCGTCCGTCGGACTGCCAGATGGTGAAGCGTGATTCCAAGCAGTGCAGCTTTATACCACTCCAACCGACGCTTGGCATTGTGCATGGTAACATTAGGCTGCTCAGCCATGGAAACCCATTTCATGAAGCTTCCAACGAACAGTTCTTGTGCTGACGTTGCTTCCAGAGGCAGTTTGGAACTCGGTAGTGAGTGTTGCAATTGAGGACAGATGATTTTTACTACGCACTTCAGCAATCGTCGGTCCTGTTTCGTGACCTTGTGTGGCCTACCACTTCACGGCTGAGCCGTTGTTACTACTAGACGTTTCCACTTTACAATAACAGCACTTACAGTTGACAAGAGCAGCTCTAACAGGGCAGAAATTTGACGGACTGACTTGTTGGAAAGATGGCATCCTATGACGGTGCCACGTTGAAAGTCACTGAGCTCTTCAGTAAGGCCATTCTACTGCCAATGTTTTCCTATGGAGATTGTGTGGCTGTGTGCTGGATTTTATACGGGTGTGGCTGAAATTGACGAATCCACTAATTTGATGGGGTGTCCACATACTTTTGTATATATAGTGTAGCTAACTTGGCTAATTGAGGCTAGCTATAATGCTACTGCGCTTCTCACCATCCTACAGTTAGCCTACAAATAACAACTCCCTTCAGATTATAAATAGCAGCCTTCCGGTTGGCTTTTGGTCGTTGTAGCCTTTCCTTCTCATTTAACTTTCACTTTGTAATTTTAATTCCATCTTGCATTGACTAGAGTTCTCTGAACTTTTTTGCCACACAAGCAGAGCTGTAATGCAATTTTCTCTTTCTCTGGGGAAGTGCAAGGACCAGAGAGCTTGCCTTTTTTTGCATCATGCAGCCAATACGATTTTTTTCAAAATCAAATCACATTTTATTGGTCACATACACATGGTTAGCAGATGTTAATGCGAGTGTAGCGAAATGCTTGTGCATTTGGTTATGACAGTGCAGTAATATCTAACAAGTAAAATAACAATTCCCCAACAATTACCTAATACACACAAATCTAAATGGATGGAATAAGAACACGTACATATAAATATATGGAGGAGCGATGACCGAGCGACATAGGCAAGATGCAATAGATGTTTTAAAATACAGTATATTCATATACATAAGAGATGAGTAATGTAAGATATGTAAAGATTATTAAAGTGGCATTATTTAAAATGACTAGTGATCCATTTATTAAAGTGGCCATCGATTCAAGTCTGTATGTAGGCAGCAGCCTCTCTGTGTTAGTGATGGCTGTTTAACAGTCTGATGGCCTTAAGATAGAAGCTGTTTTTCAGTCTTTCGGTCCCAGCTTTGATGCACATGTACTGACGTCGCCTTCTGGATGGTAGCGGGGTGAACAGGCAGTGGCTCAGGTGGTTGTTGACCTTGATGATCTTTTTGGTCTTCCTGTGACATCAGGTGCTGTAGGTGTCCTGGAGGGCAGGTAGTTTGCCCCCGGTGATTCATTGTGCAGACCGCACCACCATCTGGAGAGCCTTGCATTTGGGGGCGGTGCAGTTGCTGTACCAGGCGGTGATACACCCCGACAGGATGCTCTCAATTGTGCATCTGTAAAAGTTTGTGAGGGTTTCAGGTGACAAGACAAATTTCTTCTGCCACCTGAGGTTGAAGAGGCGTTGTTGCGCCTTCTTCACCACGCTGTCTGTGTGGGTGGACCATTTCAGTTTGTCCGTGATGTGTATACTGAGGAACTAAAACCTTTCCACCTTCTCCACTGCTGTCCCGTTGATGTGGATAGGGGGGTGCTCCCTCGGCTGTTTCCTGAAGTCCCGATCATCTCCTTTGTTTTGTTGATGTTGAGTGAGAGGTTGTTTTCCTGACACCACACTCCAAGTGCTCTCACCTCCTCCCTGTTTGCTGTCTCATCGTTGTTGGTAATCAAGCCCACTACTGTTGTGTCGTCTGCAAACTTGATGATTGAGTTGGAGGTGTGCATGGCCACGCAGTCATGGGTGAACAGGGATTACAGGAGGGGGCTGAGCATGAACCCTTGTGGGGCCCCAGTGTTGAGGATCAGCGAAGAGGAGATGTTGTGTCCTACCCTCACCACCGGGGGCGGCCCGTCAGAAAGTGCAGGACCCATTTGCACAGGGCGGGGTTCAGACCCAGGGCCTCAAGCTTAATGATGAACTTGGAGGGTACTATGGTGTTGAATGCTGAGCTGTAGTCAATGAACAGCATTCTTACATAGGTATTCCTCTTGCCCAGATAGGATAGGGCAGTGTGATGGCGATTGCATCGTCTGTGGACCTGTTGGGGCGGTATGCAAACTGAGGTAGGTCTAGGGTGGCAGGTAAGGTGGAGGTGATATGATCCTTGACTAGTCTCTCAAAGCACTTGATGATGACAGAAGTGAGTGCTACGGGGCGATAGTCATTTAGTTCAGTTATCTTGCCTTCTTGGGTACAGGAACAATGGTGGCCATCTTGAAGTATGTGGGGACAGCAGACTGGAATAGGGAGCGATTGGATATGTCTGTAAACACACCAGCCAGCTGGTCTGCGCTTGCTCTGAGGACGAGTGTAAGAATACTGTCTGGGCCAGCAGCCTTGCGAGGGTTAACACGTTTACATGTCTTATTGACGTCGGCCACGGAGAAGGAGAGGGGGGGCCCACAGACCTTGATAGCGGGCCACGTCAGTGGCACTGCATTATCCTCAAAGCGTGCAAAGAAGGTGTTTAGTTTGTCTGATCCGTTGAATTGTGACTAAACTCTGTCCCTATACCGACATCCGACAAACGGCCGTAACGACTGATCCTGGATCGTAAAAAAGAGGATTACAGAATCCGGATCATTCTAATGCAGATAAAATGTTTTGAAAAACTGGGCCCTGGGGTGGTCACTGACCCTGAGAATGCACATGGGTTTCAGAGCTCTATTGTCAGAGACTCAGTCTGGAGGTTTGTTTCATCTGAATCATGAAGTTACTTATTCTTCCTATTTATTTGAGATAGACAACTCATATCTGGCATCCTTAGCACAGTAAAAGCAGGGTTTGGAATCATGGGTACTGTTGTGATAAAGACCAAGGAAAATCAAATTCCTACCAGTAGAGGGAGTACAGTAGCTGGGTTTACACTTCAGTTGCATAGATATTATACATAGCTGTATATAGCTTATCACTGAACTATTGGAAACGGTTTCTAAAACATGTGTATTCTTTAGTCATGTAGGTGCATTCCCTTCTAGCAGGAGTGAGTTCAGAGGGGGATTGATCAGCCTTTCTAAATGGATCAGACAACACTTATTGGCAGCCCATATCTTACTCTCCTCTGTATGCTCTTGGCAGATAATAATAACCAGTCCATGATCTACTGATCAGGGTGTGGCAGGACAGGTTAGAGAGGTACATGAGTGTATGGTCATATTAGTTTGTGTGTGCTTGTCTTTTCCTCCTGCTTGTGACTAGCTGGATTCAAACCCTGGGTTTAAACAAGACTGTGTTTATCCGCTGAGCTAAAGCCTAGGCATTAACCCAGGGAACCAACACAATTCTTCCGGTGTCAGGCAAGGCTACTCATCACGCAAGTGTGGTTCGCCGAACCACATCCATTACACGTGGGAAGGGGTGAGGTTATCATAAGTCTGTGTTGTCAATGTTAAGCTGCAGTGAGTGATGCTGTGCCAGTAGTTGTCTGTCTCCACTGTGTGCCAGGATGTGAATGAGACTGGGTTTATTTCTGTGGGCAGGATTGTGGGATCACTGTCGGTCTTCTAATATTACTGAGAGGAATATTAAAAATATGCCTCATCATTCTTTCTCTCTCTCTCTGCCAACCATTTATATACTATTTGACATTAAACCAACCCACTAGGCACAGATGTCAGTTCAACGTCTAGTTTTGATTCACATTTGGTTGAGGTGTCAACTAACGTGAATTCAACAGGTAATCCACCAAAAATGTCATCTTGTCATTGGATTTAGGCTAAATTAAGTTGATTACTTGTTGCAAATCCAATCAGTTTTCCAAGTTGATTAAACGTCATCTCATAGATTTTTTTATGGTTGATATAACATAGAAACAACTTTGATTCAACCAGTTTTTGCCCAGTGGGAAGTGTCTTGTGAAAATACTACTGAAAGACAATGATTTACTTCCACCTAGGGCTGTATAATATTCTATATTACAGAAGTAATATTACAAAGCAAACCTACCATTCGAATGTCTTCAAACCATTGCATCACATTGTGGCGCCCAAGCAGCATCTAGAAAAGTATGGAATTATAAGAATGAAAAATGACAGACAATCTCAAAGATGGCCTCTGAAAAATTCTTTAAAAAGTATAAACACTTCTAAGAGCCAGAGAGGATCATCCAAGTGTCTGACTGTTAAAATAAGTAGAAAAACTGCCTGCATTGAAACGTTTGCTATGTGGGAGTCGAGCCATGACTTTGAGACTTTCTCAGGTCCAAAGTCTGGTCTGGTCTGGATCTTACTGAGGTTTCCCCACTGTGCCAAGTCCCTGAGACAGCTCAGATAAATGTAGTTCCTCCACAAACAGAAGCAAATTCCACTCAGCCATTAACAAAGTAATACAACCTCAGGGCACGGACTAACTACAAATCATCTTGTTTTCCCCAATGTTTATTTTCCCAGGTAGCCAAACTGATCAGAACTTTGCTTTGTTGGCACCCGTGCAAGACAATCTCACAGCTCACTGTGTTTTTAAACACACTGGTCATTCGTACAGCTGGGTGGGTAGAGTAAGGAATATCACTCTATAGTATATCCGGTGCTGATGTCTGTATCTGTTCTCCTTTTAAGGGACTCATAGTGCACATAGTTCCTAACTAGACTCGGCTACAGCAGCTCTGCTGCCAACCATTCTTACCAGGGGCAGGAAAACGTCCGATCTGTCCCTCTGCATGCTAATTTATTCTGCTTGTTATTGCATACTACTTTATTTTTTACTTGTTATTCTTGATTGATTATTATTGATCTTGATATTTGGACTGCAGTATTAAGGGAGCTTTAGTTTAAGTAAGCATTCCATTGCATCGTTTACACCTGTTGTAACTGGTGTACGCAACAAATAAACTTTGATTTCTGTGCTAAAGGCTCACTTCCGAGAAATCTTCACGTTCCCATTTTAGGTGTTGAAATACTCAGCAGTCCCACTGTGAAGCAAAGAGGGCCAAAAGGTGGGCCAGTTATCATGATGTGATATGTTCCTCTAAGCTTGATGAATTCAGGACAACACCCTGAGTTCTGAATGTGTCAAATGTATTTTTCTTGAGAAACAGGCTAATATTATTGTGTTGTTCCTGACAGTGGAGGAGAAGGAGCTCTGCGTCTGATTTAAGTATGATGACATTTAAAGCTATTTCTCTCTCTCCCTCCCTCCCTCTCTTTCTCTCCCTCCTTTAAGAGTTCCCAACAGCCCTCAATTTCTGTCACTCCCCTGAGTGATCGTTTATTTCCTTCTATAAATTCAGACAGCAAGCTGACAACATTGCCCAACTCAGTGCCACGTGCCTTTTCAGCAATTACTGTTGTTTGTAGATTCTATTTTGTGCTCTCGTTAAGAACCTACTCTGTTTTATATACATTTCCAAGTATCGCCAGGACAACACTTAATTACTCTGGTCCAAGTAGTCTCACTTGACCAGTCCTCAACATCGTATTCTCGTTCGAGAATGCTAGAGGACTTGAAAAGTCAAGTGCAATAAGCAGATCCACGTAAGGAGTGAAGAGGGAGAGGGGAATTTAAATTGAAGTCAGATCAACTTAACCCCCTTTCTGTTTTATCCAAGAGGACGTTCTTCTCATCTGCTACATCTATTTCTACTGTTCACCATTTCCTGCAGTAGAAAATAAACTTAAAAGACCATGTGACATCATTTTAATACTCCTTTTTAGGAGTGTTTGGCTACATCAAGAAAAAGAGTTTTCCCTCCCGTTTCTGTCTTTCAAGTAACCTTTCCTGATAAACATTTAAATTGAAACCAGAGGGAGCTGCTCCTGTCCCAATGTGTGGCGTGTGCTTGTCAAGAGCTGAGAGAGAACATAGTAAAGAGAGGAGAGGAAAGGAGGGAGGAGAGGAGGAGAAGCAATCTCTCCACTGAAAGGACTGTTCTTTGATCAACTTTCACAGGGGTTTTTGTCCTCCAGTGTATTCTCTCCCACTCTCTTTAATGACTATGGGTATGCGTGCCTCTTGGCTGATCATTACCACATGTTAATCGGGAGTCCACTGATTACCAGAGGTCAGGTCTAATCCTGTCACAAATACACAAATCTAAAGTATCACATACAGGATGTTACATGTACTACAAGATGCCACTGCCATCGAATCCACATGTAATACCAGGGATGATAAATAGGCTGAGACCTTGTAACAATTGTAACAAGGCACACCCTTGTCATTAACTACCAGTTTATTTCTATGTTATGACCTGGCTCAAAGGTTATACCGAATCAAATGTAATGTAAGAACAATATTGTTACATAGGATATACTTGTGATAATCATGTAACTACCCAGGAGCAAACAACTTAATGTAAAGTGAAATCTAGTTGGGTGTAACCTTTATAATTACTATATAGTTACAATGTAGCAACCTTTGCAGACAATAGGCTAACCAGGAGAAATTAAAAGACAGGAGACCTTTAGGTTTAACCATTTTAGTTGCATTGTATTTGCCATCTTAGACAAACAATAATGAAGAAACAGTCGGTGGTTGCAAAGCCGACCGGAAAAAGGTGGTGAGACAGCATTTGCCCCAGTACTTTTCAATCTGGTGTGGCGCAGCCAGGACCCAGGACCGAGTTTGGGAAATCTTGGCCTAGCTAGATAGCTATCTAACATTAGCTAGCTAGGTTTATGCAGTCATGCAGCCAACAAATAATGTTAATAGTTTAGACTCACCGAATAAATGTGTTTGGCACAGGATAAAGAAGATGAAACGATCTGCTTCTGCTACCCAAGGCCAAGGGATACTAAAAGTTCCTGAAAAGGTTAGTCAGCCAGTTAGTCCAGTAATGTTGGCATATTACTTTTTTTCCACTGTTGTTGATTATTCACAAGTGTTTATGGCACAAATGTCACTGTCTTTAAAGTAAAAAACCTACAGATTCCACCTCAGAGCAGTTTACACAGACAATATGAACACGTTTGTCCAACCATAACAAATGGATGGCTAATGCATAAAAAGCGAAATGATGGATTCTAGCATCACCATAACTTTCACAAATACAGAGACAGGCAGTCATCATGGCATCAGTATTTTTGGACCAGCTAGTGTATAGTGACACCTACTGATATGAACTGGTAATGTAGGTTTGGTTAGAATAGAGTGCAATAGAATGAGTGACACTCAATCAAATCTACTTCATGAAAAGAGGGATATTGTTATTCATGAAAATCTTGAAAGTAGTTGTTTTAATGATTGAATATATATGGCAATCAGTTCCTACAGTGAGCACCAGGGAACCAACCTCTGATGGGCCAGATGGAGACCAGGACAACAACACAAGGTTAGTGGTTATATGAATTACACATACAGTGAGGGAAAAAAGTATTTGATCCCCTGCTGATTTTGTACGTTTTCCCACTGACAAAGAAATGATCAGTCTATAATTTTAATGGTAGGTTTATTTGAACAATGAGAGACAGAATAACAACAAAAAAATCCCCAAAAATGCATGTCAAAAATGTTTTAAATTGATTTGCATTTTAATGAGGGAAATAAGTATTTGACACCCTCTCAATCAGAAAGATTTCTGGCTTACTGGTGTCTTTTATACAGGTAACGAGCTGAGATTAGGAGCACACTCTTAAAGGGAGTGCTCCTAATCTCAGCTTGTTACCTGTATAAAAGACACCTGTCCACAGAAGCAATCAATCAATCAGATTCTGTAACGGATTGGCAGTCGTGGTGAAGGAATGAGGCACAGGAAGCAGCGAGCACAGGGTAGTGGCGTATTTAATGTACACTCACTACTGAAACAAAATATTCCCAAACACAGGGGAGAAAGTACACACGGCGTAAAATAGCGCTGACACGAACATGAACCGTCAACATAGAAATAATCCCGCACAACACGGAAGCGGACCAGCTAACATAAATAGCCCCGCTAATTAACCACACTAAACACAGGTGCACAAAACCAAAAAAAGGGAAAACCAAAAAAGGGAATCAGTGGTAGCTAATAGGCCGGTGACGACGACCGCCGAGCGCCACCCGAGCAGGAGGGGGCGCCACCGTCGGTGGGAATCGTGACAGATTCCAAACTCTCCACCATGGCCAAGACCAAAGAGCTCTCCAAGGATGTCAGGGACAAGATTGTAGACCTACACAAGGCTGGAATGAGCTACAAGACCATCGCCAAGCAGCTTGGTGAGAAGGTGACAACAGTTGGTGCGATTATTCCCAAATGGAAGAAACACAAAAGAACTGTCAATCTCCCTCGGCCTGGGGCTCCATGCAAGATCTCACCTCGTGGAGTTGCAATGATCATGTGAACGGTGAGGAATCAGCCCAGAACTACACGGGAGGATCTTGTCAATGATCTCAAGGCAGCTGGGACCATAGTCACCAGAAAACAATTGGAAACACAGTACGCCGTGAAGGACTGAAATCCTGCAGCGCCCGCAAGGTCCACCTGCTCAAGAAAGCACATATACATGCCCGTCTGAAGTTTGCCAATGAACATCTGAATGATTCAGAGGACAACTGGGTGAAAGTATTGTGGTCAGATGAGACCAAAATGGAGCTCTTTGGCATCAACTCAACTCACCGTGTTTGGAGGAGGAGGAATGCTGCCTATGACCCCAAGAACACCATCCCCACCGTCAATCATGGAGGTAGAAACATTATGCTTTGGGGGTGTTTTTCACTAAGGGGACAAGACTACTTCACCGCATCAAAAGGAAAGATGGACGTGGCCATGTACCGTCAAATCTTGGGTGAGAACCTCCTTCCCTCAGTCAGGGCATTGAAAATGGGTCGTGGATGAGTATTCCAGCACAACAATGACCCAAAACACAAGGCCAAGGCAACAAAGGAGTGGCTCAAGAAGAAGCACATTAAGGTCCTGGAGTGGCCTAGCCAGTCTCCAGACCTTAATCCCATAGAAAATCTGTGGAGGGAGCTGAAGGTTCGAGTTGCCAAACGTCAGCCTCGAAACCTTAATGACTTGGAGAAGGTCTGCAAAGAGGAGTGGGACAAAATCCCTCCTGAGATGTGTGCAAACCTGGTGGCCAACTACAAGAAACGTCTGACCTCTGTGATTGCCAACAAGGGTTTTGCCACCAAGTACTAAGTCATGTTTTGCAGAGGGGTCAAATACTTATTTCCCTCATTAAAATGCAAATCCTTTTATAACATTTTTGACATGCGTTTTTCTGTATTTTTTGTTCTTATTCTGTCTCTCACTGTTCAAATAAACCTACTATTAAAATTATAGACTGATCATTTCTTTGTCAGTGGGCAAACGTACAAAATCAGCAGGGGATCAAATACTTTTTTCCCTCACTGTAAAAACAACTTTCAGAGTTAAATGTAATCCTGCCTTGTTACAAATTCTACTGTGTATAGTGTCAAATGTAACCCTGCATTACATAAAGGTTACAGAACAAGTAATAGCAGATCACTGTAATCAGATGAACAAATAATAGGTTTTATGACATAAAATTAAAATAATTTTCTACATTGAAACGTGTCATTTTTATTTTTCAAATTCCACTGCTTAACTTTGTGTGTGTATAGAGTGAAATTAATATTTAAAGACATTAACCATTCTTTGCGTAACACTCAGCCCTGCAACAGTAATTCACTAAACTACAGAGTATGTTGTCCATTGAAGTTGTTGTCTCTGGCTCTTTTGACATCAGATTCAGAATTAATAATAACAAGGTTTGTGGTAGTTTGAAGGGTTGGATCCACCTTAGGCCAGGAGTGTTTCCAATCCATATGACCCGACAAGAAAAACCTCAGCCCTGTAGTCATAGCACAGATGAAAAGGGAAGCTATCTATAATAATAATATTTTATCATAGCCTATGAATAGGGCCGCCTCATTGAAAATTACATTTTGGTCATTTAGCAGATGCTATTATCCAGAGCAACTAGGATTAAGTGCCTCGACAGAATTTTCACCTAGTTGACTCAGGGATTCAAATCAGCAACTTTTCAGTTACTTGCGCAACGCTCTTAACCGCTCAGCTACCTGCCGCCCCCATCAAAATTGATAGACTTAAAACTGACAACAAGAAGCCTGAACAGATATAACATTTTACTAAAACATAATAATGTTAAACCTTTCTTACATTTTGTATACGATGGCATATATCTCTCTATTATGTGTTGGAATACTTGGGAACAGATTTCCAAAGTTAATCACATGGAGCTGATTTGCTATTGTTTTTTACTGTCTTTTATGTCCAAAAACATTTTCTCAGAAAACTTGAGGGGCCAAATAAAATCGCTGGCCTGTGGGACAGTTGGGGAACTCTGCTCTATTCTAACAAATCTGCATTACCAGTTCATATCAGTAGGTGTCACTTTGCACTAGCTTGTCGAAAAAGACTGATGCCATGATGACTGCCTGTCTCTGTATTTGTGAAAGTTATGGTGGTGCTAGAATCCATCAATTCTCTCTTTATGCGTTAGCCATCTATCTGTTATGGTTGGACAAATGTGTTCATATTGTCTGTGTAGACTGCTCTGTGGCGGATATTGTTATTATTTTTACTTTAAAGACAGAAGTTTGTGCCACAAACATTTGTGAATAATCAACAGCAGTGGAAATAAAATAATATGCCAACATTACTGTGCTAACAAACTGGGTGACTAACCTTTTCAGGAACTTCAGTATCCCTTGGCCTTGGGTAGCAGCAGATCATTTATTTAGTGAGTCTAAATTATTAATGTTGCTGGCTGCATGATTACATCAACCTAGCTAGCTAAGGTTAATTAGCTAGTTTTATAGCTAGGCTACTAAAGCTAATGTTAGCAGTTTCATTAGCTAGCTAAGATTGGATCATAGATGCTGTAAAGAGGTCCATGGAACTCATCAAAAACAATGGAAATGCCATGAAAACACGTGGGGGAAAGGTGCCGTGGGGGAAAGATCCTGAATTGTCTCATTGCTCCCCGCAAAATTTGCTTACATTTAGGCTATTGTTTATATGTGTATTTCACACTATGCGAAAACAGACAACTATATCCAAATCGGACTTTAGTAACCACATTTTGGGACTGTTACAATACATCAACAATGATGGTTTTGACGAATATCCATTTTGTCAGATCATATTTGTTGAATGTGCATCGATCCTTTAAATGATGGCTGCCGTCTTATCGGCTCTCAACCAGTCATGCTATTTTGTTAGTTTTTTTGCATTGTTCGTAACTTGTATTGTACATAATGTTGCTGCTACCGTCTCTTATAACCGAAAAGAGCTTCTGGACATCACAACTGGGATTATTCACCTCAAATTGGATGAGGAGTTAATCTTCAATGAGTCAGACACGAGGGATATACTGCAGACACCCGACCAGGCCCTGATCCATGTGATTTGCTGGAGAAGGAAACTGAGATTTTGAGGCAAAAGATCAGGGTGCCTTGCGAGGATCAGGCGACGAGTGGCTAATCTGCCCTTGCCTTCCGTTCTGCTAGCTAATGTTCAATCGCTGGAAAATAAATGGGACGAACTGAAAGCACGTATATCCTACCAACGGGACATTAAAAACTGTAATATCTTATGTTTCACTGAGTCGTGGCTGAACGACGACATTAACATACAGCTGGCAAGTTATACACTCTATCGGCAAGACAGAACAGCAGCCTCTGGTAAGACATGGACGGGGGCCTATGCATTTATGTAAACAACAGCTGGTGCACGATATCTAAGGAAGTCTCCAAGTTTTGCTCGCCTGAGGTAGAGTATCTCATGATAAGCTGTAGACCACACTATCTACCTAGAGAGTTTTCATCTGTATTTTTCGTAGCTCTCTACACACCACCACAGAGCGAGGTTGGCACTAAAACCGCACTCAATGAGCTATAATCCGCCATAAGCAAACAGAAAAACGCTCATCCAGAGACAGCGTTCCTAGTGGCCGGAGACTTTAATGCATAGAATTTAAATCAGTTTTACCAAATTTCTATCCGCATGTTAAATGTGCAACCAGAGTGAAAAAAACACTAGACCGCCTTTACTCCACACACAGATTGCGTACACAGCTCTCCCTCGCCCCCTATTTGGCAAATCTGACCATAACTCTATCCTCCCGATTCCTGCTTACAAGCAACAATTGAAGCAGGAAGCACCAGTGACTCGGTCTATAAAAAAAGTGGTCAGATGAAGCAGATGCTAAACTACAGGACTGTTTTACTAGCACAGGCTGGAATATGTTCCGTGATTCTTCCGATGGCATTGAGGAGTACACCACATCAGTCACTGGCTTTATCAATAATTGACCGTACGTACATACCCCAACCAGAAGCCATGGATTACAGGAAACATTCGCACTGAGCTAAAGGGTAGAGCTGCCGCTTTGAATGAGCGGGAAAGAAATCCCGCTTATAAGAAATCCCGCTATGCCCTCCAACGAACCATCAAACAGGCAAAGCATCAATACACGATTAAGATCAAATCCTACTACACCGGCTCCGACCCTCGTCGGATGTGGCAGGGCTTGCAAACTGTTACAGACTACAAAAGGAAGCACAGCCAATAGCTGCCCAGTGACACGAGCCTACCAGATGAACTAAATAACTTCTATGCTGCATTCGAGGCAAGTAACACTGAAACATGCATGAAAGCATCAGCTGTTCCAGACAACTGTGTGATCACGCTCTCCGCAACCTATGTGAGTAAGACCATTAAACAGGTCAACATTCACAAGGCCGCTGGGCCAGACAGATTACCAGGACGTGCACTCCGAGCATGTGCTGACCAACTGGCAAGTGTCTTCACTGACATTTTCAACCTCTCCCTGTCTGTAATACCAACATGTTTCAAGCAGACCATCATAGTCCCTGTACCCAAGAACACTAAGGTAACCTGCCTAAATGACTACCGACCCGCAGCACTCACGTCTGTAGCCATGAAATGCTTTGAAAGGCTGGTCATGGCTCACATCAACACCCTTATCCCAGAAACCCTAGACCCACTCCAATTTGCATACCTCCCCAACAGATCCACAGATGACGCAATCTCTACTGCACTCCACACTGCCCTTTCCCACCTAGACAAAAGGAACACCTATGTGAGAATGCTATTCATTGACTACAGCTCAGCGTTCAACACCAGAGTGCCCTCAAAGCTCATCCATAAGCTAAGGACCCTGGGACTAAACACCTCCCTCTGCAACTGGATCCTAGACTTCCTGACGGGCCACCCCCAGGTGGTAAGGGTGGGTAACAACACATCCGCCACGCTGATCCTCAACACGGGGGCCCCTCAGGGATCCCCTCAGGGATGCCCTCCTGTACTCCCTGTTCACTCATGACTGTACGGCTCCAACACCATCATTAAGTTTGCTGATGACAAAACAGTGGTAGACCTGATCACCGACAAAGATGAGACAGCCTATAGGGAGGAGGTCAGAGACCTGACCGTGTGGTGCAAGGACAACAACCTCTCCCTCAACGTGATCAAAACAAAGGAGATGATTGTGGATTACTGGAAAAGGAGGACTGAGCACAACCCCATTCTCATCGACGGGTCACCAAGACAGTCGTGAAGAGGGCACCACAAAACCTATTCCCCCTCAGGAGACTGAAAAGATTTGGCATGGGTCCTAAGATCCTCAAAATGTTTTATAGCTGCAATGTCGAGAGCATCCTGACGGGTTGCATCACTGCCTGGTATGGCAACTGCTCTGCCTCCGATACTACAGAGGGTAGTGCGTACGGCACAGTACATCACCGGGGCCAAGCTTCCTGCCATCCAAGACCTCTATACCAGGTGGTGTCAGAGAAAGGCCCTAAAAATTGTCAAAGACTCCAGCCACCCTAGTCTTAGACTATTCTCTCTGCTACCGCACAGCAAGTGGTACCGGAGCACCAAATCTAGATCCAAGAGGCTTCTACTCTCATCACTTTAATACCCCCCCTGCATGTACATTATTACCTCAACTACCTCGACACCAATGCCCCCGCACATTGACATATTGACTCTGAACTGGTACCCCAGTATGTAGCCCCGCTATTGTTATTTACTGCTGCTCTTTAATTATTTGTTTTTTTTCTCTTACTTTTTTGTTGTCTTTTTTGTTGGTATTTTCTTAACTGCATTGTTGGTTAAGGGCTTGTAAGTAAGCATTTCACTGTAAGATCTGTTGTATTCGGAGCATGTGACAAATCAAATTTGATTTGATTTGATCCAGCATCCTTTGTCTATCCCCCCAGTTGGTGTTCCACTGACCTCTTTCCCACGTTTATTAATCTACCTAGTTTCAGAGGACGACTAAACTGCTTTTATTAAATTGCTTTTACTGACACATATTTTGTTTCCATAAAAATTTGTGTTCGCTCTCTTGTGAGGCAAGCAACCAGGTAGGCAGGAGAGGAGGATGAGCAAAGAAAGAAACCAAGTGCTGAATCAAACAAAGATGTGCTTGTGCAACGAAACATAGTTGTTGAGAGGCGTGGTTGATGAGGGTCTGAAGACTGTAGCTAGGAGACCACTGTGACTGACAAGGGATTCCACTGTGAAATGCCAGGGACAGGGTTGTATTCACTAGACAAAACAAAGGCAAACGGGCTGAAATTCGGTGAGGTACTATGTCAACTTTTCCAATAACAGAGGCCTACTTTTTTAACGTTGCAAAACTTTTTCGAGTTTTTCTATGACATTAACTTATGAATATGTCTGGTAAATCCGTTCAGTGCGGCTGCTTTGAAAGATCGAAAAGTACGGGGGCAAATGCTGTCTCGCCACACGTTTTCCTGCAGCTCTGCATGAATTTGTTTATTTTCAAACAGTGCCGCATTGTTGACTCCAAAAACATAATTTGTACAGAAGTAGCTAGTTATGCTAACATTAGCTAGCTAACCAGAAGAATGTTTACAGTACCATGGCTGAATGCCTCTTGATTCAACTAACTTCCCACAACGATTTTAATCAGAACATGATTAAAATCATTGCATTTAGCCAACTACTGTTTTTGTTGTACTTCTCGGGTCAAAAGATTTAAGCAAATGATCCCAATTGTAGTAGTAGCAGCTTGTGACTAGTTAATGTTGAAGTACATGGATAAGTAGCCTCGGCTAGATCTACCAGCAATATTATATTTTACATAAACTCAGGCCTGGCTGATCTGTCATTGTCTTCTGTGGAATTCAGAACATTATTGGACAAGTTTAAAGCTCTTTGTTCTTTGTATCCATAGAGACACTTACTTTTTCCTATAGTCAACCCTCCAATCATAAATTGGGAGAAGACTAATTTAGAATGACTGAAGATTTAACAGTACTTGTGTGTGTGTTTATGCACGCACATGTTCAACTTCAATAACATGTATGTTAGTGACTTTGTGTTGTTTATGGTGAAAATGCCATTAAAAACATTCCGGTACAGATTATTTTGTGTTTTTTTCCCCTGACAATCAAAACATAATATGGCTGTAACTCAGTACACTTCTTTTTAAAGAGATATTTTTTTTTTTTTTTTAGGGCCAAATTTGAACAAATTCTTAAATCGTGATTAACTAAAGCCATTAACTCTTAATTATTTTAATCATTTGACAGCCCTAGTTTGAATATGAATCTTTGTCAAATCCATAAAAGAAAAGTCAAACTGAAGGATTTTCTCTTGTCTCCTCATTTCTCCTGGTTAGCCTATTGTCTGCAAAGGTTGTTACATTGTAACTGCAAAGTCATTAAAAATGTCACTTCACTTTACATTAAGTTGCTTCTCCTGGGAAAGTACATTGTAAACATATGTATATCCCTTGTACCAACATTGTAATTACAAGTAAGTTGGTTGTTAAAGATTTGCTACATTGTAAGCACAATGCAACTAAATGGGTTATACCTAATGTTCACCTGGTTAGCCTATTGTCTACAAAGGTTGTTACATTTAAACTACATAGTAATTATAAAGGTTATACCCAACTGGGTTTCACTTTACATTGTTTCCCACTACTGTGTAGGTACATGATAATTACAAGTATATCCTATGTAAGTATATCTGGCAAGTAGCCTAGTGGTTAGAGCGTTGGACTAGTAACCGAAAGGTTGCACGATCGAATCCCCAAGGTAAAAATCTGTCTTTCTCCCCCTGAACGCCCAGTTACATAAAGGTCAAATAAAATAAAAAGCTCCATAGCTTTTGAGCCAGGTCATAATATAGAAATAAACTAATTAAAAATAAGGTTCTAGCCTATTTATCAATCCTGGTATTATATGTGGATTCGATAGTAGTGGCACCTTGTAGTTATGTGTAACAAGGTCAGATTTTGGTTGGAGTCAGTGGCGAATTTAAGTATAGGCGATATGGGCAAGGGGGCGACGCACCAAAAAATGTGGAATAGTGACATTTCCGCGATCAGTTTTCTATCGCTCATTTGCACATCACATCAATGATATCATGTCACCGTGTGGGACTGTGGGTCAATTAACTATGTCGGGGTGGGCACCCTGATTCTAGTTTGTGAGCTAGGCAGGCTACTGCCTGGGAAGGTCTCCCACTCAGAAATACAAGATGGGGAGGGGGCGGGGGTAGGTTGACCTCAGGTCTCCCCACTGGAAGCCCGAGGTAGGGGGAGCGGGGGAATCTATCAAATAGCGTACCTCGAACTTTGTACAGTACTAATGCAATTAGTAAAATCAGTCACACTGCGAAATGCTACCAAATAAACCACAATTCATTCATAATACGGTGAATATATAGTTTCACAGACATATTGTGGCATTTTTTTCTAGTTTGTGCGAAATCATTAAGAATAATATAAAACCAGTCTGCACACCACCAAGGTGAATTGGTTTAGTCTTGACTCTTGGTTAACAGTGTTGGGGGATGGGTAATGTATTGACGCTTGAGTACCAAATCAACACAAATTTGTTTCCATTTGTCTTTGTTACTTCTTTTTGATATCAAGCGTGTGATTACAAAACATTAGTTACATAGTGGAACAAGAAAATGTTTCATAACATCAGTAGTTACACATGTGGACTAACCTTCAGCAAGTGAATGTGCAATTACACATTTCGTGTTCCAAATGTGTAATACTTGATAGCTACAAAACCTTATTACCATGTAATTACTTAGTAACATCTATGTAACTACTATTATTACTACAGTTATTACTGGGTAGTTACATATTAATAGGAGCAACTTATTGTAAAGTGTTACTGGTAAGTTTGCTTCTCTCACTGTGCAAGCGGTTGGTAAGCCCGTTGAGTGTGAGACGGAACGCAATAGTGGTGCAATTACATTCATTCAGTGTACTTAATCTTTGAAATGCTTATACAATGTTTTGTGTGTGTTTCTAGGCCTTTGGCACTGCTTCAATTTTGACACAAAGAAGTACAAGATCATTGAAGGCTCCAAAGAGGCCCAGTTTGGATACACAGTGCAGCAGCATGAGGCAGGAGGACGGAAGTGGTAAGACACACTCCTTCTATTTTCTCTCTCTCACATTTCCACTCTAAATCACTATCACTTCCTCCCCACTCAGTCTTCCAATCACTGTAAAATGAAAAGAAAATGTTAATTTCATCTCACCCAAAGCTTTGGACATGGTCGGAAAGCATTTCAGAAAGGCTTTCGACAACGTTATTACTCTTCCCAGCAAGCAAAATGAACAAAATGAAGTTGAAAGGATGTCTACAAGATATATTTTCTAGGCGTTGAAGTTAAGTTCCTTTTAGGTTCTGAATGAAAGGTGAAAATACATGTTTTCCTGATGTTTAAAATACATATTTTGAGGTCCGCCCAAAACAAGAAAAAATGTGGTCGGTCAGGACCAGGCCAAATCTTCCGCACAGTACGGCATAGTTCAGTTCAGCATGGTGGAGTACAGTATAGTATTGTACAGGACAGAGTTTTCTTCTGTAGAGTACAGTTGAGTACAGTGGAGTACGGTACAATACAGTAAAGTTTAATTCAAGAGAAAAGTACAGTAGAGTACAGTTGTTTAATTCAGTACAGTACACTAGAATAGACTACATTAGAGTAAACTATACTTTACTTTTCTTTATTGTAATGTCCTGTACTCTGTTGTCCTCCACAGTACTGTACTGTGCTGTTCAAACTTGTGAAACATAGACGTCTATGCTTGGTTCAGATTTGGTCAGGACCGGACCAAATCTGAACCTATCATAGACATCTATGTTTGCGCCAAAACAAGGCAGGACAGAACCAGATCTGAACCAAACATAGATGTTGAAATCAAGGCCGGTCCAGACTGCACCAAAAAAAGTCTGTCCTTGCTTAGTGGGTTTGTACCTCTCCCAGAAAACATAGTGCTGTCCTCTCATTGCGTGTCAATGAATCAGAAAGTATTCATACCCCTTAACTTATTCCACATTTTGTTGTGTTACAGCCTGCAATAAAAATGGATGAAACATGTTTTACTCTCACCAATCTACAGTACCCCATAATGACAATGTAAAAACATGCTTTTTTTTATTTTGTATTATTTAATAGGAAATACAGAAAATGTTATTTAGATAAGTATTCACAACCCTGAGTCAATACATGTTAGAATCACCTTTGGCAGTGATTTCTGCTGTGTCTTTAAGGGTAAGTCTCTAAGAGCTTCGCACACCTGGATTGTACAATATTTGCACAAAACTGTAACTAGACCACTCAGAAACATTCAATGTTGTCTTGGTAAGCAACTCCAGTCTATATTTGGGCTAGTGTTTTAGGTTATTGTCCTACTGAAAGGTGAATTTGTCCCTCATTGTCTGTTGGAATGCAGACTGAACCAGGTTTTCCTCTAGGATTTTGCCTGTCCTTAGCTCTATTCCGTGTCTTTTTATCCTAAAAAACTCCTTTGTCCTTGCCGATGACAAGTATACCCTAACATGATGTAGCCACCACTATGCTTGAAAATATGAAGGGAGTTACTCAGTGATGTGTTGTGTTGGATTTGCCCCAAACACACTTTGTATTCAGGACATAACATTCCTTTCTTTGCCACATTTTTTGCAGTTTTACTTTAGTTCCTTATTGTACAGGCTTCCGGTCATATACTCTGTCATATAGGTTAGTATTGTGGAGTAACTACAATGTTGTACAATCCTCAGTTTCTCCACATCCATTAAACTCTAACTGTTTTAAAGTCACCATTGGCCTCATGGTGAAATCCCTGAGAGGTTTACTTCCTCTCCGGCAACTGAGATAGGAAGGATGCCTGTTTCTTTGTAGTGACTGGGTGTATTGATACAAAGTGTAATTAATACTTTGCGAGGCATTGGCAAGCATCCCTGGTGTTTGTGGTTGAATCTGTGTTTGAAATTCACTGCTTGACTGAGGGACCTTACAGATAATTGTATTTGTGGGGTAACGAGATGAGTTATTCATTCAAAAATCATCACTAGGGTAGGGGGCACTATTTTTACCTCCGGATGAAAAGTGTGCCCAAAGTAAACTGCCTGCTACTCAGGCCCAGAAGCTAGATTTGGTAGATTTGGATAGACAACACTCTAAAGTTTCCATAACTGTTAAAATAATGTCTGTGAGTATAACAGAACTGATATGGCGGGCAAAAACCTAAGGAAAATGCATCCAGGAAGTGTCATTATTTTGAAATGGCTGTTTTTCCAATGAAAGCATATCCACCATTAAAGGGATAGGACCCAGATTCCGTTCCCTATGGCTTCCACTAGTTGTGAACAGTCTTTAGACATCGTTTGAGGTTTTTATTCTGAAAAATTAGGGAGAATGACCATTTTGAGTGAGTGGATAGTGGGATGTCCCCAGAGCTGTTTCCTGCGCACGACCGAGAGCGCACCTTTCTTGTTTTTCTTTTATATTGACGACGCTATTGTCCGGTAGAAATATAATCGATTATTTCGGCTAAAACCAACCTGTGGATTGATTATAAACATCGTTTCACATGTTTCTACGAACTTTACTGGTACTAATTGGAATTTTCGTCTGCCTGTTGTGACTGCCTTTGAGCCATTGGATTAGGTTTTTGGATATAAAGAGGGACTTTATCGAACAAAATCAACATTTATTGTGTAACTGGGAGTCTTGTGAGTGCAACCATACAAAGATCATCAAAGGTAAGTGATTAATTTTATTGCTATTTCTGACTTTTGTGACTAATCTACTTGGCTGGTAATTGTATGTAATGTTTTGTGTGCTGGGCACTGTCCTCAGATAATCGCATGGTATGTTTTCGCCGTAAAGCCTTTTTGAAATCTGAGACCGCGGTTGGATTAACAAGAAGTTCATCTTTAAGCCGATGTATAACACTTGTATGTTTTATGAATTTTTATTATGAGCATTTCTGTTTTTTAATTTGGCGCTCTGCAATTTCACCGGATGTTGGCCAGGTGGGACGGTAGCGTCCCACACCCCCTAGAGAGGTTAAACTCTATTATTGTACAGAGTGAGTCCATGCTACGTATTATGTGACTTGTTAAGCAAATTTGTCATAACAAAAGGGGTAGAATACTTTTCATTTTTTATTTATAAAAAAATGTCTAAAACATAATTCCACTTTGACATAATGTGGTATTTTGTGTAGGCCAGTGAAACAAAATCTCAATTTAATCCATTTAAAATTCAGGCTGTAACACAAAATGTGGAAAAAGTCAAGGAATGTGAATACTTTCTGAAAGCACTGTTTTTGGATGAAAGAAGAGTACCCCTGGATATCAATAGGATTTTGTTCCTCCCAACAGACTCCATACAGTCATACACATCAGAACAGGAGCTGAGATGTTGCCTGGAGCTGAGATGTTTCCCAGTACCCCATAAAAGTTGGCTGAAATAGGCCTGCATCAGGCGTCTGCCTGTGGTTTGAGAATTATCTGTCAGATAAGACTCAAATAATGATTTCTGATGGCGTCAAGTCTAGTTTCCTGGATATTACCAAAGGTGTACCGCAGGGGTCGGTACTGGGACCTGTTCTCTTTACTACTTAAATAAATAATATTGGTCTATGTTAGAGTTGCAATGTGACTTTGTTGACTTAGAGAAAGCCCTGTTTGTTTTTTTAACCTGTACTTAATGAGGGCATGTCACGTCCTGACAAGTATAGAGGATATTTTGTTATTGTAGTTTGGTCAGGACGTGGCAGAGGGCAGTTGATTTATGTATTACGGGGTTTGTTGGTCACTGGTTTATGTTTTGTATTTCTATGGGTATGTTCTAGGTTAGTTTTTCTATGTGTAGGTTGGGTGCTGGACTCTCAATTGGAGGCAGGTGTTTCTAGTTGACTCTGATTGGGAGTCCTATAAGTAGGTGTGTGTTTTGTTTGTCACTTGTGGGTAGTTGTTTGATAGCACTGCTTTTGTTGAGCCTGCTTCTCTGTTCCTGTCGTTAGTTTGTTTATTGTTTTTCCGTGGTGTTCTCATTTTATTTAATAAATATGTTGAGCACGCAACCCGCTGCGCCTTGGTCCCATTCTCTCTTCAACGACAGCTGTGACAGGGCAAGACTAAATATATGTTGTTCTCTAATTCTCACAAAACATTTTCAGATGAACTACATATTTATTAATTGGATGTTTCTCCCATCGATCGGGTTCACGCCTATAAATATCCGGGCATTTGGATTGACAAAGACTTCATGTTTAAAAAACATATGGATGAGCTAGTTAAAAAACTAAGATTTAAAGTGGGATAATTTTTTTGAAATAGATCTTTCCTCTCCATAAATACCAGGAAGCAGATTGTACAGGCACATTTCCTGCCAGTTCTTGACTATGGTGACACCATTTACCATATTGTAGCAGCCTCTACTCTTAAACCTTTGAATGCCTTCTACCATAGCGCCCTTCGCTTTATCACAGGTGACAGTTTAATACTGCATTTTGTATCAAAAGGTTGGCTGGTCCTTGTTAAAGTCCCGTAGATCACTTCATTATTGCCTTTTTGTTTACAAAGCTCTATTACACAAACTTCCAAAGGACCTAACTTTGTTGCTAACGTGTAAAAGAATGAGCTACCGACCAATTTAGGGAAATGCTCCTTTAGTTTTAGTGCCCCCCATTGTTGGCACAACCTACAAAATTCATTGCATCTAGATTCCCTTGTGTCGCTAGGGCAGTGTAGGACTCTGGTGTTTTTGAGGATTGCAGTTGTTTCGATTGATTGTAGTGGTTTAGTTATTGAAATTGTGGTGTTGAGGTTGTGGTGTTGTGGTTATTTTTCTTCTTGTTTTATTTTTAATGTAAATGTTTTCTCCCTGTTTGTTAGAAAATGTTTGTACTCAGGGGACCCTTGTGTATGAAACCCTGGTCTCAATTGAGCTACACTGAATAAATAAAGTGAATTAATAAAAACTAAAAAAAGTGTAACATCTCTCTTGTACATTGGAGATTATTTATGGTCATCTTTCGTTGAAATTCTGTTTTCATATTGTAAAAGTGGAAATGTGTAATCCATATGCCTCTAGCTAGCTTTTCCCTGCTTCATCATACACAATGTGCACATGTACATGCATGCATGCAGGCGCATACACACGCACACACACATCCACACACACACACCACCAATGGGTCTCTATGGCACTGGGTGTTTTGCCAACCTGGAGACAGGGATAGGTGTCACATAGTTAACGGAAATCTGTCTCCCTCTATTTAGTATGATACGTTACATTTTGTATGGTATATATTCAACTGTGGATGTCCATCATCCATTTAGTATGATATGTTATAAATTGCAAATTCATACAATATGTTATGAACTCCACATTGTTGTGGCTAACGTTAGCTAGGCTAGGGGTTAGAGGTTAAGGTTAGGGGTTAGGAGTTGGGGTTAGTGGTTAAGGTAAGGGGAAGGGGTTAGCTAACATGCTAAGTAGTTGCTTAGACAATCGAGTCACGACCAATCTCTCTCCTTCCATTTTTGGCTTAATTATATGTAAAGTCCCCTGTTTTGTGGACCTGTGTGGTTCTGGTACTTTCACTTAAAAATCGATATGTGGAAACCATAGATTGAAATGACTTGCATTGAGCGGTAGCCCTCATTCTTACAGACACAAGAGTACAGTATGTTTGGAAAGTATTCAGACCCCTTGACTTTTTCTACATTTTGTTACGTGACAGCCTTATTCTAAAATGGATTAAATAAAACATTACACAATACCTCATAATGACAAAGCGAAAACAAACAGGTTTTTATCAATTTTTTCAAATGTATAAAAAGTAAGCAACAGAAATACCTTATTTACATAAGTATTCAGACCCATTGCTATGAGGGCTCAGGTGCATCCTGTTTCCATCGATCATCCTTGTGACTAGCTCTGAGGAAACTTTGCAGTATTTTATTTTTGAATGTATTATTTTTTACATTATTAGCGCAGGAAATGTTTTGTGTCATTACATACAGCAGGGCAGAAGGGTGGAGGTGCGTGTTTCATGATTACCTACTAATTGTAGTAACATACAGGAACTCAAGTCCTTTTGTTCACCCAACCTAGAATACCTCACAATCAAATGTCGACCGTATTATCTCCCAAGAGAATTCTCCTAGGTCATAGCCATGGCCGTGTATATCCCCCCCTCAAGCCGATACCACAATGGCCCTCAAAGAACTCCACTGGACTTCATGAAAACAGGAATCCACATATCCTGAGGCTGCATTTATTGTAGCTGGGGATTTTAACAAAGCAAATTTGAGGACAAGGCTGCCAAAGTTCTATCAACATATTGACTGTTGTACTCGAGCGGGTAAAATACTCGACCACTGCTATTCAAACTTCCAGGATGCTGACAAGGCCCTCCCCTGCCCTCCTTTCGGCAAATCTGATCACGACTCCATTTTGCTCCTCCCTTCATATAGGCAGAAACTCAGTACCCGTGCTAAGGACTATTCATGTCACGTCCTGACCAGTAAAGGGGTTATTTGTTATTATAGTTTGGTCAGGACGGGGTAGGGGGTATTTGTTTTACATGGTTTTCAGTGTGTGTCTATGTAGAGGGGCGTTTTATTTATGTTTGCGGGGTTTTTGGTTTAGTTCTATGTTGTACAGTTCTATGTCTGTTTCTAGGGTGTTTATTTCTATGTGTAGTATTTGGGATTGGGGCCTTCAATTGGAGGCAGCTGGTTATCGTTGCCTCTGATTGAAGGTCCTATAATTAGGAGTTTGTTTGTTTTGGGTATGGTGGGAGATTGTTCTTTGTATTGCTGTGTGAGCCTACAAGACTGTTTGTTGTCCGTTCATCGTTTTCTTGTTTTGTTTCGTGTTTAATAAAAATGAGCATTCACATACCCGCTGCGCCTTGGTCCATCCATTACGACGACCGTGACAGAATCTCCCACCAACCACGGACCAAGCAGCGGAGGAAGGAGCAGCAGCAGGTGGACTATCGGGAGTCGTGGACCTGGGAGGAGATTATAGCCGGAGAGGGCCCATGGACGAAGGTTAAAGAGGACCGGGAATGTTACAGGGGTACACGGTTGGCGTTTAAACCTGAGAGGCAGCCCCAATAAAAATGTTTTGGAGGGGGCACACGGGTAGTTTGGCGGGGCCAGGATTAAGCCCCAAGCCAAATCCCTGTGCTTTTTGGAGGCAACCTATTACTGGACAGGTCCCGGCAACTTATTACTGGACAGGTCCCGGCAACCTATTACTGCACTGCGTCAAGGCCAAGTATTTACAGGCCGGTGTGCGCGGTGCCAGCGCCCCGCATTTGCCAGGGGTAAGTGGGCATCCAGCCAGTAAGGGTGGAGCCAGTGCTGCGCTCGAGACTGCCAGTGCGTCTTCACGGTTCAGTGTATCCTGTTCCCGCTCCTCGCACTAGCCGTGAGGTGCGTGTCTCCAGTCTGGCACATCCCAAGCCAGCACCACACACCAGGCTTCCAGTGCATCAGCCCAGTCCAGTATGTCCTGTTCCCGCTCCTCGCACTAGCCCTGAGGTGCGTGTCCCCAGTCTGGTACCTCCACGACCAGCCCCACGCATCAGGCTTCCAGTGCGTCAGCCCAGTCCCGAGCTTCCGACGACAGTACCTTGTCCAGAGTGTCCGGTAACAGTGCCTCGTCCAGAACTTCTGGCAACAGTGCCTCGTCCAGAACTTCCGGCAACAGTGCCTCGTCCAGAACTTCCGACAACAGTGCCTCGTACAGAACTTCTGGCAACAGTGCCTCGTCCAGAGTGTCCGGCAACAGTGCCTCGTCCAGAGCCTCCGGCGACAGTGCCCCCGTAGAGAGACGGCCCACTGTCTGGAACCAAGAGAGACGGCCCACTGTCCGGAACTAAGAGAGACGGCCCACTGTCCGGAACCAAGAGAGACGGCCCACTGTCCGGAGCTCCCAGTCATCCTACAGTCCGGAGCTCCCAGAGTCGTCCTACAGTCCGGAGCTCCCAGAGTTGTCCTACAGTCCCGAGCTCCCAGAGTCGTCCTACAGTCCGGAGCTCCCAGAGTCGTCCTACAGTCCGGAGCTCCCAGAGTCGCCCTACAGTCCGGAGCTCCCAGAATCCAGTCCAGGGTCTACAGTGACAGGCTTCCGGCCGAGGTATTCAGTGGGGGTGGACTGGTCACTGTAAGAGGTTTGGGGAGGGGGGGTGTAGCACGGGAGCCGTCGGTGACGGCAGCCACCCTCCCTTCCCTCCCTTTAGTTTAGTTTTTTTTTGTGGGTATTTTTGTTGTCAGATGCATCCGGGGTCTGCACCTTTGGGGGGGGGGGGGGTACTGTCACGTCCTGACCAGTAAAGGGGTTATTTGTTATTATAGTTTGGTCAGGACGTGGTAGGGGGTAATTGTTTTATATGGTTTTGAGTGTGTGTTTATGTAGAGGGGCGTTTTATTTATTTTTCTGGGGTTTTTGGTTTAGTTCTATGTTGTACAGTTCTATGTCTGTTTCTAGGGTGTTTATTTCTATGTGTAGTATTTGGGATTGGGGCCTTCAATTGGAGGCAGCTGGTTATCGTTGCCTCTGATTGAAGGTCCTATAATTAGGAGTTTGTTTGTTTTGGGGTTGGTGGGAGATTGTTCTTTGTATTGCTGTGTGAGCCTACAAGACTGTTTGTGGTCCGTTCATCGTTTTCTTGTTTTGTTTCGTGTTTATTAAAAATTAGCATTCACATACCCGCTGTGCCTTGGTCCATCCATTACGATGACCGTGACAATTCAAAAGCAGAATCCACACTTCAGGATTGTTTTGATCACGTGGACTCGGATATGTTCTGGGTAGTTTGCAAAAGTAATTTAGAGAAACACACTGAAACAGTGACAGAGTTTATCAGGAAGTGTATAGTGTATAGACTATTAAAACCTATGCAAACCAGAAACTGTGGATAGATGGCAGCAATCGCACGAAACTGAAAGTGTGAACCATCGCATTTAAACCTGGCAAGGTTACTGGGAATATGGGAAAATACAAACAGTGTAGTTATTCCCTCCGCAAGGCAATCAAACAGGCAAAACGTTAGTATAGAAAGCCACATCGCCGACATCGACGTCATGCTCCCAGACAAGCTAAACACCTTCTTCGCCCACTTTGAGGATAAGTGCCACCGACGCAGCCAGTTACCAAGGACTGTGGGCTCTCCTTCTCCATGGCCGACATGAGTAAAACATTTAAGTGTGTTAACCCTCGCAAGGCTGCCTGCTCAGACGGCATCCCTAGGCCCATCCTCAGAGCTTTACCGGACCAGCTGGCTGGTGAGTTTACGAGCATATTCAATCTTTTCCTATCCTAGTCTGCTATCCCCATATGCTTCAAGATATCCACCATTGTTCCTTTACCCAAGAAAGCAAAGGTAACTGAACTAAGTGACTATCGCCCCATAGCACTCACTTCTGTCATCATGAAGTGCTTTGAGAGAATAGTCAAGGATCATAGCAGCTCTACCTTACCTGTCACCCTAGACCCACTTCAATTTGCTTACCGCCCCAATAGATCCACAGACGATGCAATCACCATCACTCTGCACACTGCCCTATCCCATCTGGACAAGAGGAATACTTATCTAAGAATCTTGATCATTGACTATAGCTCAGCATTCAACATCATAGTACCCTCCAAGCTCATTATTAAGGTCGAGTCCCTGGGTCTGAACCCCACCCAGTGCAACTGGGTCCTGGACTTCCTGATGGGCCGTCCCCAGGTGGTGAAGGTAGGAAACAACACCTCCACTATGCTGATCCTCAACACTGCAGCCCCACAAGGGCGAGTGCTCAGCCCACTCCTGTACTCCCTGTTCACCCATGACTGCATGGCCAAGCACACCTCCAACTCAATCATCAAGTTTGCAGACAAAACAACAGTAGTAGACTTGATTACCAACAATGACGAGACAGCCAACAGGGAGGAGGTGGGTGCCCTGGGACTGTGCCAGGGAAATAACCTATCACTCAACGTCAACAAAACAAAAGAGATAAATGTGAACTTCAGGAAACAGCAGAGGGTGCACCCCCCTATCCACATCGACGGGACCATAGTGGAGAAGGGAAAAGCTTCAAGTTCTTTGGTGTACACATCACTGACAAACTGAAATGGACGATCCACACAGACAGTATGGTGAAGAAGGTGCAACATAGCCTCTTTATCCTCAGGAGGCTGAAGAAATTTGTCTTGGCACCTAAAACCTTCACAAACTTTTACACATGCACAATTGAGAGCATCCTGTCAGGCTGTATCACCGCCTGATACGGCAACTGCACCGCAAGACTCTCCAGTGGGTGATGCGGTCTGCCCAACGCATTACCGGGGGCAAACTACTCGCCCTCCAGGACACCTACAGCACCCAATGTCACAGGAAGGCCTTAAAGATCATCAAGGACATCAACCACCCGAGTCATTGCCTGTTCACCCCGCTATCATCCAGAAGGAAAGGTTGATACAGGTGCTTCAAAGCCGGCAATGAGAGATTGAAAAACAGCTTCTATCTCAAGGCAATCAGACTGTTAAAAAGCCACCACTAGCACATTACAGGCTGCTGCCTATAGACATAGACTAGAAATCACTGGCCACTTTAAGTAATGGAACACTAGTCACTTTGATAATGTTTACATATCTAGCATTACTCATCTCATATTTATATACTGTATTCTATAATATTCTACTGTATCTTAGTCACTTTAATAATGTTTACACGTCTTGCTTTACTCATCTCATATGTATATACTGTATTCTATATGATTCTACTGTATCTTAGGTCATGCCGCTCTGACATCGCTCGTTCATATATGTATATATTCTTAATTCCATTCCTTAATTCGATTTGTGTGTATTGTGTATATGTTGTGACATTGTTAGATATTACTTGTCAGATATTACTGCACTGTCGGAGCTAGAAGCACAAGCATGTCGCAACACCTATAATAAACATCTGCTAAACACGTGTATGTGACCAATAAAATTTGATTTGATTTGATCCATGAGAAGTTTCTACAACTTGATTGGAGTCCACCTGTGGTAAATTCAATTGATTGGACATGATTTGGAAAGGCACACAACTGTATATATAAGGTCCCACAGTTGACAGTGCATGTCAGAGCAAAAACCAAGCCATGAGGTTGAAGGAATTGTCCGTAGAGATCCGAGACAGGATTGTGTCGAGGCACAGATCTGGGGAAGGGTACCAAAAAATGTCTGCAGCATTGAAGGTCCCCAAGAACACAGTGGCCAACATCATTCTTAAATTGAAGAAGTTTGGAACAACCAAGACTCTTCCAACATGACCATACTGAGCAATCAGTGGAGAAGGGCCTTGTTCAAGGAGGTGACCAACAACCCGATGGTCACTCTGACAGAGCCCCAGAGTTCCTCTGTGGATATGGGAGAGCTTTCCAGTAGGACAACCATCTCTGCAGCACTCCACCAATCAGGTCTTTACGGTAGAGTGACCAGACGAATGCCACTCCTCGGTAAAGGCACATGATAGCCCGCTTGGAGTTTGCCAAAAGGCACCTAAAGGACTCTCAGACGACTGAGAAACAAGATTCTCTGGTCTGATGAAACCAAGATTGAACTCTTTGGCCTGAATGCCAAGCGTCACATCTGGAGGAAACCTGGCACCATTGCTACGGTGAGGGATAGTGGTGGCAGCATCATGCTGTGGGGATGTTGTGCAGTGGCAGGGACTGGGAGACTAGTCAGGATTGAGGGAAAGATGAACTGTGCAAAGTACAGAGAGATCCTTGATGAAAACATGCTCCAAAGCGCTCAGGACCTCATACTGGGGTGAGGGTACACCTTCAAACTGGACAACGACGAAGCACAAAGCCAAGAAAATTCAGGAGGGGCTTCGAAACAAGTCTCTGAAAGTCCTTAAGTGGCCTAGCCAGAGCCCGGGCTTGAACCCCATCGAACATCTCTGGAGAAACCTGAAAATAGCTGTGCAGCAACGCTCCCCATCCAACCTGATAGAGATTGAGAGGATTTGCAGAGAAGAATGGGAAAAACACCTCAAACACAGGTGTGCCAAGCGTGTAGCGTCATATCCAAAAAGACTCAAGCCTGTAATCACTGCCAAAGGAGCTTCCAGAAAGTACTGAGTAAAGGGTCTGAATACTTATGTAAATGTCATACTTCTGTTTCTAAACACCTGTTTTTCCTTTGTCATTATGGGGTATTGTGTGTTGATTGATGAGGGAAAGGCGAGTTCCTAACGAGTTTAGGAAGCCAAGCTAGAGCTCTGTTCACAGCAATGGGGGAAGACATTTTGATCAAGAAAGACTGTTAGAAATTATGCACATTTTCTGTGACACTAAATATACAAATATGCATTTTACAGTTGTAAGGAAGGTGAAACGTATAAATTATAACTTGATTATACAATACTTTCCATCATATTTTCATATTTGTACTGTGTACTTGAGCTTGTATCCTCAAGTGACTAAACCTCAGCAATTTTTAACTGTTTGTATCAGAAAGGTGAGATTTTTTACTTTCTTGAAGTATGCAGTGTTACAAGTTATTGTTAATGGCCCTCCTGATAAATGGTTATTTTGGGGGATTATGGAGATTACATTTATGAGGTTTTTGTCACGACTTCTACCGAAGGTGGCTCCTCTCCCTGTTCTGGTGGCGCTCGGCGGTCGTCGTCGCCGGCCTACTAGCTGCCACCGATCTGCTTTTCCATTTTCGTTTGGTTTTGTCTGTCTTGTGTTGCACTTGTTTTGAGTTGAGTTCATTAGTGGGTTATTTAGTCTTGCTGTTCTAGGTTGGGTTTTGTGCGGGATTGTTTCTTGTTACCTGTCGTGAGTTTGGGGGGTTACGTATTTGTATTTTGGTTACTGCCGTTTTATTGCTGGATTGTGTTCCGGCCCTGTTGGGGGTGGACATTTTTGTCTGGTTGGGTTTTTCCTTATTCAAGCCTGTATTTGGTGGTTTGGACTCTGGAAATAAAATGCTCTACTATTGCATCTTTGATCTCCTGCACCTGACTTCACCCCACCACTCCTAGTGTATAGTGACAGTTTTAAGTAACCGTCTTTCCATTGTAACCAGGCCAAATGTAACATATCATACTAACTTGTGTCTCACAGATTTATGTTAAACTGAACAAAATTATAAACTTAACACGCAATAATTTCAACGATTTTACTGAGATACAGTTCATATAAGGAAATTCATTAGGCCCTAATCTATGGATTTCACATGGGATGCCTGGGAGGCCCACCCACTCGGGAACCAGGCCCACCCACTGGGGGAGCCAGGCCCAGCCAATCAGAATTAGTTTTCCCCACAAAAGGTCTTTATTACATACAGAAATACTCCTCAGTTCAATCATCTGTCCAGGTGGCTGTCTCAGACGATCCCACAGGTGAAGAAGCCGCATGTGGAGATCCTGGGCTGGCGTGGTTACACGTGGTCTGCAGTTGTAAGGCAAGTGGGACGTACTGCCAAATTCTCAAAAATGACGTTGGAGGCGGCTTATGATAGAGAAATGAACATGCAATTCTCTGGCAACACCTCTGATGGACATTTCTGCAGTCAGCATGCCAATTGCACGCTCCCTCAAAACTTGAGTCATCTGTGCCATTGTGTGGTGTGGCAAAACTGCACATTTTAGTGTGGCCTTTTTTTGTCCCCAGCACAAGGTGCACCTGTATAATGATCATGCTGTTTAATCAGCTTCTCGATATGCCACACCTGTCAGGTGGATGGATGATCTTAGCAAATGAGAAATGCTCACTAACAGGGATGTAAACAATTTTGTCCTCAAAATGAGATAAATAAGCTTTTTGTCTGTATGGGACATTTCTGGGATTTTTTATTTCAGCTCATGAAATATGGGACCAACACTTTACATGTTGTGTTTCTATTTTTGTTCAGTATATGTTAACTCTTTGACACCAGGCTGAATTTCCTTTCCTCTTAATGTCTGCTGTCAGTGAGGTATGAGTCTAGCCTGAGAGAATATCACATCCCTCATCTTTATGGCTCTCAACTGCTGCTACTCTCCACAGGAGTGGACTTTATGTCCTTTACCGAAGTGAGCTTGTGGAAAGGAGCATGATTTAAATCTGTCTCCAGCTGGTTGTTTTTGTTCAACTATTATTGTGATCAATTATAATTTGTAAACCTAACAGTTTAAAAGCTGCTAGCCTAACTTTTAGTCAGGGGTCTTGAATGAGAAGGTTTGATCGTCGAGACGGCCAAGATTGAGTAACGTTCCAGGTATTCTTACTGTTTTCAGACTGGAAGTCTTTCAGCCTTGAGGAATATCTTGCGGTTCTTCCAGGATTGCAAAATATTCTGCCCTATGAAGTCACAGGTAAATAAGTGGAAAGTATTTGTGTTTGTCTAGCAACCTGTTCGCAAGCATCCCAGAGGCTTTTGATGACTCTGGAAAGTATGTGTTGTGGTCGTTTATTCCCAAGCCCCCTTCTGTGCATCCCATCACTGGCCGATTAGTAGGGGGAGAAAAACAAACTACTCAGTGATACAGGAAGGGGTTGTTACTTCACAAGCAGAGCCTGGGGTGTATTCATTAGTCGGATTCCGTTGCAAAATGTTTCGTCTGTTGCAAAACGTTTTGCAACGGAAACCATTTACTCCAAAAGAAAAACTAATGAATACACCCCAGGCTCTGCTTGTGAAGTAACAACCCCTTCCTTCCCGTATCACTGAGCAGTAAACAGTAAACGGTAAGCAGTAAACGGTTTGCAACAAACTAAATGTTTTGCAACTGAATCTGATTAATGAATACATACATAGTTTTCAATTTGAGCCTGGGGACCTTTGTATAGGCATTGGTGACAAGCAAAAAGTATGTGGAGTCAACTGGCGCATATTCTTTGAGGCAGACATTACGTTACGTGGTGGCAGGTAGCCTAATGGTTAGAGCATTGGACTAGTAACTGAAAGGTTGCAAGATCGAATCCCCGAGCTGACAAGGTAAAAATCTGTTGTTCTGCCCCTGAACAAGGCAGTTAACCCACTGTTCCTTGGCTCTTATTGAATATAAGAATTTGATCATAACTGACTTGCCTAGTTAAGTAAAGGTAAAAAAAACAATGGTTAATACTAGAGGTTGACCAATTAATTAGGGCCGATTTCAAGTTTTCATAACAATCGGACATTGGTATTTTTGGACACCGATTTGGCCGATAATTAAAAAAAAAATATATATATATATTATTTTTTATTTTTTACACCTTTATTTAACTAGGCAAGTCAGTTAAGAACACATTCTTATTTTCAATGACGGCCTAGGAATGGTGGGTTAACTGCCTTGTTCAGGGGCAGAACGACAGATTTTTACCGTGTCAGCTCGGGGATTCAATCTTGCAACCTTACGGTTAACTAGTCCAACGCTCTAACCACCTGCCTTGCATTGCACTCCACGAGGAGCCTGCCTGTTTCGCGAATGCAGTAAGAAGCCAAGGTAAGTTGCTAGCTAGCATTAAACTTATCTTATTAAAACAATCAATCAATCAATCATAATCTCTAGTTAACTACACATGGTTGATGATATTACTAGTTTATCTAGCGCGTCCTGCGTTGCATATAATCGATGCGGTGCACATTCCCGAAAAAGGACTATCGTTGCTCCAACGTGTACCTAACCATAAACATCAATGCCTTTCTTAAAATCAATACACAAGTATATATTTTTAAACCTGCATATTTAGTTAATATTGCCTACTAACATGAATTTATTTTAACTAGGAAATGTGTTTCACTTCTCTTGCAACAGAGTCAGGGTATATGCAGCAGTTTGGGCCGCCTGGCTCGTTGCGAACTGTGTGAAGACTATTTCTTCCTAACAAAGACAGCCAACTTCTCCAAATGGAGGATGATTTAACCAAAGCGCATTTGCAAAAAAAGCACAATCGTTGCACGACTGTACCTAACCATAAACATCAATGCCTTTCTTAAAATCAATACACAGAAGTATATATTTTTAAACCTGTGTCACGTCCTGACCAGCAGAGGGAGTAATTGTATTATATTTGGTCAGGACGTGGCAGAGGGGTATTTGTTTCATATGGTTCGGGTTGTGTGTGTTATTTAAGGGGTGTTTGGTTTATGTAGTCTGGGGTTTGAGTAATTGTTCTAGTGTTGGTTTTCTATGGTTTTCTAGTCTGTCTATTTCTGTGTGGTTTGTATGGCTCCCGATCAGGAACAGCTGTACATCGTTGTTCCTGATTGGGAGTCATATATTAGATGCTTGTTTTCACCTGGGGATTTGTGGGTAGTTGTATTTCGCACTGCTGTTATTATTTAGCCTGTGAAACTGGCGGTCTGTCGTTCTCTGGTTTCTTGTTTTTTCTCGTGTTCACAATAAATAATATGATGAACATGCAACCCACTGCGCCTTGGTCCTCTCTCTCCTACGACAGCCGTGACAACCTGCATATTTAGCTAAAAGAAATCCAGGTTAGCAGGCAATATTAACCAGGTGAAATTGTGTCACTTCTCTTGCGTTCATTGCACGCAGAGTCAGGGTATATGCAACAGTTTGGGCCGCCTGGCTCGTTGCGAACTAATTTGCCAGAATTTTACGTAATTATGACATAACATTGAAGGTTGTGCAATGTAGCAGGAATATTTAGACTTATGGATGCCACCCATTAGATAAAATACGGAACGGTTCCGTATTTCACTGAAAGAATAAACGTTTTGTTTTCGAGATGATAGTTTCCGGATTCAACCATATTAATGACCTAAGGCTCGTATTTCTGTGTGTTATTATGTTATAATTAAGTCTATGATTTGATAGAGCAGTCTGACTGAGCGATGGTAGGCACCAGCAGGCTCGTAAGCATTCATTCAAACAGCACTTTCGTGCGTTTTGCCAGCAGCTCTTCGCAATGCTTCAAGCATTGCGCTGTTTATGACTTCAAGCCTATCAACTCCCGAGATTAGGCTGGTGTAACCGATGTTAAATGGCTAGCAAGTTAGTGGGGTGTGCGCTAATAGCGTATCAAACCTCACTCGCTCTGAGACTTGGAGTAGTTGTTCCCCTTGCTCTGCATGGGTAATGCTGCTTCGAGGGTGGCTGTTGTCGATGTGTTTCTGGTTCGAGCCCAGGTAGGAGCGAGGAGAGGGACGGAAGCTATACTAAAGTGCCTATAAGAACATCCAATAGTCAAAGGTATATTGAAATACAAGTCGTATAGAGAGAAATAGTCCTATAATTCCTATAATAACTACAACCTAAAACTTCTTACCTGGGAATATTGAACACTCATGTTAAAAGGAACCACCAGCTTTCATATGTTCTCATGTTCTGAGCAAGGAACTTAAACGTTAGCTTTCTGACATGGCACATATTGCACTTTTACTTTCTTCTCCAACACTTTGTTTTTGCATTATTTAAACCAAATTGAACATGTTTCATTATTTATTTGAGGCTAAATTGATTTTATTGATGTAGTATATTAAGTTAAAATAAGTGTTCATTCAGTATTGTTGTAATTGTCATTATTACAAATACATTGTAAAAATCGGCCGATTAATCGGCAGCGGCTTTTTTGGGCCTCCAATAATCGGTATCGGTATCAGCGTTAAAATCATAATCGGTCGACCTCTAGTTAATACTTTGAAATTTATTTTGCCCTTAATAAACAGCCCAGAGTAACATATGCAGACTTGTTTTCTCGATATTTACCTCTGGTGAATTTACACCAAGCATCACATTAAAACCTTAATGGCCTCTGGCTTTTATATATGAATAGTTGCCATTCAAATGTGAGGGTGTTGAATATCACAGCCAAATACCATTGGCCATTAACGCTCTCCTAGTCAGCCGTGTATCCATCTGACTGACATTTGGGCTGTCATCTCCCACATTCTCTGCTACCTCAGATGGGAAGCCAAAGGCATCAGAGCATTGCATAATGGGGTCAGACGCCTTTGACCTTTGAGTCAAAGGGAAGGTTATGCTGAGAGGTGGCAGATGTTTGCAGCGCTGCGTGAATCTGTTTGTTTAGTCTGTCTGTTCCTTTGATCTCTGTGTTTGATTTTGGTCTGTGACTTAGCGGGTGGACTGCAAACTACGGGCAGAACTTAACGCGTAGCTACACGTTAGTGAAGGATTTCTTAAAACTGTGCCAATGGGAGATTGCCTGCACCTGCGTGTTAAAACAAACTTGCTTGCAACTAAAACCTCACAAGAATAAACCAGAAAGAGGGGTAAACTTCAAAGCAAGATCAAGGAGTTAACCAACTAACTTGCATGAATATTCTGAAATAACTTTAACATTTAAAAAAAGATAAGCTTTTAGAAAGATGAACTTTTCCACGTTTTGTTACATTACAGCCTTATTCTAAACTGGACAAAATAAATGTTTTCCCTCATCAATCTACACACAATGCCCCTAATGACGAAGCGAAACTTATTTACGTAATTATTCAGACCCTTTGTAATGAGACTCGAAATTGACCTGAGGTTTATCTTGTTTCCATTGATCATCCTTGAGATGTTTCTACAACTTGATTGGAGTCCACCTGTGGTATTTCAATTGATATGGCATGATTTGGAAAGGCACACAACTGTATATATAAGGTCCCACAGTTGACAGTGCATGACAGAGCAAAAACCAAGCTATGAGGTCAAAGGAATTGTCTGTAGATCTCTGAGACAGGATTGTGTTCGAGTCACAGATCTAGGGAAGGGTACCAAAAAATGTCTGCAGCATTGAATGTCCCCAAGAACACAGTGGCCAACATCATTCTTAAATGGAAGAAGTTTGGAACCACCAAGACTCTTCCTAGAGCTGGCTGCCCGGCCGAACTGAGCAGTCGGGGGAGAAGGGCCTTCGTCAGGGAGGTGACCAAGGACCTGATGGTCACTCTGACAGAGCTCCAGAGTTTCTCTGTGGAGATGGGAGAACCTTCCAGACGGACAACCATCTTTGCAGCACGCCACCAATCAGGCCTTTATGGTAGAGTGACCAGATGGAAGCCACTCCTCAATAAAAGGCAGATGGCAGCCTACTTGGAGTTTGCCAAAAGGTACCTAAGGAGTCTCAGACCATTAGAAACAAGATTCTCTAGTCTGATGAAACCAAGATTGAACTCTTTGGCCTGATTGCCAAGCGTCACGTCTGGAGGGAACCTTGCACCATCCCTACTGTGAAGCAGGACAACGACTCTAAGCACAGGGCTAAGACAATGCAGGAGTGGCTTCGGGACAAGTCTCTGAATGTCCTTAAAAGGCCCAGCCAGAGTCCAGACATGAACCCAATTGAACATCTCTGGATAGACCTGAAAATAGCTGTGCAGAGACGCTCCCCATCCAACCTGACAGAGCTTGTGTGGATCTGCAGAGAAGAATGGGAGAAACTGTAATGACTTCCTCCGAAGTCGGCCCCTGTCTTGTCACTGGTCTTCTAACCATCGCCGATCCACCTTTAATTTTCCATTTGTTTTGTCTTGTCTTCCCAAACACCTGGTTCCAATTCCATTCATTACATGTTGTGAATTTAACCCTCTGTTCCCCCCATGTCATTGTCCAGAATTGTTTATTGTAAGTGCTTGTGCACGTTACGTCTGGGGTGCGTCGGGTTTTGTACCCATTTATTTATTGTTCTGTTTTCCGGTGGGTTTTTATTATTAAACTGCGCTGTTGGAAACAGCTTTTGCTCTCCTGCGTCTGACTTCTCTGCCGCCAGTACGCACCCCTTACAGAAACACCTCAAATACAGGTGTGCCAAGCTTGTGTCGTCATACCCAAGAAGACTCAAGGCTGTAATCACCCCCAAAGGTGCTTCAAAAAAGTACTGAGTAAAGGGTCTGAAAACGTATGTAAATGTTACATTTCAGGTTTTTTTTGCTTTGTCATTATGGGGTAATGTGTGTAGATTGATGAGGATTTTTTTTAAATCCATTTTAGAATAAGGCTGTAACGTAACAAAATGTGGAAAAGTCAAGGGGTCCTCATACTTTCCGAATCCACTGTATTTATATTTAGCTTTCTTAATGAACCAAACCAGAAAATCAACTGTTATTTCTGGTTGTTTGTAAAAGTTAGCTTGCTAACTCATTGACCCTACTTTGTAGCATACCCATCAGTTGAGCCCATGTTGTTATCGTGTCAAATGAGCCTGACACCAGACAGCTGCGTGGAGGTTCTCTACTCCCGCCTCAAATGAAATATCGACTTATCAGGAACATAAAAAAAGAAAAAAAGACTGCTAATCAATCTAAAATACTTTTTGTAAGTACAGTTGAAGTTGGAAGTGTACACACATCTTAGCCAAATACATTTTAACTCATTTTTTCACAATTCCTGACATTTAATCCTAGTAAAAATTCCCTGTCTCAGGTCAATTAGGATCACCACTTTATTTTAAGAATGTGAAATGTCAGAATAATAGTAGAGAGAATCATTTATTTCAGCTTTATTTTCTTTCATCACATTCCCAGTGGGTCAGAAGTTTACATACACTCAGTTAGTATTTGGTAGCATTGCCTTTAAATTGTTTAACTTCAGTCAAACGTTTTCGAGTAGCCTTCCACAAGCTTCCCACAATAAGTTGGGTAAATTTTGGCCCATTCCTCCTGACAGAGCTGATGTAACTGAGTCAGGTTTGTAGGTCTCCTTGCTCAAACACGCTTTTTCAGTTCTGCCCACAAATTTTCTATGGGATTGAGGTCAGGGCTTTGTGATGGCCACTCCAACTCCTTGACTTTGTTGTCCTTAAGCCATTTTGCCACAACTTTGGAAGTATGCTTGTGTTCATTGTCCATTTGGAAGACCCATTTGCAACCAAATGTTAACTTCCTGACTGGTGTTTTGAGATGTTTCTTCAATAAATCCACATAATTTTCCTTTGTCATTATGCCATCTATTTTGTGAAGTGCACCAGTCCCTCCTGCAGCAAAGCACCCCCACAACATGATGCTGTCACCCACGTGCTTCACGGTTGGGATGGTGTTCTTCGGCTTGCAAGCCTCCCCCTTTTTCCTCCAAACATAACGATGGTCATTATGGCCAAACAGTTCTATTTTTGTTTCATCAGACCAGAGGACATTTCTTCAAAAAGTACGATCTTTGTCCCCATGTGCGGCTGCAAACTGTAGTCTGGCTTTTTTAATGGCGGTTTAGGCGCAATGGCTTCTTCCTTGCTGAGCGGCCTATCAGGTTTTGTCGATATAGGACTCGTTTTACTGTGGATATAGATACTTTTGTACCTGTTTCCTCCAGCATCTTCACAAGGTCCTTTGCTGTTGTTCTGGGATTGATTTGCACTTTTTGCACCAAAGTACGTTCATCTCTAGGAGACAGAACGTGTCTCCTTGCTGAGCGGTATGAGAGCTGCGTGGTCCCATGGTGTTTATACTTGCGTACTATTGTTTGTACAGATGAGCTTGGTACCTTCAGGCGTTTGTAAATTGCTCCCAAGGATGATCTAGACTTGTGGAGGTCTACAATTTTTTTCTGAGGTCTTGGCTGATTTATTTAGATTTTGCCTTGATGTCAAGCAAAGAGGCACTGAGTTTGAAGGTAGGCCTTGAAATACATCCACAGGTACACCTCCAATTGACTCATATGATGTCAAATGATAATCAGAAGCTTCTAAAGCCATTACATCATTTTCCAAGCTGTTTAAAGTCACAGTCAATTTAGTGTATGTTAACTTCTGACCCACTGGAATTGTGATATAGTAAATTATAAGTGAAATAATTGTCTGTAAACAATTGTTGGAAAAATGAGTTGTCATGCACAAAGTAAATGTCCTAACCGACTTGCCAAAACTATAGTTTGTTATTAACAAGAAATTTGCGGAGTGGTTGAAAAACGAGTTTTAATGACCCCAACCTAAGTGTATGTAAACTTCCAACTTTAACTGTATGTAGAATTATAGTTCCTTCAAACACTTTATCTGAAATGACAACATAATTAGAATATCACGTTTCAGGTAAGACCCAAATGCATACTGTCTTGAAGTAACAATGTTTATTACAGCAACAGGGGCAGGCAAACGACAGGTCAAGGCAGGCAGGGGTCGATAATTTAGAGTAGTGAGGCAAAGGTACAGGACTGCAGGCAGGCTCAGGTTCAGGTCAGGCAGAGGTCGGTAACCAAGAGTAGGGGCAAAGGTACAGGACGGCAGGCTCAGGGTCAGGCAGGCGGGCACAGAGTCAGGACAGGGCAAGGGTCAAAACCAGGAGGGTGAGAAAAAAGAGACTAGGGAGAGACTAGGGAAAAGCAGGAGCTGGGAATTTACTAGTTGTGAAGTCTTAAATACCATTTGGATGCATTCACGTGCTTTGAACTCATCGAGAACACTGACCTGTTCACAGGACGTGCTACCTGTCCCAGACCTGTTGTCCCAGACCTGCTGGAACCCTGACCTATTCACCGGACGTGCTACCTGTCCCAGACCTGCTGTTTTCAACTCTCTAGAGACAGCAGGAGCGGTAGAGATACTCTCAATGATCGGCTATGAAAAAGCCAACTGACACTTACTCTTGTGTTACTGACATGTTGCACCCTCGACAACTACTATGATTATTATTATTTGACAATGCTGGTCATTTATGAACATTTGAACATCTAGGCCATGTGCTGTTATAATCTCCACCCGGCACAGCCAGAAGAGGACTGAGTCTCAATTCCCTCATAGCCTGGTTCCTCTCCAGGTTTCTTCCTAGGTTTTGGCCTTTCTAGGGAGTTTTTCCTAGCCACCGTGCTTCTACACCTGCATTGCTTGCTGTTTGGGGTTTTAGGCTGGGTTTCTGTATAGCACTTTGAGATATCAGCTGATGTAAGAAGGGCTATATAAATACATTTGATTTGATTAGCTAATGGCCAACAAACTGAGTAAAGCAGCAACTAAAAGTACAGCTATCATGCTTGTAAATAAAATATAGTGTTCAAAAAATATATTAATAGCTCAGAGCTGTGAACTACTCGCACTGTATGAGTGGAATGCATGGAGGGAATGCGGATTCATTACTGTATACAAACACACAGATCCATTATGCAGGCTGAGGATTTGGATGTAGTTTCCCATCCCTCCCCAGCCCATTTGATCTGAATGTTAAATAAATTAGCAGATTACTGGTTAGGTCTTTTTTGGTATGGCATCAAACTCCAATGTGATTCAGGCATTTCCCCAGCAACATTTTGCCCAAGGCCCCATTTAGCACTATTACCCTCTCCTTTTGACACTAATAGCTCGGTTCTAACTTTAATAACAGGCTCACCGCTGATCGTTTTAGCAGCTCTTCTGGAAATTGGCTGGAATACCAGTAGATAAGGCCTTCTTGTCTCTGGCTGTCATACTGTCGGTTTAAATACCACTGAAGTGTGGACTCCAGGAGACTCCATCTTATGTTTGTAATAACGGTAATATTTATAGTAAAAGCCTGAGGTTGACATGGCAAATGGCCTCCACGCCTCTCACAAAATTAGTACTTCACCACACTGTCCGCTGTCTATTCTCTCTTGTTGACATAGAAAATATTTGCCTTCATCCTTTGCTGTTTTAGTCATTCCAGGCTCTATTTCAATTTGTCTTTCCTTGATTCCTTGCATCCTGTCTCCTTGCGTCAGTTCAAAGTCAAATAAAAAAATGTAACTAGGAAAGCCAGTTAAGAACAAATTCTTATTTACAATGACAGCCTACCCCGGATGATGCTGGGCCAATCATGTGCCACCCTATGGGACTCCCAATCACGGCCTGATGTGATTCAGCCTGAATTTGAACCTGGGACTGTAGTGACGCCTCTTACACTGAGATGCAATGCCTTACACCGCTGCGCCACTCAGGAGCCCTTTAAGAAGAAGGTGAGGAGAGAGGATGTGAGGAATTAAGGAAAGATTAATTGAGAAACAGTCTCGGACACCCCCACACTCTGTCTAATCTGATGAAGAAAAACAGCATAAACCAGCATAGGCTTTTGCTGTGTTTTCGTGGTGACTTCGGTGTGTTTTCGTGGTGATTCAAATCAAATCAAAGTTTATTTGTCACGTGTGCCGAATACAACAGGTGTAGACTTCACAGTGAAATGCTTACTTACAGGCTCTAACCAATACTGCAAAAAGGTATTAGGTGAACAATAGGTAAGTAAAGAAATAAAACAACAGTAAAAAGACAGGCTATATACAGTAGCGAGGCTATAAACGTAGCGAGGCTACATACTGACAGTAGTATGTACATGTACATACCGCTTGCCATGCGGTAGAAGAGAGAACAGTCTATGACTGGGGTGGCTGGGGTCTTTGACAATTCTTAGGGCCTTCCTCTGACACAGCCTGGTGTAGAGGTCCTGGATGGCAGGCAGCTTAGCCCCAGTGATGTACTGGGCCGTACGCACTACCCTCTGTAGTGCCTTGCGGTCAGAGGCCGAGCAATTGCCGTACCAGGCGGTGATGCAACCACTCAGGATGCTCTCGATGTTGCAGCTGTAGAACCTTTTGAGGATCTCAGGACCCATGCCCAATCTTTTTAGTTTCTTGAGGGGAAATAGGCTTTGTTGTGCCCTCTTCATGACTGTCTTGGTGTGTTTGGACCATTCTAGTTTGTTGTTGATGTGGACACCAAGGAACTTGAAGCTCTCAACCTGTTCCACTACAGCCCCGGCGTGCTCGGTCCTCCTTTTCCTGTAGTCCACAATCATCTCCTTAGTATTGGTTACGTTGAGGGATAGGTTGTTATTCTGGCACCACCCGGCCAGGTCTCTGACCTCCCTATAGGCTGTCTCGTCGTTGTCGGTGATCAGGCCTACCACTGTTCTGTCATCTGCAAACTTATTGATAGTGTTGGATTCGTGCCTGGCCGTGCAGTCATGTGTGAACAGGGAGTACAGGAGGGGACTGAGCATGCACCCCCAAGGGGCCCCCCTTGTTGAGGATCAGCATGGCGGATGTGTTATTACCTACCCTTACTAACTGGGGGCGGCCTGTCAGGATGTCCAGGATCCAGTTGCAGAGGGAGGTGTTTAGTCCCAGGGTCCATAGCTTATTGATGAGCTTTGAGGGCACTGTGGTGTTGAACGCTGAGCTGTAGTCAATGAATAGCATTCTCACATAGCTGTTCCTTTTGTCCAGGTGGGAAAGGGCAGTGTGGAGTGGAATAGAGATTGCATCATCTGTGGATCTGTTGGGGAGATATGCAAATTGGAGTGGGTCTAGGGTTTCTGGGATAATGGTGTTTCCCATCAAGGTATACAGTACATGGTGACTTATCATTAACTAACTTGACCAAATTCACACTAACTCGACCAATTTCAAAACAGCAATCCTTCTCTTTCATTATTAGACATTTTATTAAAAAAATATGATGATTCACTGTTCAGTGTTGTCATTACGATTCTGAGTCATTCCATTTTACTATTGAAATAGTAATTGAAATGATTGGCAAAATCAAAAGGTTTTGTTATAAATGACCCACCAACTTCAATGAACGATGGAGATGAATTGAGTTTTCTGCCCACGATATCATTTAAGGTACTCCAAAGTATTTTTCTATTTTGTTTTATGTAATTTCTCTTTATTTGGTAGTATAATTTCTTCTTCTTTTGATAAGTTAAGTCACCACATTTCTCAACTTACAATGTGTCAACCAGTCAGCTGAGCAGCCTGACTTGTTTGCCACCTCTTTTGCATCATTTCTTTGAACCATACAATTTTTCAATTCCTTATCAATCCAGGGGTTCCAACAGTTCTCACAGTTAGTTTCTTAACAAGTGCATGCTTTTCAACAATTGGCATGAATAATTTTACAAATACTTCCAGTGCTGTATCTGGATTCACTTCCTCATACACATCAGACCAACATACATTTTTTACATCATCAACAAAATAATCCTGAGAAAACATTTTGCGTGATCTCTTATAAATTACTTTAGGCCCAACCTTTGGCACTTCTGCTTTCCTTGTTATTGGCACAATATTATGGTCACTACAGCCAATGGAAACTGATATTGCTTTGCAGCAAAGCTCTGCAGCTTTAGTGAAGATATGATCAATACAAGCGGATGTCACAGATCCAACACTATTGGTATACACTCTAGTTAGTTGAGTTATAACCTTGGAAATATAACAGGCATTAGTCACAGTTAGAAGCTTCCTCTTGAGAGGACAGATAGTTGCTAAACAGTCAATATTCAGGTCACTCAGAAAATAGAGCTCTCTGTTGACATCACATACATTATAAAGCATTACACACATATTATCCAAATACTGACTGTTAGCACTTGGTGGCCTATAGCAGCACCCCAAGAGAAGAAGAGTTAGATGAGGCAGCTGAACTTGCAACCACAACACTTCAACAACATTTGACATGAGATCCTCTCTAAACTTTACAGGAATATGGCTCTGAACCTACTGTATACAGCAACACCTCCCCCATAGGCATTGCTGTCTTTTCTGTATATGTTAAATCTCTGTCTTGCTACTGCTGTATCATCAAATAAATCTTGTCCTTAAACCTCAGGAACTTGACCACTATCGACCTGGGTCTGTCACCTAGGCTGGTTACATTTTCCACTTCAATCTTCGCATGATCCATCTGCAGCTTTTCAGTAATCATTTTTCTTACTTGCGCCTCAAACTCTGCCCATTTCTCATGTGAAGACTCTGGTATGCCATCCACAACAATGCTATTCCTCCTGGATTGTCCCTCTAGTCTTTTTTCTCAGACATTTTTAATAATTATTCACAGACAGTGCTGATATCATCTCGAGAGGACTTGTCATCTTGCTGCAAGTCTCTTTAAGGACATCCACTTCTTCCTGAGAGAACTAGTTGAGTCCATCAGTATTTGGACAAAGCTCTTGAAGCAATTTTCCTATTGTTGTAACAACTGCTTGTAGAACCCCTTTTGTTCGTTTAAAAGATCCTTCACCTGTGATAGAGAAACACTGTATTTTGGCTTTAGATGCCATGGTAGCAAAGTTGGCTAACATTTGGTACTCCACGCAGTTCCAGACAGGCAGGTCGCAGGGCAGATTTAAACAGCCACAAACAACAGGGATTTAGACAGCAAGGGCTAACCACTTTCCAGGCTGTGTTCAACCTGTCAATGAAACCTTGCTAGCTTGGTAGCTAGTTAGCAGCTAGGCTAGCTCCTACGCCAATCAGCTCTTCAAACTGTATGGTCTGTTTTTGTACCAGCACATTCCAGTACACGGTGTCACATTACATTCTAATGAGCCATCTTAGAATTGATGATAAAGCATGACCAGCTAGACCAAAGCATGACCAGCTAGACCATGATGGACCAGCTTGGTCACCAGTATACCAGCATCACCAGCATAAGCTGGTATGTATCCAAAACACAGTGAAGGGCGGTCACCAGTGTCCTAAACACAGCGAAGGCGGGTCACCAGTGCCCAAAACACAGCGAAGGCTGGTCACCAGAAAAACCAGCATAACCAGCTAGACCATGCTGGTCAGAGCAGCTCAACCAGCTTGACCATACTGATCAGACCAGCTTTATCAGCATCCGCCCAGAACTGACCAGCATAGACCAGTAAGGACCAGCAAATACCAGCATGGACCATCTTGAAATTTATGATGGTCTATGCTGTTTTTTTCAGCAGGGTATTCTCTCTTTTTGACATAGAAATTAAGATCAGTCCTCATCCTTTGCTGTTTTTGTCATTCCAGGCTACTAGTTGGAGCTCCCTTTGAAACCAGTGGCCAACACCAGACAGGCGATATATACAAATGCCCGATGGACACCAGTCCCAACACCAACTGCACTAGACTCAACCTAGGTATGACTGAATGAGATAGATAGATTCCATACTGAACTGTTCTGCCTCCAAATCACAGCACACCTTCGCATACTTTACAGAATATGATTCCCTCCAGAAGCTGGCTCTCCGACCAGGTGTTCAGTTGGATTAAAAACACCTGGCAGCACTGTGTGGTGTAGATTGAGATCTCACATTGTTGACTCAAGTCCAACTCATGCAGAGGAAACTCTACACCCTGTTATGCCCAGTGGGAGTTATGCATGATGGACAGTTACAGTATGAATTACCCATATAGGCCTCCCGATGATGCATTAAACATAGTATCATAGCATCAACTTGACTGTGATTTCATTGATATCGTTGAATTTGTCTAATGTTGTGGTTCATTCAATGCAATTTTTTTTAGTTTGTTTCTTTGTCTGCTTTTATTAATTCCTTCAAGGAAAGGTATCCCTGAACAATGTGTCAGAGCGCAAGGACAAAATGAGGCTGGGCATGACACTGACCTCCAACCCTAAGGATAACAGCTTTGTGGTGGGTGTCAATTGATGTTGACTGTTGAAAATATTAAATTGAGATTTACTGTGGTCTGTGTTAAACCCAATTGAAGGTGGTTCATCAATGGCTTTGTGTTCCAGACCTGTGGTCCTCTGTGGTCGTACGAATGTGGGAGCTCCTACTACAGCACAGGCATCTGCTCCAGGGTTAACGAAAGCTTCAAGTTCTCCAAAACCATCTCGCCGGCCTTCCAGAGTAAAAAATCTACTCTCACAAACTTTCACTCACATACACCTCATAAGACCATGGCTTCCCAGAGTTACTCACTGTTACTGACTGTTTCCAATTGCTTCTTCCAGGGTGCGAGACCTACATGGATATAATGATTGTTCTGGACGGGTCCAACTCCATCTACCCCTGGTACGAGGTGCAGGACTTCCTCATCAACATTCTGCAGAAGTTCTACATTGGGCCAGGTCAGATCCAGGTGTGTTATCTGAGATTCTGATCTGATTCTGATAGACAGTATGTGTACCTGAATGTGTATTATTCTGGGGTACATGCGGTGACGAGTGAGTGTATACAGTCAGGTCCAAAATTATGGTGTATCTTTCAGCAAGACAATAACCCCAAGCACACATCAAAATCCACAAAGAAATGGTTAATTGACCACAAAATCTAAATATTTGCAATGGCCATCTTAGTCTCCGAACCCCATTGAAAACCTGTGGTTTGAATTGAAGAGGGCAGTCCGTAAGCACATAAGAAGGATATCAAGAATCTGGGAAGATTCTGTTTGGAGGAATGGTCTGAGATCCTCCCAATGTGATCTCCAATCTCATAAAATATTTTAGAAAAAGGCTCAGTGTCGTTATCCTCGCAAGGGCAGTGTGCTGGAGAATTGAAAACAGAGGTGCAAATAAACAGGGGCCCCTATTTTTTTTATTACTTGTTAAGTAAAATCTCTTTCGCTGAGCAATTTTTTTGTATAAAATGTTTATGTATAAAATTTTCACACAAAAATGTGCATACAATATAGCTCAACATTTGTATTATTTATTTCATATAGTATTTTTATAAATTATGCCAATAATTGTGGACTGCATGTCTGGGAGCCAGTATCTCTACGTTCTGTGTGGAAGTTGTACCCATAGGCACATACCTAGTATCATCTTTATCTTCCTCAAATCCTAACCTTAACCATCAATGGGGAAAATACTACGCTGACTTTAGATCAGCACCCATGGGCAAGTGAATCACACTCCTATCTCTACAGGTTGGAGTGGTGCAGTATGGGTCGAGGGTGGTCCATGAGTTCACCCTGAATGACTTTCGCTCTGTGGAGGAGGTGGTAGAAGCAGCCAAGACCATCGATCAACGGGGAGGGGAGGAGACACGCACGGCCCTGGGCATCAATGTGGCACGGTATGGAGAGCTGCTCAACACTGGTCATAACTCTCATCCTAATCCCAAGTTTCTCAGTATAATTTTCCATAGTAGTGCCTTTCGAAACAGGGAGCAAAATAAAGCACTTTGTTGCTGAATTGGTTGTGCAGTGTGTTGAGGTAAAGTTGCAAATACTGTTTATCCATAATGATTGAATTGCTAACTAACCGATAGTTACTCATAACGGTTAATGAGTTGGCTGAGAAAAAAACCCTGTATTCGCTCAAAGGACAGAGGGATTTAAACGGGGAGGTCGGAAAGGGGCTAAGAAAGTGATGCTCGTGATCACGGATGGTGAATCCCACGACAGCCCTGACCTGCAGAAGGCCATGGAGGACAGTGAGGCGGACAACATCACCATGTATGCCATCGCTGTGAGTCCGTCTGTCCCTTTTTATATTCCCCTGGAACACTGTAATCCCATTCTCTGTTCCTTCTGCCACGTCTTGGTCTATCACTTACATGTTATACCGTTTCCATATCCTGTGCTTGAATTTATATTCTCCTACTTTATGATATTTTTAGAGCATCTGCCTACTATTCTATCAATGTTCTATTGCATTTCCAGATCATGTGCGTAGTATTCTTTTGACGTTCTATGGTATTTCCAGATCCTCTGTTTGGTATTGACATTAAATGTTATGTACCACCAGGTATTGGGCTACTACAATCGGCGTGGGATAAACCCAGAGGCCTTCTTGAAAGAGATCAAGTATATCGCCAGCGATCCTGATGACAAACACTTCTTCAACGTGACTGATGAGTCGGCGCTAAAGGACATAGTGGACGCCCTGGGAGAGAGGATTTTCAGTCTAGAGGGTATTTTCCTTTAATGACCCTTTGGTTTCACCGATCAAGTTTTGAAGGGATTGTAATCTCAGAAACACCCAGAAATACATCTTGCATGTGTTAGCTAGCTAGCTAAATGCATTTACTTCTGGAGGTGGACGTGTCTGAATTTGAACAACGTTTAACATTCTGCAAACAGATGTTAATTTTTTATGAAAATCTGTCTCTAGAGATGAATGGAATTGTGAAGTTTATAATGGTGGCAACATAGAACAATTCTGGAGGACTCCATTGTAGCAGACTGCGATGATCATTCTAGTGAAGTGTGTAGACTAGCTGTCACTTCACTGTTCTCCACAGGAGTGAACCCTAATGGGACGGGGTTCGGTCTGCAGATGTCTCAGGCAGGCTTCTCATCACACATAGTGGAGGTGAGTCTCTGAAATAAGTCCCCACATGAGTCTAACCTGGGATCTGGTTTTATACTCACTGACTCTCCCTCTCACACTTTATTGGAATAGGCAAGTGGTTTTACAGGTTCTTCATTCCAAAAAGGTGGAGTGGTTTTTTTCAAGGTGGGTAAAGGGCTGTTACAGTGACGGTATGAACACCACACAGTGACCGCAGTCAAATTTCACGTGACTGTTGAGTCATGGTAACTAGGCTATCAATTACACAGCAAACTAGCAGCATACTGTATATTTAGCGATCTAAGTAATGCATTTTGAGTTTCCACTTACTGAGATGGTGAATTAGCCCAAATACATATTTTATATATTTTACCAAGAAGATGTCCCTTCTGTTGGTGCGTGCAAATACGAGTGCATATGTCATTTCAACTGAACATTGTGGTTCCATTAATGATGAATAAAAGAAATCTTTTTCATAATGAATTAATGATGCATGTTGGGAGCAGGTAATTTTTCCAACACACTTATAACATTCGTATTTCATCAACACTGTCCAGTACATGCATATTAAGTCTATAATATCGTTCAGATTAATATAATAACTATTTAATGTTATGTATAATGACATAGGGTAAAGAAAACTACATTTACCATAGCACCCTCTTGAACTGATGCATATTTTCCTGCTTTCTTTAGCACTGAGTGGACTCAGGATTTAAATGTCAATTTGTTTAGTTAGAACGCAGGTGAAATCTATTAAAACACAGATTTTTGGAGGATCTGCGATTTGAACATTTAGAAACCTGATCTGAATGATGAGGATAAATTGTGTGTCCCATTAAGAAATGCAACCAGGGCTTCCCACCCGGACCTGATATACACTTTACAGTGCATTTGGAAAGTATTCAGACCTCTTGACTTTTTCCAAATGTGGTTACGTTACAGCCTTATTCTAAAAGTGATTAAATAGTTTTTTCCCCTCATGAAACTACACACAATACCCCATAATGACAAAGAAAAAACAGTTTTTTAGAAAGTTTTGCAAAACAGAAATATCACATTTACATAAGTATTCAGACCCTTTAGTCAGTACTTTGTTGAAGAACATTTGGCAGGGGGTTCCCGAGTGGCGCAGCGGTCTAAGGCACTGCATTGCAGTGCTAGAAACATCACTACAGACCCGGGTTTGAACCCGGGGCTGTATCACAACCGGTCGTGATTGGGAGTCCAATAGGGCGGCGCACAATTGGCCCAGTGTCATCTGGGTTAGGGGAGGGTTTGGCCGGGGCGCTTTACTTGGCTCATCACGCTCTAGCGACTCCTTGTGGCGGGACAGGCGCCTGCAGGCTGACGTTCATCATCAGTTGAACAGTGTTTCCTCTGACACAATGGTGCGGCTGGCTTCCAGGTTAAGTGGGCGGGTGTTAAGAAGTGTGGTTAGGTGGGTCATGTTTCGGAGGACGCATTTTTTAAATCATTTTATTTTAACTTAATTAAAATAGGTAAGTCAGTAAAGAACAAATTCTTATTTTCAATGACGGCCAAGGAACAGTGGATTAACTGCCTTGTTCAGGGGCAGAACAACAGATTTTTTTTACCTTGTTAGCTCAGGGATTCAATCTTGCAACCTTTCGGTTACAAGTCCAACACTCTAACCACTCTAACCACCACCTGTCGCCCCAACTCCGAGCATGACTCGACCTTCGCCTCCCGAGCCCGTTTGGGAGTTACAGCGATGAGACAAGATTGAAATTTGGGAGAAAAGGGGGGTAAAATACACAACAACAAAAAAACAAGCACCTTTGGTAGTGATTACAGCCTTGAGCCTTCTTGGGTATGAAGCTACCAGCTTGGCACACCTGTATTGGGGGAGTTTCTCCCAATCTTCTCTATAGATCCTCTCAATTTCTGTCAGGTTGGATGGGGAGCATCGCTGCACAGCTATTTTCAGGTCTAACCAGAAATGTTAGATCGGGTTTAAGTCTGGGCTCTGGCTAGGCCAGGGTCATTGTCCTGTTGGAAGGTAAACCTTTGCCCAAGTCTGAAGACCTGAGCGCTGGCTAGGCCAGGGTCATTGTCCTGTTGGAAGGTAAACCTTTGCCCAAGTCTGAAGACCTGAGCGCTGGCTAGGCCAGGGTCATTGTCCTGTTGGAAGGTAAACCTTTGACCAAGTCTGAAGTCCTGAGCGCTCTGGATCAGGTTTTCATCAAGGATCTCTGTACTTTGCTCCTTTAATATTTTCCTTGATCCTGACTAGTCTCCCAGTGCCTGCCTTTCAAAAACATCCTCACAGCATGATGCTGCCACCACCATGCTTCACCATAGGTATAGTGCAAGATTTCCTCTAGATGTGACGCTTGGCATTTAGGCCAAAGAGTTCAATCTTGGTTTCATCAGACCAGAGAATCTTGTTTCTCATGGTCTGAGAGTCCTTTAGGTGCTTTTTGGCAAACTCCAAGCGGGCTGTCATGTGACTTTTACTGAGGAGTGGCTTCCGTCATGCCATTCTACCATAAAAGCCTGATTGGTGGAGTGCTGCAGAGATGTTTGTTCTTCTGGAAGGTTCTCCTATCTCCACAGAGGAACTCTGGAGCTCTGTCATAGTGACCACTGGGTTCTTGGTCACCTCCCTGACCAAGGTGCTTCTCCCCCGATTGCTTAAGTTTGGCCAGCCGGCCAGCTCTAGGAAAGGTCTTGCTGGTTCCAAACTTGTTCCATTTAAGAATAATGGAGGCCACTGTGTTCTTGGGGACCTTCAATAATGCAGACATTTTTTTTGTACCCTTCCCCAGATCTGTTCCTCGATAGAATCCTGTCTCAGAGTTCTATGGACAATTCCTTCGACCTCATGGCTTGGGTTTTGCTCTGACACGCACTGTGAACTGTGGTACCTTATATAGAAAGGTGTGTGCCTTTCCAAATCATGTCAAATTCATTGAATTTGCAACAGGTAGACTCCAATCAAGTTGTAGAAAATTCTCATCATTCTTAAATATGAAGAAGTTTGCAACCACCAAGACCTAGAGCTGGCTGCCTGGCCAAACTGAGCAATCGGGGGAGAACTCAGGTCACTCTGACAGAGCTCCAGAGTTCCTCTGTGCAGATGGGAGAAACTTCCTGAAGAACAAACATCTCTGCAGCAGTCCACCAATCAGGCTGTTATGGTAGAGTGGCAAGACAGACACCACTCCTCAGTAAAAGGCACATGACAGCCAGCTTGGCATTTGCCATAAGCCACCTAAAGACTCTCAGACCATGAGAAACAAGATTCTCTGGTCTGATGAAACCAAGATTGATCCTTGATGAAAACCTGCTCCAAAGCGCTCATACTGGGGCGACGGTTCAGAGAAGAATGGGAGAAACTCCCAAAATACATGTGTGGAAGCTTGTAGTGTCTTACCCAATAAGACTCAAGGCTGTAATCATTGACAAAGGTGCTTCAACAAAGTACTGAGTAAAGGGTCTGAATACTTATGTAAATATAATATTTGCAAGAGTATTAATTTTTGAAAAACATTTATCATAGGCCTATTTTAACAATGAAAGGCTTTGTCTAAATTATATTAAATGATCTAAGTGACATTGCTACACATAAGGATATACCATGACATTTGAAATTCTTAACAAAAAAAACAAAAAAACTTTTAAATGTAGTTTAATGACTTGCACAACATAAAAATACTTTCTCTATTAGCCCACACAGGTTTCATATGTTTTTGTTGTTATTATCGGCCAATGAAAGTGTCACTGTCTACAGTCAGTGCCTCCATGTGTAGCAAGCAATGTGGGAGATCTCTAATCAGTGCAAAATGTAATGAAAATTACAGAATGAAGTTAATTAAATGAGGAGTTGGTTACAATGACGAGCAACCATCAATTAGGCTGTTCTTCAATCTGCATGGAATTGTTGTAGACAAGGATGGGAAGCTGAGCAAAATAGCCCTAAATAGTCTAGGTAACTAGCTAGCTAGCTCGCTGGCTGGTTAGCATAGCTGGCTATCTTAGCTAGCCTCTTTATTTATTTTTATTTCACCTTTATTAAACCAGGTAGGCTACTTGAGAAGAAGTTCTCATTTGCAACTGCGACCTGGCCAAGATAAAGCAAAGCAGTTCGACACATACAACAACACAGAGTTACACATGGAATAAACAAACATACAATCAATAATACAGTAGGAAAATCTATATACAGCATTTGCAAATGAGGTAGGATATGAGAGGTAAGGCAATAAATAGGCCATGGTGGCAAAGTAATTACAATTTAGCAATTCAACACGGGAATGGTAGGATGTGCAGAAGATGAATGTGCAAGTTTAGATACTGGGGTACAAAGGAGCAAGATAAATAAATAAATACAGTATGGGTATGAGGTAGATTGGTTGGGCTATTTACAGATGAGCTATGTACAGGTGCAGTGATCTGTGAGCTGCTCTGACAGCTGGTGCTTAAAGCTAGTGAAGGAGGTAAAAGTCTCCAGCTTCAGAGATTTTTGTAGTTTGTACCAGTCATTGGCAGCAGAGAACTGGAAGGACAGGCGGCCAAAGGAATAATTGGCTTTGGGGGTGACCAGTGAGATATACCTGCTGGAGCGCGTGCTACGGGTGGGTGCTGCTATGGTGACCAGTGAGCTGAGATAAGGCTTTACCTAGCAGAGACTTGTAGATGACCTGGAGCCAGTGGGTTTGGCGACAAGTATGAATCGAGGGCCAGCCAACGAGATCATACAGGTTGCAGTGATGGGTAGTATATGGGGCTTTGGTGACAAAACAGATGGCACTGTATCCAATTTGTTGAGTAGAGTGTTGGAGGCTATTTTGTAAATGACATCGCCGAAGTCGAGGATCGGTAGGATGGTCAGTTTTACGAGGGTATGTTTGGCAGCATGAGTGAAGGATGCTTTGTTGCGAAATTGGAAGCCGATTCTAGATTTAATTTTGGATTGGAGATATTTAATGTGAGTCTAACCAGACACCTAGGTATTTGTAGTTGTCCACATATTCTAAGTCAGAACCGTCCAGAGTAGTGATGCTGGACGGGCGGGCAGGTGCGGGCAGCGATCGGTTGAAGAGCATGCATTTAGTTTTACTTGCATTTAAGAGCAGTTGGAGGCCATGGAAGGAGAGTTGTGTGGTATTGAAGCTCATCTGGAGGTTAGTTAACACAGTGTCCAACGAAGGGCCAGAGGTATACAGAATGGTGTCGTCTGCGTAGAGGTGGATCAAAGAATCACCAGCAGCAAGAGCGACATCATTGATGTACATCTATTTGTTGCAGTCAGTCATGTGTACTACCAGATGGGACGATAGATAACCTGTGGAATCTACAACTTTGTCTATGTGGCTAGTCTCTCTCTCTCTCCCTCACTCACTCACTCACCGGCCCCTGCCCATACTACTGTTGCAAGCTAGCAGCACCAAAATCACGCAGGCTGCACAGAAATCCAGTTCCAAGTTTTTACATTTTTTACATATATATATATATGGACTATCCAGATATCCCAAAAATGTCATGATGTTATTCTAATAGGGAAATTATTTCAAATGCCCATCCCTAGTTGACACTGGTATTGTGCTGGAGATAATGAAAATGAGGTTGAAATGTCCCTTTTTGCTCACTGTGGGGACCACCATTGGACTGGGGTGCCTTTAGCAGGAAGCAGCGTTTTGGAACGTTCAGATATAAATATGTTATGTAGAACAAACATGCATCTCTGACATGTAGAATAAGGAATCACGTCGACTCTATTTTTGGTATTTCTATCTGCAACGTTCAAGAACGTTTTTGTACTAAACATGGCCCAGGTATGAATTGCAAGTAGGGCCATGGGGAGGTTGCATTCCAATGAGTTGTGTCCGGGGCTGAACGGAACCGAATCTGTTGTATTTATACACAGCTTTAAAGATCTCTTGGGAAGACTACATTACCCAGGTGGGAGCTATATGTTGGTGATGGATGACGGGTGGTAGATGATGAATGTGAGCTACCTCTAAGGAGCTCATATTATTGTTTTAATTAGCATGGAGCACGGCAATGTGGATAATGGAGAAAGCATTAACCGTCTCTGGGAAAAATTATATATTCATACAATGGATTGTTGGATTCTAGGCTCAGGGGCAATTTGAGAATGATGATAACGTTGTGGAAAGTATTTTTTGTTGGCGGAGGGAGGGGTGGGGGGGACTTTAAGAGGAAAACAGGCAAGAGAGTACAGATGGTTTAGTTGAATGCAGAGCTTGCCAGCTAAACACATGCATGCACACACACACACACACACACACACACACACACACACACACACACACACACACACACACACACACACACACACACACACACACACACACACACACATTAACACACACATCATACACATTAACACACACACACAGATACACACGGATCAACAAGCTCACACAACACAGACACACCAAATATTTTGAGATTGTCCTATTGTGATGGAATGTATTTGCTCATAGTTTGAAATCCTAATATCTTTAGGGGAATATTAGCTGAATTCATTTAATATCGTACAAGTCAAAATAATATGGAAAGATTTGTTCAGGTCATTGTTTACTGTGTTGGCTGACATTGCCGCATTACTAACATGAGTAAAATTGGGTTTTACCTCTTGCATACCAAACCCCAGTCTTCAGGGATCTCTCCAGGTATCAGTTTTATGTATCATCTCACTTTTGTTTGTCTCCTCAATCCTCATTTGTCTCTACATGGGCCATTTGAATGCTGTTCCCTCATATCAGGGCAGGGAAGCATACTGTCCATATCGCAACTTCGGGCTGTGTCTGAAAACAGTACCCTCCCTACCTGTTTTGTTTTGTTTGTTGTAAGTGACTCTTTGTTAGATTCCCTTCTGTTTGAGCGTCGTTTTTGGTTTTCTTGCTAGGGAATGTACACTGTCAAATCCTTTTTTCCTCCGTCTTTCTCAAAGCTCCTGGGAAAAAGGATATCTGAGGGAGGTACCTTGGATTCTCTCCTTCAATGCGCTTTGAGAAGAAATGAGGAAACAAGAGCGGATTAAATAAGGATGTAACCTTTTAAAAAACAGTCGCCTGCAACCCACCTTGAACCTCATATGGCTACTTCCTCCAACCACTTTTCCACACTGGTATTGCCAACACTCAGGTTTTTTCACACTTGGTCCCTTTCAGACAATTTTTGTTAACTCAGTGCCGTTTGCTTAATATTGTGTCCAGTGTGAATACTCCAAAGGAACTCAGTCCCCTCAAAAAAGCCCCCGAAGCAAACAGGACTGAGAGGTTGTCTGAGTTCGCTTCCCTTGAATTCCTTGGTCCGGTTCCCTTTTTTTAGGGCAACATGAACACTAAGCTCCCAGGTTCACTTGTCATTATTCCCTCACCACACACTAGAATACTGCAACACCATTTCACCTGCCATAACCCCTCACATTGGTGCCACAAAAGAGAGAAGATGATGATGCGCAGGTTCGTAGAACAAAATGTGTGCTGTTCTTGGATATTGATTAGCAATTGTCAATGATGCACAGAAATTCCAAAATATGTGTGGAGTTTTTAGTTCAGATTATTTGTTTGCAATATGTGATCTATAAAGAGAGCTTCATAAGCTGTTTATTCGCTTTGCTGGGTTTGAATGGTGTTAGAAGACGACAACATATTTGATGAGAATCCCAACATAGGGTACAAAATCAATTCTAGCTCTTAAAGGGGCAGTAGCCTACATTGGGTGTACAATTTTCAATTTAAGCATTATTTAATCGGGAGCTATCTTCTGCTATTTATTCTGTTACAAATAATATTTGCATGTTAATATTATCTTCTGATTACAATGTTTATGTCTCATCTTTTAACTAAATGCAATCTATTAGCTTCCTCATTTTTTTTACGTTATAGCCTTATTCTAAAATGGATTGAAAAAAAAATCCTAAGCAATCTACACACAATACCCCATAATGAAAAAGTGAAAACAGGTTTTTTGAAATTTTGGCAAATTTATTAAAGACAGAAATACCTTAAGTATTCAAACCCTTTCCTATGAGACTCAAAACTGAGATCAGGGTCATCCTGTTTCCATTGATCATCCTTGAGATGTTTCTACAACTTGATTGGAGTTCACCTGTGGTAAATTCAATTGATTGGACAGATCTGGAGAAAGGTAAAAAAAAGAAGGTCTGCAGCATTGAAGATCCCCAAGAACACAGTGGTCTCCATCATTCTTAAATGGAAGAAGTGTGGAACCACCAAGACTCTTCCTAGATCTGGCCGCCCAGCCAAACTGAACAATCGGGGGAGAAGGGCCTTGGTCAGGAAGGTGACCAAGAACCCGATGATCACCCTGACAGAGCTCCAGAGTTCCTCTGTGGAGCTGGGAGAACTTTCCAGAAGGACAACCATCTCTGCAGCACCTCACCAATCAGGCCTTCATGGTAGAGTGGCCAGACGGAAGCCACTCCTCAGTAAAGGGCACATGACAGCTCGCTTGGAGTTTTCCAAAAGGCACCAAAAGACTCTCAGACCATGAGAAACAAGATTCTCTGGTCTGATGAAACCAAGATTGAACTCTTTGGCCTGAATGCCAAGCGTCACATCTGGAGGAAACCTGGCACCATCCCTATGGTGAAGCATGGTGGTGGGGATTGTTTTTCAGCAGCAGGGACTGGGAGACTTGTCAGGATCGAGGCAAAGATGAATGGAGCAAAGTACAGAGAAATCCTTGATGAAAACCGTCTCCAAAGCGATCAGGACCTCAGACTGGGGCGAAGGTTTACCTTCCAACAGGACAACGACCCTAAGCACACAGCCAAGACAATGAAGGAGTGGCTTCGGACAAGTCTCTGAATGTCCTTGCATGGCCCAGCCAGAGCCCGGACCCGATCTAACATCTCTGGAGAGACCTTAAAATAGATATGTAGCAATACTCCCCATCCAACCTGACAGAGCTTGAGAGGATCTGCATTGAATAATGGGAGAAACTCCTCAAATACAGGTGTACCGAGCTTGTAGCATCATACTCAAGAAGACTTGAGGCTGTAATCGCTGCCAAAGGTGCTTCAACAAAGTACTGAGTAAAGGTTCTGAATACTTATGTAAATGTGATATTTCTGTTCGTTTATTTATAAACTAGCAAAAATGGCTAAAATCCTGTTTTTACTTTGTCATTATGGGGCTTTCAATTTTAGAATAAGGCTGTAACCTAACAAAATGTGGAAAAAGTTAAGGGGACTGAATACTTTCCGAAGGCACTGTATAAGCTGTCCAATAACAAATTCTGATGGAATGGCTTGTCCTGCACAACCCAGAGTGTTGGAACCTGATCTTGGTTCCTTTCTAAACATAACAATGTGAATGCAAAGAGGACTCAGACCACAAAATATGTGAAGTGAACTGACAAAAGAGTTGAGTCCTCATTCAAAGGCAAGGGCAGTGTGAATACAAAGAGACCTGAGTTATTTTGCTTTTTCTACCCCAGAGTTCACTTTAAAGAGGACTGAGATTGGTTATTTTAAAGAGGACTGTATGTGAAAACACCCTTTAAGGATATCACAGAAGGGCCATTAAACTTACTCTCTGTCTGTCTGTACATGCAAATTAGTGAATAAACTATTAGCTAATACCCAAATCCTTAAAATCATAAGTCATGGATAATACTGTATCCATCCCAATGGGAGACTTACTTTACTCCACAACAGTTGCCATGGCAGCCAGTCAAACTGTCCACGTCGACAGCCTGACTGTGAGTGAGGGAATACTTGGCCATGGCGTATCTTCACAACAGCCCCGCTGCTGTCTTGATTTAGCGATGACTGTAGCGTTGGCTGAAATCTGTCCACTGGCATGGTGTCAGTATTTGAACTTTTATTAGTAAATTCACATGGGCTGTGTATGCAGTACTATACAACCCTGTAGCACACGGTTTCTCTTGAACACCTTCTTTCTCTCTTCCAAAGGTTAAGGATTAGCAGTCGATTTGTCCCAATAGGTCAGCTCTGAATCAGTTGTGTGTATTCAGTTTGTGTTGGTTCTTCTGGTTGCTTAGCTAATGAATCAGAACATGTTGCTATAGTACCGTACATGCAGTCTGCTGAGTATAGTTTGGTGGTCAATGCTAACCTGGTCCCAGATCTGTTTGTGCTTTCTTGCCAGCACCTATGGTCATTTTCAAGCCACGTGACCATTGGAGACAGCAAGACACCACAAACAGATCTGGGATCAGGCGAACTTGAAGTATGGTGACAGTGGTGATGGCTTCACCGGTATCTGAAACAATAATACAAAACAGTATGAGAGTTTGACAGGGCTCAATGAACATTCCCATGCATCATGCAGCCTAATGGAGCATTGCACACACTGCTGGGGATTTGGTCGTTGACCATGATCCCTGTTTTTCTCGCTCTGAGAGATGTGTAGAGATGTGCAACTCACGGTTTAATGACTTTCACTTCTGGACATGAGTGTGTGACGTATGTATAGTCTACTGTACAGTGCATTCACATCTGTGTGTGATGGTGTGTGTATAGTTCATTCAACACCACCTGTGTGTGTATGTGTGTTTGTGAAATGTACTCACATGGTTTTATTGTGGAAGTTTAGCAATGATGGTGATGCACTTATGTTGGAAAATGTAACCAAGCCGTTTGTTTCCTTATTGCCCGGTGTTCTTGTACTAGGGTTGTAAAATCCATTAGAGAAAAACAGGATAGGGAGTGGAAAATTACCAAAGAATAAATCAACTCACTGAAAGGATTGGACTTACTGAAAAGACAAAATGTTCAACCCATTATTTCTCATGAAAGACATATCTGTCCACCATCATCACTCTCTGCTTTGGTACCTCTTTGTACGGTGGCAAAAGAGGTACATTGACTTAATGAGAGTTGTGTATTTGGCGAGTAATGTGAAAATGCTTGTTCCTGTAGGATGGCATATTGGTGGGGGCCGTGGGGGCCTATGATTGGAACGGGGCTGTTCTGAAAGAGACACGTCATGGGAAGGTAGTCCCACCCAAGTCCTCCTATCTGGAAGAGTTCCCAGAAGAACTGAAGAACCATGGGGCCTACTTGGGTGAGTGAACTGGATGGGCAGGTAGAATTGTGTAGGTGGATGGATGGATGGGTGGGTGGGTGGGTGGGTGGGTGGGTGGATGGATGGACGGATAGATGGATAGATGGATGAATGGATAGATGGATGGATGCATAGACTAATAAATAAAGAGATGGATGTATGGATGAATGGGTGTGTGGATAGATGAATAAATAGATGGATGGATGTCTGTCTAACGTTGCATGCAATACTATAGCGTGATTTATTTTCCTTTTTTGACAATATAAAAACAATAGACAACTTAACATTTACACACATACATTTCAACAGACATTAATGACATCACATACGCTCAGACCCACAAGTTCCTTACCTATTCTGTCCATCTCATTTTCTCATCCTTTGAATGTCTCCAGTGCTTGTAATACTTTATGCCATATGTCTTCAAATTGTACTATTTTGTTTCGCCCTGGAGCCCAAATTTTTTCTATATTTAGATAATAATGCATTTGATTCATCCACTGTCTTAACGTTGGAGGGTCATCTTGATTTCCAGTTTTTAAGAAAATGTTTTTTCAAAATGATTGACAAGGAAAGTACAGTTCAACCGGTTGGTTATCTCACTGCACACCCATAACTGCACCCTCTCCCATAACTTTTGGACAGTGCCTTCAGAAAGTGTGTCCTTGTGTCCAATCTCCCAGGTTACACAGTAAACTCAGTGGTGTCGGCCAAAGGCAGGCAGCTCTATGTTGCTGGAGCCCCTCGCTTCAACCACACAGGCAAAGTCATCATCTTTACCCTGAGAAACAATGGCAACCTCACCATCCTACACTCACTCAAGGGCCAGCAGGTGAGACACACCAAGAGATATAAATGATTAATACAAGGGGGCCAAGGACTGAACCTTGGGAGACACCATTACAGGCAGGTGCTTGAGTTGATTTGCTTAAACAAACAACACACCAACACGACACACCGACACATATACACACACACACACACTGACACACACACACACACTGGCTCTACATGTCAAGCTTGTGTGTACACACGTGTGACACGTTGGAGTCTTCGTTACACTATGGTCTAGACTCGGCTGCCCGGTCCAGATGGCCTTCGTCTCATCGGCCCATGTGCTTCTCATCTGTACGCATCCAATCAAAACAGGGTTTGCTACTGAGCACAGACGCATCGCCCCGGGCAACAGGCTCCCTGTAAATAAGGGCTAACCACTGTGTCAGACCAGACTGTTGTTTGGGAGAGGGAGGGAGGAAGAGGGAGAGAGGGAGGGAGGGAGAGAGGAGTAGAGTCCTAGAGTCAGTGCTGTGCATTCCTGAGGGGTCATTAGAAATGCAGTTTGCCTCTAGGATTAATTGTGGCTGCTGTGGTGTTTTCTGAGGTAGCCTGAGATTTACAGTTAGCTAGTGCGGCTGGGATGTGTTAGGTGGTGCATCCTGTCTCAGGTGCCTCCCCTTCCCTCTTACACTCCTTCCTTGCTTGTGGGGTATGTGGCCTAAAAATACGATTAGGAGAATTAAATGGACTTGAAATGAATGGGGTTTTCCCCTCACTGGATGCTATGGGTGGTAATTGTACTGTGTTAATTTAACACTTTTAAAATTGTGATATGGTTCGGGTTGAATGTGCATAGATATAAATGAATCACTGTTCTGTACATTTTAGAAGAGTATATATGGCTTGACTCTTTGACATATGGTGTGTCTGTAGATTGGGTCATACTACGGGAGTGAGCTAGCTCCTCTGGACATTGATGGGGACGGTGTGACAGACTTCCTCCTGGTGGCAGCGCCCATGTTCTTCAGTAAGGGCTGGGAGAGGGGCAAGGTCTACATCTACAGGGTGACTCAGCAGGTGAGAACCAGGAGAAGTGAATCGGAGCGTACATGAACACTATATATGCAAAAGTATGTCGACACCCCTTCAAATTAGTGGATTTAGCTATTTCAGCCACACCTGTTGCTGACAGGTGTATAAAATCGAGCACACAGCCATGCAATCTCTATAGACAAACATTGTCAGTAGAATGGCCTAACTAAAGAGCTCAGTGACTTTCAGCATGGCACCGTCATATGATGCCACCTTTCGAACAAGTCAGTTCGTCAAATTTCTGCCCTGCTAGAGCTGCCCTGGTCAACTGCAAGTGCTTTTAGTGGAAAGTGGAAATGTCTAAGAGCAACAACGACTCAGCCGCGAAGTGGTAGGCCACACAAGCTCACAGAATGGGACCACTGAGTGCTGAAGAGCGTAGTGCGTAAAAGTTGCCTGTCCTCGGTTGCGACACTCACTACCGAGTTCCAAACTGACTCTGGAAGCAACGTCAGCACAGTAACTGTTAATTGGGAGCTTCATGGCCGAGCAGCCGCACACAAGCCTAAGATTACCATGCGCAATGCCAAGCGTCGGCTGGAGTTATGTAAAGCTCGCTGCCATTGGACTCTGGAGCAGTGGAAATGTTTTCTCTGGAGTGATGAATCACGATTCACCATCTGGCAGTCTGACGGACGAATCTGGGTTTGGCGATGCCAGCAGAACGCTACCTGCCCAATGCATAATGCCATCTGTAAAGTTTGGTGGAAGAGGAATAATGATCTGGGGATGTTTTTCATGGTTCGGGCTAAGCCTCTTAGTTCCAGTGAAGGGAAATCTTAACGCTACAGCTTACATTGACATTCTAGACGATTCTGTGCTTCCAACTTTGTGTCAACAGTTTGGGGAAGGCCCATTCCTGTTTCAGCATGACAATGCCCCCGTGCACAAAGCAAGGTCCATACAGAAATGGTTTGTCGAGATTTCTCTCTTTCTCTATCTACAGAGCCATTTCCTTTTGGAAGGGACACTTGAGGTCTCCGACCAGTCCCAGAACTCTCGTTTTGGTGGAGCGATGGCCCCTATCCCTGATATGAATGGTGACTCGTACAGTGAGGTAGTGGTGGGAGCTCCTCTAGAGGACGACCACCAGGGGGCCATCTACCTGTTCTACGGCCAGCTCAATGGCATACAACACAAATACAGACAGGTGAGTTCAGTGGCACACAATCCCTAGTCATGCAGTGGATTATTCAGAACCAATACTAAAAGTATTTTTTGCTGTCTCACTAATCACTAACTGGCTTTTTCTCCCTCCCTCCCTCCCTCCCTCCCTCCCTCCCTTACAACCTCTCTCTCAGAGAATTGGAGCAGCAGGCTTCTCTGCTGGTCTGCAGTATTTTGGGCGCAGTGTTCATGGGATGATGGATGTCAATGAAGATGGGTTGGTGGACTTGGCAGTGGGCGCGTTGGGTGCAGCAGTACTGATCTGGTTAGTGACACACACTCACCCTAACACACTCCCATACTATTGCAGTCTCATCGTTCACAAACAGACACACTGATAATGGCCCTTATGCCCCTTCTCTTCCCTCAGGTCTCGCAGTGTGGTGCGCATCCAAGCCAAAATCACTTTTGAACCGGAAAAGATCAACACCTTCAACAAGGACTGCCGCAGGGGAGGCAAGGACGTCACCTGCATGTCTGCCATTGTGTGTATCAGTCTGGATGCCAGGACTCAGATGCAGAGCCATGGAGTGGGTGTGTTTGGTCTATTTGGGCATTATTACTGGATTAAAAGTGTGTGGCGTGTTAGTGCGTGCATGTGGTTTCATGTAGATCTTGGCTGGGACTCCTAACTCTGGGTTCATTGAGCTTTCTGACTAGATTCTGACTGCTTATTACAGTAACAACTTGGGTGCACAATGAGACCAACAAAACCTCAAGTACCACAGAGCAGAGCTGTTTACATAAAGATCCCCTTGTTCTCTCTCCATTACACTAGGGGATTTTTTATGTAATGTGATTTGATTTGAATCTCTTTTAGTCCTCATTTTGACAAATCTTCCAAGAGTCCTTAAACATGTGAATTTGTGAAAGATTGGGTGCTAGTGAAACTTTAATCAGTCAGCTGAGTAACCACTCCTCTTAAATCAAAATGCCATAATAAAAACAACAATGCGGTTTGGATTTTGTACAGTGCAGCACTTTTCACTTTTACGTTGTACGTGCAAAAATAACCCCAATGTCCCACCAATGTGTGGCTCCAAAATAGGACCTACATTTCTGCTTGCATGCGACTTCCCAATCAAGGTGTTTTGGTAGTTCCCTTATTCACTACGCTTTCTGCACACTTACTATATAGTCAAACCTATCCTGCCCTCTACCCATAGTGACAATAGTGGTAGGTGGATCGTTTATCCAGATCTGCAATAGGTTAACTAGCAATCATACCACACATAACATTATTCAAATCTCCACCAATTTTCTATATAAATCCACAAGAACATAGAGGAATAGCTGATAGGCAGTGGTGAGGCCAGGTGTCTCATTGCACATGGAATAACAGTCAAGACATGAGACACACAGCACAAAAAGCTCCCCTATTGATCTTGTTTAGGCCATATAAATTACATTTACTGTATAATTGATTCCCCTCTTCACATTTCTCAAAATAGTAAAAAATAAAATAGTGATTCATTTCATTAACATTAATCACTTATTTTTAAATTATTATTTTAGACTAATTGAATGATGTGCTTCACCATTGCAGAAGTTGGGGTTCGGTTAAATTGCGATAAATTTAATCATGGGAATCAATCATTTGTGAATCGCAAACAGTAAAAGGAATTTTTTTTGCTGTAGCCTTCCTTTCAAATTGTGTCCCTGCAAAATTCATTTTGTACAGTAGATACTTTAAATTGATTTGGACATTCAATGTATGTAAGGGGTGGGTACTGGCGGCAGAGAAGTCAGGCACAGGAGTGCAAAAACTGTGTTTCCAACGGCGCAGTTTAATAATAAAAACCACCGGAAAACAGAACAATCAATAAATGGGTACAAAACCCAACGCACACCAGACATAATGTGCAAAAACACTTACAATAAACAATTCCGGACAAGGACATGGGGGGGAACAGAGGGTTAAATACACAACATGTAATGATGGAATTGAAAGCAGGTGTGTGGGAAGACAAGACAAAACAAATGGAAAATGAAAGGTGGATCGGAGAGGGACCGACTTCGGAGGAAGTCGTGACAGTACCCCCCCCTTGACCCGCGGCTCCAGCTGCGCGTCGACACCGGCCTCGGGGCCGACCCGGAGGGCGAGGCGCAGGGCGATCCAGACAAAGACTGTGGAACTCCTGCAGCATTAACGGGTCCAACACGTCCTCAACCGGAACCCAGCACTTTTCCTCCGGACCGTACCCCTCCCAATCCACGAGATACTGAAGGCCCCTCGCCCGACGCCTCGAATCCAGTATGGAGCGAACGGAGTACGCCGGGGCCCCCTCGATGTCCAGAGGGGGCGGAGGAACCTCCCGCACCTCAGACTCCTGGAGCGGGCCAGCCACCACTGGCCTGAGGAGAGACACATGGAATGAGGGGTTAATACGGTAATCGGGGGAAGCTGTAACATATAACAAACCTTGTTCACTCTCCTCAGGACTTTAAATGGCTCCACAAACCGCGGACCCAGCTTCCGGCAGGGCAGGCGGAGGGGCAGGTTTCGGGTCGAGAGCCAGACCCGGTCCCCCGGTGCGAACATCGGGGCCTCACTGTGGTGGCGGCCTGCGTTCTCTTTTTGGTGCAGCATGGCCCGCTGAAGGTGAACATGGACAGCTTCCCATGTCTCCTCTGCGCACCTGAACCAGTCGTTGACCGGCTGGTACCTCAGTACACACTGGAAGGGAGAGAGGTTAGTGGAGGACTGGCGAAGTGAGTTCTGTGCCATCTCGGCCCAGGGCACGAACACCGCCCACTCCCCCGGCCGGTCCTGGCAATAGGACCGCAGAAACCTGCCCACATCCTGGTTTACTCTCTCCACCTGCCGATTACTCTCGGGGTGAAACCCTGAAGTAAGGCTGATCGAGACCCCAGACTTCCAGACCCTAGACGTGAATTGGGGACCTCGATCAGACACTACATCCTCAGGCACCCGTAGTGCCGGAAGACTTGCGTAAACAAGGCCTCTGCTGTCTGTAGGGCCGTAGGGAGACCGGGCAGAGGGAGGAGACGATAGGACTTCAAGAACCGATCCACAACGACCAGGATCGCGGTGTTACCCTGTGAGGGGGGGAGGTCGGTTAGAAAATCCACCGACAGGTGCGACCAAGGCCGTTGTGGAACGGGTAGCTTCCCTCTGTGTAGCTTCCCTCTGGGGAGGTGCCTAGGAGCCTTACACTGGGCGCACACCGAGCAGGAGGAAACATAAACCCTCATGTCCTTAGCCAAGGTAGGCCACCAGTACCTCCCGCTCAATCAGCGCACTGTCCGACTGATCCCAGGATGACCAGAGGAGGGTGACGTGTGGGCCCAATAGATCAACCGGTCACGAACAGCAGACGGGACGTACAAACGCCCCGCGGGACACAGGACGGGAGCGGGCTCTGTACGTAACGCCTGCTCAATGTCCGCGTCCAGCTCCCACACTACCGGCGCCACCAGGCAACAGGTGGGGAGTATGGGAGTGGGATCCATGGGCCGCTCCTCTGTGTCATACAGCCGGGACAATGCGTCTGCCTTCACGTTCTGGGAGCCTGGTCTGTAGGAAAGGGTATACACAAAACGGGTAAAAAACATGGCCCACCTTGCCTGGCGAGGGTTCAATCTCCTCGCTGCCCGGATGTACTCCAGATTGTGGTGGTCAGTCCAGATGAGGAAAGGGTGTTTAGCCCCCTCAAGCCAATGTCTCCATGCCTTCAAAGCTTAACGACAGCCAACAGCTCCCGGTCCCCCACATCATAGTTTCGCTCCGCCGGGCTGAGCTTCATCGAGAAGAAGGCACAGGGGTGGAGCTTCGGTGGTGTACCCGAGCGCTGAGAGAGCACAGCTCCTATCCCAGCCTGGGACGCGTCCACCTCCACTATGAACGCCAAAGTGGGATCCGGATGGGCCAGCACGGGAGCCGAGGTAAACAGAGCCCTCAGGTGACCAAAAGCCCTGTCCGCCTCAGCCGACCACTGCAAACGCACTGGGCCCCCCTTCAGCAGTGAGGTAATGGGAGCCGTTACCTGACCAAAACCCCGGATAAACCTCCGGTAGTATTTGGCAAACCCTAAGAACCACTGCACCTCCTTTACCGTGGTGGGAGTCGGCCAATTACGCACGGCTGAAATGTGGTCACTCTCCATTTCCACCCGAGGTGGAAATGCGGTACCCTAGGAAGGAGACGGACTAGTGGAAGAACAGGCACTTCTCAGCCTTGACGTACAGGTCATGCTCCAACAAGCGACCAAGCACCCTGCGCACCAGGGACACATGCTCGGCGCGTGTAGTGGAGTATATCAGAATGTCATCAATATACACCACTACACCTTGCCCGTGCAGGTCCCTGAAAATCTCGTCTACAAAGGCCTGGAAGACTGATGACGCATTCATCAACCCGTACTCATGACGAGGTACTAAGGTGGTACTGAAAGCAGTCTTCCACTCGTCTCCCTCCCGGATATGCACCAGGTTGTAAGCGCTCCTGAGATCTAGTTTGGTGAAGAAGCGCGCCCCGTGCATTGACTCAATCGCTGTGGCTATGAGCGGTAGCGGGTAACTATACCTCACAGTGATCTGGTTCAGACCCCAATAGTCAATAAACGGGCGCAGACCTCCCTCCTCCTTCTTCATAAAAAATAAACTCGAGGTGGCGGGTGACGTGGAGAACCGAATGTACCCCTGACACAGGGATTCAGAGACATATGTTTCCATAGCCTCTGTCTCCGCCTGTGAGGGGGGATACATGTGACTCCTGGGAAGTGCAGCATCTACCAGGAGATTTATCGCGCAATCGCCCCGTTGATTGGGTGGTAATTGAGTCGCCTTCTTTTTGGAGAAGGCGAGAGCCAAATCGGCATATTCAGGGGGAATGCGCACGGTGGAGACCTGGTCTGGACTTTCCTCCATAGTAGCACCAACGGAAACCCCTAAACACCACCCTGAGCACTCTCGCGACCACCCCGTGAGAGCCCTCTGTGGCCAAGAAACAGTGGGGTCATGACAAGCTAACCAGGGTAGGCCTAGCACCACGCAGGAGAGTCAATAAGGAAGAGACTAATTCTCTCCTTGTGACCCCCCTGCGTCACCATGCCCAGAGGAGTGGTGGCCTCCCTGATCAACCCTGACCCTAATGGTCGACTATCTAAGGCATGAATGGGGAAGGGCACAGCCACGGGAACAATGGGGATCCCTACACTATGGGCGAACGATCTATCTATAAAAGTCCCAGCCGCACCTGAATCGACGAGCGCCTTATGCTGGGAATGCGGGGAAAACTCAGGAAAAGTGACATACACAAACATATGTGCAACAGAGGGCTCTGGGTGAGAATGGTGCTGGCTCACCTGGGGTGATGCCAGAGCGCCCTGCCTGCTGCTTCGATACCCAGAGGAACCAACCCGGCCCTGAACGGCAGTGTGACCTCTGCGGCCACAGATGGTGCACGAGCTGGAACCCCCTCCGGTCTCCCTGCGCACCGCCCCTCCCAGCTCCATGGGTATCGGAGAGGGGGTGCGAGGGGATGGAACCAACAGATCCCGATCTGAACGCCGCGGGTAGCCAGCAGGTTATCCAGCCGGATGGACAGGTCCACCAGCTGGTCGAACGTGAGGGTGGTGTCTCTGCAGGCCAACTCCCGACGGACGTCCTCGCGCAGACTGCAGCAATAATGTTCGATCAGGGCCCTGTCGTTCCATCCCGCCCAGGCAGCCAGGGATCGAAACTCCAGGGCGAACTCCTGGAGGCTCCTCGTCCACAGCCTCAGATGGAAGAGGCGTTCACCCGCCGCTCTACCCTCGGGCGGGTGGTCGAAGACAGCCCGGAAGCAGCGGGTGAACTTCTCAAACTGGTCCAACACTGCATCGCCCTCTCTCTACACGGCGTTGGCCCACTCCAGGGCTATCCCAGTGAGGCACGAGAGGAGGGCTGACACCCTCTCACGGCCCGAAGGAGCCGGGTGGACGGTTGCCAGGTATAAGTCCGGCTGCAAGAAGAACCCCTGGCAGTTTGCAGCCGTCCCATCGTATTCCTGGGTAAGGGAGAGACGAATCCCACTGGGAGCAGAAGAAGGAGGGGCGCGTGGAGACCCCGGCTGTGCTGGTGGAGGCGCTGGGAGAACTCCCTGTCTCTCACAGCGGTCCATTGTCTGGACAACGCGGTCCATGGCGGTGCCAAGATGGTGGAGCATTGCTGCGTGCTGCCGGACGAGCTCCTCCACCCCTATACCCGGGGTACCTGCTCCTGCTGACTCCATAAGTTTGGTCTGGAATTCTGTAAGGGGTGCGTACTGGCGGCAGAGAAGTTAGGCACAGGAAAGCAAAAACTGTTTCCAACGGCGCAGTTTAATAATAAAAACCACCGGAAAACAGAACAATCAATAAATGGGTACAAAACCTGACGCACACCAGACATAACGTGCACAAACACTTACAATAAACAATTCCGGACAAGGACATGGGGGGAACAGAGGGTTAAATATACAACATGTAATGATGGAATTGAAACCAGGTGTGTGGGAAAACAAGACAAAACAAATGGAAAATGAAAGGTGGATCGGCAATGGCTAGAAGACCGGTGACGTCGACCATACAAGGAGAGGGACCGACTTCGGAGGAAGTCGTGACATTTATGGGACATTGCAACTCAATAGATGCTAGTAATCAGCCTGAAGTAAACACTCCTAAAGGTAAGGTACAGTATATAGCCTATTGGCTCTATAAAATCTGCGATGCATATTGAAACAGTCATTTTCAATGTTTTTACCCAAAAACCTTCCTGGCAGAATGATATCATGAGGATTGTTATCAATCGGGTGCACATTTGTTTTGCATACTCTGTCAGGGGCGTCATTCACCCCAAAAATCTAAAGGGACATAAAGTATGTGAGAATGTTTGCAGGGTGGTCTAGAGGGAATTTTTGCATTTTTCAAACACCTGAAACAGTTTTTCCAGCAATTTAGCGTCATAATGATAGTTGATTCTATGTAAAAAAAATAATATATATATTTTTTTTTTTGCATATCCAAGCATATCTTTTGAACTGTCTGTATCCTCCTGACTGCTGGATCTTTTATTTAAAAGAAACAAAATATGCTTCTCTGCATCTCTGCTCAAATCTGTGTAAAAGATTAAAAGAAATGTGAGTCTTATTCAGTACATTTAGTTATTGCTTTCTTTTCTAAAATCTACTAGCCCTGCCAGCAAGCATGCCAGCTAAGATTAACAAGCTAGCTACTCAAACGTTATTGATAGCCTGCAATTGCTTCTTGGTAGCTAGTTATGAGTTATGAGATTGGGAACCTCAAATTGGCTAAGGCCAACTTCATAAAATTACTAGGTGACTAGTAGTATTACAGAGGAACAACAACAAAATGTAAATAAAATAAAGAAATAATAAAATAAAGAAATGGACAAATCTGTGCCCCCTATGGGCATGACGCCTCTCTACTCTGCCATCACAAATGTACTGTGACTAAAACTTTGCTGGGACATGCTTTCAATGGTGCTCTCCAACACCTGACACCAATATAGGGAAGTGGGGTACCCTGACTTGGATTCAAACCCTGGTCCCTGTGACTGTCATTCCAAAACCATTAAACTGTCACAATCCTCTCAATATGAGCCATGACACAATTCCTACCTAATGGGTTAACCCTACTGGCACAATGCATAGGGTGTTTGCCTTTCACGCCACTGACCCGTCTCTATGGTCAGGGCGTGACAGTACCCCCCTCCCCCAAAGGTGCGGACTCCGGCCGCAAAACCTGAACCAAATGGGGGGGTTAGGGGGGGGGGGTGACTAGTGTCGGTGGCGGCTCTGGTGCGGGTCGTAGCCCCCCCCAGACCCCGGATCCGACCATGGCACTGGGCTAAACGGCATGCCTGGACTGGGCACCGGCGCAGAGGAGGGCTCCGGCCCTGGAGCTGGGTTGGACGCCGTGCCTGGACTGGGCATCGGCGCAGAAAAAGGCTCCGGCCATGGAGCTGGACTGGACGCCGTGCCTGGACTGGGCACCGGCGCAGAAGAAGGCTCCGGCCATGGAGCGGGACTGGACACCGTGTCTGGAATGGGCACCGTTGCAGAGGAAGGCTCCTGCCTTGGAGCTCAACTGGACGCCATGCCTGTACTGTGCAACGGCGCAAAGGATTGCTCCGGCCATGGAGCGGGACTGGACGCCGTGCCTGGACTGGTCACCGGCGCAGAGGAAGGCTCCTGCCCTGGAGCTGGACTGGACGCCGTGCCTGGACTGGGCATCGGTGCAGAAGAAGACACTGGCCTTGGAGCTGGACTGGACGCCGTGCTCGGACTGGGCCGTTGACCTCCGGACCGTTGACCGTCGCTGGAGGTTCCAGACCGTGGACCGTCGCGGGAGGTTCCGGACCGTGGACCGTCGCGGGAGGTTCCGGACCGTGGACCGTCGCGGGAGGCTCCGGACCGTGGACCGTCGCGGGAGGCTCCGGACTGGGAACCGTCTCCGGAAGCTCTGGACTGTGAATGCGCACTGGAGGCCGAGTGCGTGGAGCAGGCACAGGACGTACCGGACTGGGGAGGCGCACTGGAGGCCTGATGCGTGGGGCCAGCACAGGTTGCACCGGACTGGTGACACGCTCTTCAGGGCGAGTGCGAGGAGCAGGCACAGGACGTACCAGACTGGAGACACACACTTCAGGGCGAGTGCGAGGAGCAGGCACAGGACGTACCGGACTGGGGAGGCGCACTGGAGGCCTGATGTGTGGGGCCGGCACAGGTTGCACCAGACTGGGGACACACTCTTCAGGATGAGTGCGAGGAGCAGGCACAGGACGTACCGGACTGGGGAGGCGCACTGGAGGCCTGATGCATGGGTCCGGTACAGGTTGCACCGGACTAGTGACCGGATCCTCTGGTCGGATGTTTAGCAGAACACACTTGCACAACATCTCTCTCATTTCTCCCCATGTGGTCTCTGGCTCTTCCCTCTGCTCAGCCGCGAGCTCCATGTGCCCCCCCAAAAAAATAATTATTGGGGTTTCTGTGGCCGTGGTCTGACGACACGCTCCTCCAGAGTTTGCCATTCGGGCTCTGGCACTCTCCTCGGCTCGACCGGCCACCCCTTGTGCCCCCCCAAAAAATTATTGGGGTTGTCCTTGGGCTTTCTGTGGCCGCGAACCCCAGCGTCGTCGCCTTCCACCATCATTACCTTCCATCTGCCGCCAAGGAAGGGTCTCGCATCCACCCATCACTTCTTCCCATGTCCAAAACTCCTTCACCTGGTGAACACACTGCTTGGTCCTGGTTTGGTGGGATATTCTGTCACGGTTGTCGTAAGAACGGGACCAAGGCGCAACGTGTGTAGAGTTCCACATCTTTATTCCAAAGTGAAACTTCAAGCAAAAACAAATAAATAAAATAAACGAACAACTACATGTGACTACGTGGTGCACAGGCACAAACACAAAACAATATTCCACAAACACAGGTGGGAAAAATAGCTACTTAAATATGATCCCCAATTAGAGACAACGATTACCAGCTGCCTCTAATTTGGAATCATACAAAACACCAACCTAGAAAATATAAACTAGGACACAACATAGAAATATTAAACTAGACTACCCCTTAGTCACGCCCTGACCTACTACACCATAGAGAAACAAGGACTCTCTATGGTCAGGGCGTGACATCGTTGTTGTGTCTGTGTGTAATTCCTGTCAGATGTGTGGCTGGGGTCAGTCCGTTTTTTCATGAAAACCTTTTTCCTAATGTCCTAAGCCCAGGGGCTCGGGAGAACTCTTTAAAGTGCATCACTCAGCGGAGCAGAGCTACGGAGAGGGGCTTAAAGTGTGTCGGTCTCTGTCTTCCCTTTCAGTCCTCCCTCCCTTTTCCCTCCTTCCCCTAGTCTGGTTTATATCAGACAGAAGTGTGTATGCACGCAGGCATACACACACACACACAAACACATACACACACACACGCATAGAAGTGGAGCAGTGTATCTCCTGATTTACCTCAGGGTTATAGAGTTGCCTACTTTCAAACCCACTTTTAGATGAAAGCAGAACCTGACAGACAACATACTGTGCTTCCACTTTTCCCATTCAGCATTCTCCTGTTACCACGACCGCCCGTGGTGAGAGGAGAAGCCGGAATGAAAAATATGAAAACGTCTAGTCTGTGTCCTCATCTCGTTCATGCCCACAGTTGGACAGATGGAGTGGGAATATTTATTGCCTGCTACATACAGCTAGCCCTTACTGACATATAATTCAAGCCTAAATTAATCTAAAAGCAGTCGGTGCCAACATTTACTGCCTGTCAACACAGTTTAGTGGACATGAACATTAGACAGTTGTCTTCTCATGTGACTGACGGGATTTGAACCTGGGTCTTCTGTGTGCAGAACATCATATTAGCCCGCTAAGCCAAAGCATTGGCTCAGGCTGAGGAGCCAATAAAACTGTTGAGGTCTCAGACAAGGTTTCTCTACATGTGAGTGTGGTCATAGAAGTTACAGGACCACCACTGTTACACCACTGTAACACTCACACACACTCTTTATCTCTCTCTCTGAGTGTGGTTAGGTGTGTGGTACAGGGTGCTGATAGACGAGAGGAGGCACCCTCCCAGAGCATCGCTGGACGACAATGACAGACAGCAGCAGTCAAGGAATCTGACACTACAACACGGGGAGGAGTCCTGTGAACATGTCCACTTCTATGTTCAGGTGAGTGAGCACAGTCTCAGGCTAAGCACCTGCAAGTAAAAGCAGTTCATGTTTTAATTTGGCATAATCTTCATTATTACTGTATACATTTCATTGTACATACATGTTCTGTATTAAAACTAGTTGTGGCAGGGAGTAGACTTTTTTTCATTCTAGAAATAGAAATTCTAGAATGGAAAATGAACCCTCAAACTAAGGCAATGGGTAATTACATTTCTATAGTTGACTTTCCACCTTGCTCCAACAGGAAACTGCAGACTACGGCCATCCCATAGTGTTTGTGGTGAAGGCAGGTCTGCAGAGTCCAGACCAAGGCCCGGTGCTGGACCACGGCTGGCCCACTACCTTTAGGAATGAGGTGAGTAATTTAGTTCAGTTACCTTTGCATTCTTGGGTACAGGAACAATCGTGGCCATCTTGAAGCATGTTGGGACAGCAGACTGGGATAGGCAAAGATTGAATATGTCCGTAAGCACACCAGCGAGCTGGTCTGCGCATGCTCTAAGGACGCGGCTAGGTATGCCGCCTGGGCCAGCAGCCTTGCGAGGGTTAACATGTTTAAATGTCTTACTCACGTCGGCCACGGAGAAGAAGAGCCCACAGTCCTTGGTAGCGGGCCGCATCGGTGGCACTGTATTATCCTCGTAGTGGGCAAAGAAGGTGTTTAGTTTGTCTGGAAGCAAGACGTTGGTGTCCTCGAAGTGGTTGGTTTTCCTTTTGTAGTCCGTGGTTGTCTGTATACCCTGCCACATATGTAGGTTTTAATAGTCACAGTGGGTACAACATCTCCTATACACTTCCTTATAAACTTACTCACCAAATCAGCATATACGTCAATATTATTCTCTGAGGCTACCCGTAGCATATCCCAGTCCATGTGATCAAAATAATCTTGAAGCGTGGATTCCGATTGGTCAGACCAGCGTTGAATAGTCCTTAGCACGGGTACTTCCTGATTGAGTTTCTGCCTATAGCAAAATGGAGTCATGGTCAGATTTGCCGAAAGGAGGGCGGGGGAGGGCCTTGTGTGCATCATGGAAGTTAGAGTAACAATGGTCCAGTGTTTTTCCAGCGCGAGTGCTACAGTCGATATGCTGATGGAATTTAGGTAGCCTTTTTCTCAAATTTGCTTTGTTAAAATCCCCAGCTACAATAAATAAAGCCTCAGGATATACAGTGAGGGAAAAAAGTATTTGATCCCCTGCTGATTTTGTACATTTGCCCACTGACAAAGGAACGATCAGTCTATAATTTTAATGGTAGGTTTATTTGAACAGTGAGAGACAGAATAACAACAACAAAAATCTAGAAAACGCATGTAAAAAATGTTCTAAAATGATTTGCATTTTAATGAGGGACATAAGTATTTGATCCCCTCTCAATCAGAAAGATTTCTGGCTCCCAGGTGTCTTTTATACAGGTAACGAGCTGAGATTAGGAGCACACTCTTAAAGGGAGTATGGTTTCCAGTTTGCATAAAGTCCAGTGAAGTTCCTTGAGGGTCGTCGTGGTATCGGCTTGAGGGGGTATATACATGGCTGTGACAATAACCAAAAAGAATTCTCTTGGGAGATAAAACGGTCGGCATTTGATTGTGAAAAGAAGCTACTCGGGCTATTGACACTTGACCCTTTTTGCACAAACTTTTTGACTCAGCACATAGGTTTGCTGCTACTGTTAACCATGTGTCACTTTATTCCTAAACTCAGCAAAAAAATAAACTACCTCTCACTGTCAACTGCATTTATTTTCAGCAAACTTAACATGTGTAAATATTTGAATGAGCATAACCAGATTCAACAACTGAGACATAAACTGATCAAGTTCCACAGACATGTGACTAACATAAATGGAATAATGTGTCCATGAACAAAGGGGGGATCAAAATTAAAAGAAACAGTCAGTATCTGGTGTGGCCATCAGCTGCATTAAGTACTGCAGGGCTTCTCCTCCTCATGGACTGCACCAGATGGACTGCACCTTCCACCAAGGCACCTGCAAGTTCCCAGACATTTCTGGGGGAATGGCCCTAGCCCTCACCCTCCGATCCAACAGGTCCCAGATGTGCTCAATGGGATTGAGATCCGGGCTCTTCGCTGGCCATGGCAGAACACTGACATTCCTGTCTTGCAGGAAATCACGCACAGAATGAGCAGTATGGCTGGTGGCATTGTCATGCTGGAGGGTCATGTCAGGATGAGCCTGCAGGAAGGGTACCACATAAGGGAGGAGGATGTCTTCCCTGTAAAGCACAGCGTTGAGATCGCCTGCAATAAGAACAAGCCGAGTCCGATGATGCTGTGACACACCGCCCCAGACCATGACGGACCCTCCACCTCCAAATCGATCCTGCTCCAGAGTACAGGCCTCGGTGCTTCAAAAATAAACGCAAATCTGACCATCACCCCTGGTGAGACAAAACCACAACTTGCCAATGAAGAGCACTTTTTGCCAGTCCTGTCTGGTCCAGCGACGGTGGGTTTGTGCCCATAGGCAACAATGTTGCAGGTGATGTTACAGGACAATGTTGCAGGTCTCGTGAGGACCTGCCTTACAACAGGCCTACAAGCACTCAGTTCAGCCTCTCTCAGCTTATTGCGGACCGTCTGAGCACTGATGGAGGGATTGTGCATTCCTAGTGTAACTCGGGCAGTTGTTGTTGCAATCCTGTACCTGTACCTGTTATTACACGTGGTTTGCCACTGCGAGGACGATCAGCTGTCCGTCCTGTCTCCCTGTAGCGCTGTCTTAGGCATCTCACAGTACGAACATTGCAATTTATTGCCCTGGCCACATCTGCAGTCCTCATGCCTCCTTGCAGCATGCCTAAGGCACATTCACGCAGATGAGCAGGGACCCTGGGCATCTTTCTTTTGGTGTTTTTCAGAGTCATTAGAAATGCCTCTTTAGTGTCCTAAGTTTTCATAACTGTGACCTTAATTGCCTACCGTCTGTAAGCTGTTAGTGTCTTAACAACCATTACACGGGTGCATGTTCATTAATTGTTTATGGTTCATTGAATAAGCTTGAGAAACTTCTTAGGGATAGGCATCCCGCTAGCAGGACACCAGCCGACAACATCCTATGAAATTGGAGGACGCGCAATTCAAATAAATAATCGTAATATTAAACATTCATGAACATACAAGTATCTTATATAATTTAAAAGCTTAAATTCTTTTTAATCTAACTGCGTTGTCCGATTTGTTTGCAATCTGTTTGCAATCCCAGGGGTCCCAGCTACAACATGAATGGTCGTTTTGTTAGATAAAATCCTTCTTTATATCCCAAAAAGTCTGTTTAGTTGGCTTCATGGATTTCAGTAATCCACTCGTTCAACATGCAGACAAAGGAGTCTAAAAAGCTACCACTAAACTTTGTCCAAACAAGTCAAACGACATTTTTATTTAATCCTCAGGTACTCTGAGGATTAAACTCTAATATTTAATACAGAAAGTAGTATGTTCAATAGGAAAGCAAAATTAGCAAGTGCGCGCCAAAAGACTGATATTGTTCCGGTGCTCTCCTCACCAAAAATCTAAATTCTTGCTTGTTTTCCAAACAACAAGCCTGAAACCTTGAATAAAGACTGTTGACATCTAGTGGAAGCCATAGGAATTGTAATCTGGGAGACGGAATTACATAGGAACAATAGGTTTCCATTATAAGAGCCTGGGACCTCAAAAAAATAAAAATTATGGTTGGTTTTTCTTCAGATTTTTGCCTGCCTTATCAAAATAATGGGCACGTCAGTCAGGCGGAAATTCAGGAAACTAGGCTCTATCCCTAAGAAGTTTTTAAAGCCTTTACAATGAAGATCTGTAAAGTTATTTGGATTTTTATGAATTATCTTTGATAGACAGGGTCCTGAAAAAGGGATGTTTTTTTGTTGAGTTTAGTTATATGTACATATCTACCTGAATTACCTCGTACCCCTGCACGTTGACTCAGTACTGGTACCCACGTATATAGCCAAGTTATTGTTACTCATTGTGTATCTATTGTGACATTTATTATTACGTGTTTTACTTTCTATTATTTCTCTATTTTGTTTCTCTCTGCATTGTTGGTAATGGGCCATAAGTAAGCATTTCACTGTTAGTCCACACCAGCTGTTTAAAAAAATGTTCTTCAATTTTTTTATTTGATATCTCTCTGTAGATCCCCTTCTGGAATGGCTGCGAGGGGGATGACAGCTGTGTCCCTGACCTCATCCTGCACAGTCGAACAGACCTTCTAGACCGCAGGTGATTTTTTTGCCCTCAGAAACACACACACACAATACACGCATACTTTTCTGAGATGGTGTCTGTATGTCCAATCCCAAGTCATCCCTTTAGCCACTCCCCTTTACACTTCACTCTAATAGACAAGGTGGAGTTTCCCCTATACGGTTTCCACCCATCTGGAAATAGAAAAAGTCCCTCTGGGAACCCACCAATCATTGAATCATTGAATTCACCTTAAAAAGGGTTGGCGTAGTGGTCTAAGGCACTGCATCGCAGTGCTAGCTATGCCACTAGAGATCCTGGTTAGAGTCCAGTCTCTATTGCAGCCGGCCACAACCGGGAGAGCAATGGGGCGGCACACAATTGGCCTAGCGTCGTCTGGGTTAGGGGAGGGTTTGGCCGGGCAGGGATGTTCTTGTCCCATCGCGCATTAGCGACTCCTGTGGCGGGCCGGGAACAATGCACAATGACACGGTCGCCAGGTGTACGTTGTTTCCTCCGACACATTGGTGTGGCTGGCTTCCGGGTTAAGCGGGCGTTGTGTCAAGAAGCAGTACGGCTTGACTGGGTTGTGTTTTGGAGGACGCGCGGCTCTCGACCTTCGCCTCTCCTGAGTCCGTACGCCTCTCCCGAGACTGTAACTACCAATTGGATACCACGAAATTGGGGAGAAAAGGGGGTAAAAACGTGGCGCTAATGTTCATGTCTGTCTATGGCCAAAGGCAGTTCTGTAGGCCAAGGGAGCGGGCTGCATGGGCGCTGTGTCACCACCAGGGGGCCTCGGTGGGCTTGGAGCGAGTGGTGGAGGCATCACGCAGGAGGCTGGTGGTAGAAGCTCGTCTGGAGAACCAAGGAGAGAACGCCTATGGCACCACGCTCAACATCTCCCACTCCCACAACCTGCTCTTCTCCAGTCTCATAGTCAAGGTAGGAGAAAACGGACGATAACCATGGTATGGTTGTGCAAACTGTTGCTGCATAGTAAGTTCATATCATATCAGTGAGGGGAGAGGTCATACACTAACCCTTAAATGTTTCTTCAGACATGAGTTAGATAGACCACATCATGACATCTCTAACTATGTTAAGATTACAGCATAAGTAACCTATGACTGTTTGTGATCAAAGTAATACATTAGGTCTTATTCAGCACTTGACTCAGCGTATCTCTGTCACCCTGCAGGACCACTCAGACATCCAGATTGAATGTCGTGCTGAGGACAGGGAGAGGAACGATAGGACCTGCAATGTCAGCTCACCCTTTATGAGGTCACTGACCCAGGTACTGTATCTGATCAGCACTGTTGCTGGCTCCTGCTTCGTCAGTTCATCACCCTCACTTCATCTCCCTCACTACATCACCTTTCCAATACTAGAGGTTTTCAATTGGACACATTTAGTTAATATTACTAGGGCCAGCATTTTTGCTTACCAAAGCATCTGACCAGGAAAAACTGAGGGACTTACTAGATTTTTGCCTTGTCAGGCCACAAGGTTTGGAAGAACTCCTGGCCCTTAAAGGGATAGTTCACCCAAATTACAAAATTACACATTAGTTTCCTTACTCTGTAAGCAGTCAATGTACAAGGTATAACAGCAATCCAATCTTTGGTTTAGTTTCCCTGGCAGTGACTGGCACTGTTTCCAAATGCTAACGTTTGAGCATTTGTGGCACGAATCCCATTCAAGTCATGGGACCGATATTAGCATTTTTCGCACATCATGTGCAAATCATCTATAAGTGCCTTTGTTGAACTTCACAATCAGTTTTAGATACTTTTGAAAGATTTGAACATGACGTGTGAAAAATGCTAATATCGGTCCCATGACTTGAATGGGATTTGTTGACCGGCTACCCAGACTCCATGCTCCGGCCAAACGCTACGCCACGCCCATAGACGTCAGTTTCTTCTCCGCAATGAGTCTGGATCTGAGTACCTCCCCGACACTTCATCGAATGTGAACACATTCGTCTGTCTGATTGGTTCAGAAACTGATGGGTTGGGCCAGATCCAGAACACACGTGGGTAAATCGGCTGTTTTAAAATCTGTAATTGGCTTTGATACTCTGATTGGTTAGAGACGATCCAAACGCTGATTACTTTGTTTTGTACAACGCCACTCGTGCCCCTCGTCACCACAAACAATTTCAATGATGGCAGTCTCAGACTAAAGTATGCCGCGAACAACAGCAGCGGAAGAATTTAGTGTGAGTCGTCAGGCTATGGGATTTGTGCCACAAATGCTAAAACGTTAGCATTTGGAAACCAGGGAAACCAGTGAAGGGAAACTAAACCAAAGCATGGATTGCTGTCATATCTTGTCCAAAAACTGCTCGCAGTGTATGGAAACCAATATGCAATGTTGTAATTTGCGTGAACTGTGGCTTTAACATGACCAAAGACATAAATTCCGTATGTAAATTTTACCAGGTGAGGGTAATAAACAGAAACCTAAACCTGCAAAAAGAAGCTGTACGAAAGTTTGCATTCTCCACTCAACACATGGTCATCTAGTTTTGTAGTCAGAGAATTGCGGTCACCCAGTGCCTTGAAGACCACCGAGCCCCATTTTGGAGATTCCTCTGTCTGTCCCTGGTTGTATTGTCCTGATATACCATGGTCAGTCAGTGAGTTACAGGTCCATTCTGTGTTCTGGCTGTGAGCAGAAACCACACTCACTATGTACTGCAGGGTTTCCCTTTCCTTAATAGAAACCCTTAATGCTCTACTCATTTCCTTGGCTCAAGACCTCAGAATTTCCTACTGCACCAGGGCTAAATGGAATATGTTGTCAGTCGTAACTGAGGTGGTCAGATGAATCAGGGCGGGAAAAAAATAGCACGCAGAAGTTATGAGGAATGAAGGAAGAAATGTCTTTGTAGAAGGACAATGAATTGACAGAATGTTGTCTATCACAGGGCAGATGCTTCAGGTGATAATAGACTTAGTGTTTATGGTGTAATATTGATCGTTATAGCTCTTTTGCAAAGGAATATTTTTGACAGTAACATAGCCAATACCTTATTATACTAATAGGTGGGCAGGTCCTGCAGTGTCTTAAGAAAACTCTTTTTTTTTCATTTTCGGTTCATTTATTTAGATTAGATTACATTGGACTAGGAAAAAACATTTTTCTAAACTTTTAATAAGATTATATATTAAACCCCACAGTAAAGCAGTAGAGACTGTGGTGGCCCCAGTATAGGCCCTGACCTTGAGGCACCGCTTCAGAGACGGATGTCTGAAATACAATGGTGCAGATTTCTACTGGCTCTCCTTTGGAAAGCCTCTGTACCATATCAGGTATAACTTGACTGGAGGTAAAAATGAAATGTAAAACACAGCTTGTTGCCAGATACCTTAACATTTCTTAGCCTATATGAGCCTCTGTAAGTCTCTCAGTTCCTAAGTTTCCAACATAAAATCTTTTGCATGTGGATGGTATGTGACTCGTAGTATATGTATTTTCTGCCCGTGTCCCAGGTGTCTTTCCGGCTGGAGTTTGAGTTGAATCACTCTGTCTTCCTGGACCATGTGAGGGTTTTCCTGCAGGCTGCCAGGTGACAGACATACAGTGCATATATGAATATATTCATAGACATACAGGTAACTGTCAAAATAAAGGAAACACCAACATAAAGCGTCTTAATAGGGCGTTGGGCCACCACAAGCTGCCAGAACAGCTTCAATGCACCTTGGCATAGATTCTACAAGTGTCTGGAACTCTATTGGATGGATATGACACCATTCTTCCATGAGAAATTCCATAATTTGGTGTTTTGTTGATGGTGGTGGAAAACCCTGTCTCAGACACCACTCCAGGATCTCCCATAAGTGTTCAATTGGGTTAAGATCTGGACACACACACACACACTTTAAACCCCCTATGCTCCTTTGAGACCCCTCTTTCAGTCACTGAGATCTCTTCTTCTAGCCATGGTAGCCAAAATAATGGCAACTGTGCATTTTTATGACACTAAGCATGATGGGATGTTAATTGCTTAATTAACTCAGGAACCACACCTGTGTGGAAGCACCTGCTTTCAATATACTTTGTATCATTTACTCAAATGTTTCCTTCATGTTGGCAGTCACCTGTATATGTTCATATTAACTATTGGTGAGGGCCTTGTGTGCTCAGATACCATACTTTTCAACTTGTCCTGCCAATCACCACATTCCATTTCAGCCCCTACCCACTAGGCAGAGACATCAGTTCAACATCTAGTTTTGATGTACATTTGGTTGAGTTGTGAATTCAATGTGAAATCACCAAAAATTGTCACCATGTTATTTGATTTAGCTTAAAAGTTGGATGGATAAATGACGAAATTCCCTTATGTTGATAATTTTTTCAAATCCAATCAATTTTACACGTTGATTCAATGTCATCACATCAAAAAGAATTGAATGTTGTGGAAACAACGTTGATTCAGCCAGTTTTTGCCCATTGGGTAGCTATTACCACCAGGTAACCATCTGTTACGGACTAACGGAACCGGATCTGCTATGTTTCCACAATCACCTCCTCCTAAACAATTCATGTTTGTACTGTACCCAACAGGGTTGAGGTCAATTCCATTTCAATCCAGTCAATTCAGGAAGTAAACTGAAATAAATTAACTTGACCCTAACCCTGGTGTCAAACACAAAACAGGGTGCAGGTGAATTATTTCATGTTGATTTGTGCTCTACAGCGATGGGGAGGAGATTAGCCCAGAGGACAACATCAACAACATATTTCATCCTCTGAAGTACGAGGCAGACCTCCTGTTCACAAGGTGGGTTTCTATGAGCTGCTGGATTCAGATGATTCCACACATAAGGAGTATTTTAAAGTGTGTGTGGGGGGAACAATCAAAAGCTACATAAAAGCTTTATAAATACAATAATATTTTAAATCCTTAATGGAGATGTCAATTCTAGCAGTATTGTATTTTGTATCATCCATCCCTTTTCTCTCCACCTCAGGGACTCCAAGCCTCCTCGTTTTGAGATCAACTCAGACCACTACCGGAACAAACCCGGCAGCAGTGGTCCATCGTTTAACCTTACTTATCACGTGAGTTTCTCTCAATCCTACCTTAACAAGACCCGACCTACAACCTTTTGTCCAAGTTATACATATGGCCGATCCACATTATAGTATAAATACTAAATACTGACTATAATCTGTACACTATACATTTTTTTACATTCTCTTCAGTATCTTTATATTTATTCTCTTCTCGATGTACAGATCCAGAATCTGGGCTTCTTCCCAGTGACAGACTTGCAGTTCGCTGTTGACTTGTTTGCTGTTACAAAGAGTGGTAACCATCTCGTCCAGATTACCAATATCGACATTGACCAGGTGAGAGGATCAGTTATTATTCAATGTTATAACGTTGCATTGTCAATATACATTAATCTACTGTATACAGTTGTGACCAAATATATTGGCACCCTTGCATCTTTCGTAGATATTCCCTATTTCTTCTCAAATAAGTTGACATTTCAAACAAGATTGTGGTCACCACTTGGTTGCACAGCCTTTGGCCAAGATAACTGCAGACAAATGCTTCTTGTAGCCATCAATGAGTTTGCTGCACCTTTCTGCTGGCAATTTGGCCCACTTTGTAGCAGAAAACTGCTCTAATTCTTCAATGTTTGATGGGTGTCCTCGCACTAACTGCTGTTTTCAGCTCTCGCCATAGGTTTTGGATGGGATAAAGATCTGGACTCTTCGCTGGCCACTCCAGAACAGTTCAGCAGCTCTTCTTGAACCACTCCGTTGTGCTTTTTGATGTGTGTTTGGGGTTGTTGACCTACTGGAAGATGCGCAACCTTCAATGGAGACCCAGTTTTTGGACACTGAGTTGAACATTGGACTCCAAAAAACCTGATAATGATGATGCCTTCCACACGTTGAAGGCCCTCAGTACTAGGGGCAGCAAACCTTTATCTTTGATTGTAAGGAGGGAGTTATTTTCATTTGATCTTCATTTGGTCGTCAGTAAACACAGAGCTGATTTGTACTGCCAAAGGGCTCTCATTTTGTTTTTCATTGGTCCACAGGACATTTTCACCAGGATGTAGGCTTATTTATGTAGGTTCATGAGAAGTTTATTCAGCCTTTCTTGTGTCTCCTAAAGTAGTGGGGTCTTCCTATGTTTGCCAACGACCAAATTAAGCATTCAAGAAAATAACCACAAACACACATAAAAAAGCAACCTCTAATGGTTCTAGAAAAAACGCTGGACTGTGTGACTACTCAAATTTAAATCAATAAATAAAAATAAAGCGAAGTGCTTTACTCAGCCTAAAGCCCGAAGGAATGCAGAGGCAGAATCACCTGCTCGTCGAAAATCTCATTCCAAAATCATGGGCATTAATATGGAGTTGGTCCATCTTTTAGTGCTATAACAGCATCCACTCTTCTGGGAAGGCTTTCTACTAGATTTTGGAACATTGCTTCATGATGACAGAAGTGAGTGCTATGGGGCGATAGTAATTTAGTTCAGTTACCTTTGGATTCTTGGGTACAGGAACAATGGTGGCCATCTTGAACGATGTGGGGGCAGCAGACTGGGATAGGGAGAGATTGAATATGTCCGTAAACACACCAGCCAGCTGGTCTGTGCATACTTTGAGGACGCGGCTAGGGATACCGTTTGGGCAGGCAGCTTTGCGAGGGTTAACACGCTTAAATGTCTTATTCACATCGGCCATGGAGAAAGAGAGCCCACAGTCATTGGTAGTGGGCCGTGTCGGTGGCACTGTTATCCTCAAAGCAGGCAAAGAAGTTTTAGCTTGTCCAGAAGCAAAACGTAGGTGTCTGCGACGTGGCTGGTTTTCCTTTTGTAGTCCGTGATTGTGTGTAGACCGTGCCACATACGTCTCGTGTCTGAGTCATTGAATTGTGACTCCATTTTGTCTCTATACTGACGTTTTGCCTGTTTGAATGCCTTGCGGAGGAAAAAACTACACTCTTTGTATTCTGCCATATTCCCAGTCACCTTGCCATGGTTAAATGTGGTGGTTCGCGCTTTCAGTTTGCATGAATGCTGCCATCTATCTGGTTAGGGTAGGTTTTAATAGTCACAGTAGGTACAACATCTCCTATAGACTTCCTGATAAACTCACTCACCGTATCAGTATATACGTCAATGTTATTCTCTGAAGCTACCCGGAACATATCCCAAAACAATCAGGGATTCCAATTGGACAGACCAGCGTTGAATAGTTCCTAGCACGGGTACTTCCTTTTGGGGTGGCAGGTAGCCTAGTGGTTAGTGCGTTGGGCTAGTAACCGAAAGGTTGCTGAATCGAATTCCCGAGCTGACAAGGTAAAAATCTGTCATTCTGCCCCTGAACAAGACAGTTAACCCACTGTTCCCCGGTTGGCCGTCATTGTAAATAAGAAATTGTTCTTAAGTGACATGCCTAGTTAAATTAAAAATATGTATATTTAGTTTGTGCCTATATGAAAGGAGGAGCAAAATGGAGTCGTGGTCAGATTTGCCGAAAGGAGGGCGGCGGAGGGCCTTGTAAGCATCCCAGAAGTTGGAGTAGCAGTGGTCGAGTGTTTTAGCAGCGCGAGTACTAGTCTGATGTTTAGCAATTCCAATTCATCCCAAAGGTGTTCGATGGGGTTGACGTCAGGGCTCTGTGCAGGCCAATCAAGTTCTTCCACACCGATCTCGACAAACCATTTCTGTATGGACCTTGCTTTGTGCACAGGGCCATTGTCATGCTGAACAGGAAAGGGCCTTCCCCAAACTGTTGCCACAAAGTTGGAAGCACAGAATCATCTAGAATGTCATTGTATGCTGTAGTGTTAAGATTACCCTTCTGGGGCTGTTTTTCATGGTGAAAAACAGCCCCAGACCGTTATTCCTCCTCCACCAAACTTTACAGTTGTCACTATGCATTGGGGCAGGTAGCGTCCTCCTGGCATCCGCCAAACCCAGATTCGTCCGTCAGACTGGCAGATGGTGAAGCTTGAGTCATCACTCCAGAGAACACGCTTCCACTGCTCCAGAGTTCAATGGCGGCGAGCTTGATACCATTCCAGCTTACGCTTGGCATTGCGCATAGTGATATTAGGCTGGTGTGCGGCTTCCCTAGGCAGTTTAAAACTCGGGAGTGAGTGTTGCAACCGAGGACAGACAACTTTTACGTGCTACGCGCTTTAGCACTCGGCTGTCCCGTTCTGTGAGCTTATGTGGCCTACCACTTCGCAGCTGAGCCGTTGTTGCTCCTAGACGTTTCCACTTCACAATAACAGCACTTACAATTGACCGGAGCAGCTGTAGCAGGGTAGAAATTTGACGAACTGACTTGTTGAAAAGGTGGCATCCTATGACGGTGCCACATTGAAAGTCACTGAGCTCTTCAGTAAGGCCATTCTACTGCTAATGTTTGTCTATGGAGATTGCATGGATGTGTGCTCGACTTTCTACACCTGTCAGCAATGGGTGTGGCTGAAATAGTCGAATCCACTAATTTAAAGGGGTGTCCACATACTTTTGTATAAATGTTGATAAGCAACCGCTTGCTAAGGTTAGGGTTAGGTTAGAATTAGGGTAAGGGTTAAGGTTAGGGCTTGGTTTAAGTTTAGGGTTAGGATAAGGGTTAATGTTAGGGCTAAGGTTAGGGGATAGTTAGTTGAAATGTTGACAGTTATTGAACATCCACAAACCATCCACTTGGGACTATCCAAATAAAGTGTTGCCAAAACTCCATAAAAAGCAGGAACCTAGGAAGAACCCTAGAGCAATCAGACTCTGAGGGGTGGCCAGTCCTCTTCTGACTGTCCCGGATGTACTATTCCCTGTGTCTGTGTGTAGCTACAGTATGACAGATTAAAACTCTCTCTCGCTCTCTCCTCACCAGACGGTTAGCTCTAACTGTGTCCTCCCACATCACATGACTCCAAGCCATGTTTTTCCTGAAGATCTCTCACACGTCCCACAGCTGGTTAGTATTCATTATCTGCCTGTGTGTCTAGTGTGGTTGTGTATGTACTGAAGTACTACCCAGATGGCAAAACTGGTGCCGTCATTTCGACCAGAAACTGGTTGGAGTAACATTAATATTATATAATTTCAACCAGAAACTGGTTGGAGTAACATTACTATCTCATTTCAACCAGAAACTGGTTGGAATTTCATTACTATGATGTCATTTCAACCAGAAAGTGGTTGGAATAAAATTAATATGATATCGTTTCAACCAGAAACTGGTTGGAATAAAATTACTATGATGTTATTTCAACCAATTTTGCAACTGGTTATGGAGTATGCAGCATATGGGCTAATAGGACAGTATCATGTTGATGAGAATCCTTGTTATGTGTTGTGCAGAATCACTCCAACAGCATGACGTTGCCAATGCAGTGCAGACTCAACCTGCCTGCGTACAAGGAGGTCAGAGTAACAGTCTGGGGGCGGCTGCACCTCCAAGCTCTCTTTGCTGTGAGTTTGACATTACTTCTGCACTCCACTGACATTCAGTACCCCTATTCCACTCTTTCTCGATAACTCTTTCAAACTTTGACCATTTAGAGGATGTTTGTTGGCTCAATAGCATCCAAGTTTCAAGTTTTAATGTCACGTGTACAAGTACAGTGAAAAGCCTTTCTTGCACGTTCTAATGTACAATGTAATAATCAATATCAATGTAGTACTAAAAATAACACGAGGCAGAACAAAAACAAGAAATAAAAATAACAAAAGAAACACACAAGAAATAAAAATAAGAACTAAGAAGAACATGAGAAAGTAAGAATCTATTTACAGGGTCAATTCCAATAGCATATTTACATTGTGCAGAGAAAGAGGCAGATACAGTTGAAGCAGGAAGTTTGCATGCACCACTCCACAAATTTCTTGTTAACAAACTATAGTTTGGCAAGTCGGTTAGGACATCTACTTTGTGCATGACATAAGTAATTTTTCCAACAATTATTTACAGACAGATTATTTCACTTATAATTCAATGTATCACAATTCCAGTGGGTCAGACGTTTACATACACTAAGTTAACTGTGCCTTTAAACAGCTTGGAAAATTCCAGAAAATGATGTCATGGCTTTAGAAGCTTCTGATAGGCTAATTGACATAATTTGAGTCAATTGGAGGTGTACCTGTGGATGTATTTCAAGGCCTACCTTCAAACTAAGTGCCTCTTTGCTTGACATCATGGGAAAGTCAAAAGAAATCGGTCAAGACTTCAGAAAAAAATGTGTAGACCTCCACAAGTCTGGCTCATCCTTGGGAGCAATTTCCAAATGCCTGAAGGTACCACGTTCATCTGTACAAACAATAGTACGCAAGAATAAACACAATGGGACCACGCAGCCGTCATACCGCTCAGGAAGGAGACCCGTTCCGTCTCCTAGAGATTAACGTACTTTGGTGGGAAAAGTGCAAATCAATCCCAGAACAACATCAAAGAACCTTGTGAAGATGCTGGAGGAAACAGGCACAAAAGTATCTATATACACAGTAAAATGAGTCCGATATCGACATAACCTGAAAGGCCGCTCAGCAAGGAAGAAGCCACTGCTCCAAAATCGCCATAAAAAAAAGACAGACTACAGTTTGCAACTGCACATGGGGACAAAGATCGTACTTTTTGGAGAAATGTCCTCTGGTCTGATGAAACAAAAATAGAACTGTTTGGCCATAATGACCATCGTTATGTTTGGAGGAAAAAGGGGTAGGCTTGCAAGTCGAAGACACCATCCCAACCGTGAAGCACGGGGGTGGCAGCATCATGTTGTGGGAGTGCTTTGCTGCAGGAGGGACTGGTACACTTCACAAAATAGATGGCATCATGAGGCAGGAAAAGTATGTGGATATATTGAAGCAACATCTCAAGACATCAGTCAGGAAGTTAAAGCTTGGTGGCAAATGGGTCTCCCAATGTACAACGACCCCAAGCATACTTCCAAAGTTGTGGCATCATGGCTTAAGGACAACAAAGTCAAGGTATTGGAGTGGCCATCACAAAGCCCTGACCTCAATCCTATAGAAAATTTGTGGGCAGAACTGAAAAAGCATTTGCGAGCAAGGAAGCCTACAAACCTGACTCAGGTTGGAGTGTCAGCTCTGTCAGGAGGAATGGGCCAAAATTCACCCAATTTATTGTGGGAAGCTTGTGGAAGGCTACCCGAAACGTTTGACTGAAGTTAAACAATTTAAAGGCAATGCTACCAAATACTAATTGAGTGTATGTAAACTTCTGACCCACTGGGAATGTGATCAAAGAAAATAAAGCTGAAATAAATGATTCTCTCTACTATTATTCTGACATTTCTCCTTCTTAAAATAAAGTGGTGATCCTAACTGACCTAATACAGGGAATATTTACTTGGATTAAATGTCAGGAATTGTGAAAAATGTTGTTTAAATGTATTTGGCTAAGGTGTATGTAAACTTCTGACTTCAACTGTATATATGGGGTAAGGTGACTAGGCACCAGGATTTATGATAAACAGAGTAGCAAAAGTGTAAATTAAGATTGTATGCGAGTGTGTGTGCTTGTGTATAGTCAGTATAAATGTGCGTGCATGTTATGTGTGTGTTGGAGTGTCAGTGTGTGTGTGTGTAGAGTCCTGTGAGTGTGCATAGACAGTAAAAAAAAGAATAAATACAAGGGTCAACCCAGGTAGTCCGTGTAGCCATTTTGTTAGCTATTTAGCAGTCTTATGGCTTGGGGATAGAAGCTGTTCAGGAGCCTTTAGGTGTCTTGCCTTCTTCACAACTGTGCGCGCTTGTGGACCATTTTAAGTACTGATCTGGTCCCGAGGCAAAAGTTTTGAATAGCCCCTTTAATGTAAATAACTTTCAATTCCTATTGTTCTTTAATGTCACTTGTTGAAGACTGAGTTATTTGTTCATTGCAATTATAGTTATTTTCTTGTTAAACTCTTTCAAAATAGGTGAAGTTTAAAACTCTGGAGTTGGTGACAGCAGCCTCCATAGAACTGAGTCCGTCCAGTCCCGTGTTCCTGCATGAGGAGAGGCCAACACGACACGTAAGACCCCAGCAGCGTCCAACTCACACTTCATATGCTTCATAACACTTTGTAACACTTCATAACAGCCTGAAGGAATAGGCTGGTTTGAGTGTACTTAATGAAGTGTACTTAGTCCCCCTGTTGAACGCCCACATTTGTTTGGCTTGTCAGTGCAGTGAGGCCTAAGAACTAGGAGGACCAGGAGAATGTGGTGATAGTTGCTCAGATATATGTGGTTATGGTTCCACCTTCTGGCAGAAAGTGATACTGATTACTTTGCTGTTGTAGATACCTTTCATTTGTTATGTTACAATTTTACTACACTTCAAACCACAGGTTCAACTTGATAACTTGAACAGGTAGTTCACAGGCACAGTCATTTCCAAGGTTTATTTCAATCACTCGGTTTCTGGTCAGTTTGTTATTTTTATTAGACGCTAAACACACCAAATAATAATACATTTATTAAACTTCTATAGCGCTTTGAATAACAGAAATAAGGCCCAGATTCAATCCGATTGCGCTTTGTCAGCATTTAACGGTAATGGCCGACAGCACAATGTGACTGGTTGAATCGTGGCCTAAACCTAAAAGTGCTTAAAAAAAAAGAAACAAACGAGCAATATATCATGACTACTGAGTAGCCCAGCTAGGCCAAATCTTTGAGTGCATCCTCCAAATGATGGTGCGACAGTCATGAGATGTTCAAAAAGTTTCTGGGTTGAGCTGAGGGAGTTGATGACCAATACACATTATATGTGCATGTAAATCCACATTTTAGACCACCAGTCATAGAGAATAAAAAACATTTCAGACAGTATTAAATGTATGTTTGATGACCGTTCACTCACCGCAAAGTCCAGCCAATCCAGATCCCCCATACATGACTGAGTCCAGTGTAATTTCCCCTCTAGATAATCCTGGAGATGAGAAAGGATGAAGATTACAAAATTCCCATCTGGATTATAGTAGGGAGCACGCTGGGCGGTCTGCTGCTGCTAGCCTTGCTCATCCTGGCTCTATGGAAGGTAGGAATGAATCAATGTCATCCTGCATAAATCTTCATTATAATAAAGCAATAAGGCACGAGGGGGTGTGGTATATGACCAATATACCGGCTAAGGGCTGTTCTTATGCACAACATAACGCAGAGTGCCTGGATACAGCCCTTAACAGTGGTATAGTGGCCATATACCACAAACCCCCGAGGTGCCTTATTGCTATTATAAACTGGTAACCAACGTAGAACAGTAAAAATATTTTTTGGGGGGGGTCATAGCCGTGGTATACGATCTGACATACCATGGCTTTCAGCCAATCAGCATCCAGGTGCCAAACTCCAGGTTTATAATCAATGATAACTCAGCCTTTCTACCAGTATGTTGGTCCCTGTAGACACCTGGTGAAGGGTTTTGGTTTCACTCTTTCCCCTCTCTGTATCTGCCTTCCCAGCTGGGCTTCTTCAACAGGCAGAAACAGAGGGAGGAAGAGGAGGAGCAAGTAGCCAACGGGAAGACGCCAGAGGAGCGGTAACCATGGCAACAGTGCAGACCCGCATCAGCCCCATCACTCAGGGACCCCCAGCACACCCCAGACAAGACTGTGGGCGTGACCTCGGTGTCCGTATTCCCCTTGGCTGAACAGCACCCGTCTTGCACTGCCGAGCCTTCTTACTGGCTGTCTTAGAACCCGACAGAAGCTCCCGGACCACCTGTGTCTCTCTTATGACTGAGGAACTTCAGCAGGCTGACACCATCTGGACAAGACTGACAGAGATCCTGGTTATCAGTCAGCCTTTATGACCTATCATCATCACAAAGCCAAACGACAATCTTTCACCAGACCAATGACCACAGAATATTTTTCTAAGAAAGTGTGTCTGAATATAATACAGTGAATGGAATAAGCCCATCATTAATACACAGCACAAGGCCCAAAAAAAAACAGGCAGCCTGTTCAGAACACAAGATTACCTATAATGGCTGATGATTTTTTGGCTTTTGCAATGGCGTTTCTCAAATATGCAACCGCAACGCCCTACTCATTTATTTTGGAAGAGAACATGATGCAACTTAAATATATTGTATTTGCAAATGCCATATTCTATAGCTGATGCACTTTTGTCGTATAACGATAAACTTGAATTGTGTACATATCCAACTGTGCCTTCACAACTGAATTAAGTTGTCGATGACTGTTAAAGTGGCAATGCTATATAACTACATAATATTAACTTAAGGCTATTGTACAACAACGTTGTCAGATTTATGTACACCAATATGAGGCTGCTTTGCACCGTGGCGTACAACCTGTGGATTTATATATGAGCACAGATGACCTGGGGTCCTAGACAGGATCTCAAGGAAGATGCAATGATGGCCATGTAGAAATCATTAAAGCATGCCAAGTGGTTTATAAAGAGTTCATGAGTTTTCTATGTGTAATTAAATGTCATTATATTTCTGTCATCTACCCTCCCTGGTCAATACCAGAGCAACTAAGACACAGAAAAGGGCACCTTGACCTTGTTATCCATTAGAAAAGATTTTTACCAGTGTTATCACAAAATCATTTTCACGTGAAATTTTAAAACCCTAACGATAGAGCAATATCTGTATACTGTAACCACAGAGTGAATTGGTCAGCTTCCACATGCAATGAAACGTGTGTGGTATATCAGTCATCTGTTTTAGAGAAGATTTAAGCCCACAGTTGCTCTGACTCAATCCAGAGGCCATCTGGTATGCGGGTCATTGCATGTGACATTGGACAAATTTTGGCACTATCCACTTGGATTTCAGACAAAATTGCCACATAAAATGTTCCCTCTGGAGACTGGAGAGGACCAATGTCAATACATTTGATTGTGTACTCACTTCTAAGCAGTTTTGGTGTCATATTAAAAGGGAGATACACCTTTGATAATTATCCCTGAAGAAATATTAATTGCATGCAAGTAGAAAAGGAAAGTATAAGAAATATTAATGTCAAGGCAAAAACGTATCACTTTACACATTGAGTGACATAGAAATCGTTCTAGTCCCACAACTTCTAACAGAAATAGTTTCACTTCGACAGCTTTCTTTGATTAAATAAATTGGATTAGCTTGAAAGGGGAATGACAAAACCAATGAGCTAATGGGAAACACTGAGCTTTAATATGACACCAACTTTGTACATATGCAATATCTTTCATGTCTTCAACGCATTAGTCTTTCCAAAAAACATGTCAACTGCTGAAGAAAAAAACACTGGGTTAAACTGTCTTTGGGTTCATTTGCATCTATTAGTCCAAAACTCACCCCAAATACAAAATATTAAAATAGAAATACCTGATATACAGTACCAGTCAAAAGTTTGGACACACCCTTACACATTCATGGGTTTTCTTTATTTTTACTATTTTCTACACTGTAGAATAATAGTGAAGACAACAAAACAATGAAATAACATATTGAATCATGTAGTAAAGTGCTATACAAATCAAAATATATTTTATGAAGTAGCCACCCTTTGCCTTGAGAGCTTTGCACACTCTTGGCATTCTCTCAACCAGCTTCATGAGGTGGACACCTGGAATGCATTTCAATTAACAGGTGTGCCTTGTTCAAAGTGAATTTCTTTCCTTCTTAATGCATTTGAGCCAATCAGTTGTTGTGACAAGGGGGGGGGGGGGGGGGGTATAACAGAAGATAGCCCTATTTGGTAAAAGACCAAGTCCATATTATTGCAAGAACAGCTCAAATAAGCTGAAAAATGACAGTCCATCATTACTTTAAGACATGAAGGTTAGTCAATCTGGAAAATTTCAAGAACTTTTCAAGTTTAAAGTATAGTCACAAAAACCATCAAGCGCAATGATTAAACTGGCTCTCATGAGGACCACCACAGGAAAGGAAAACCCAGAGTTACCTCTGCTGCAGTGGAGAAGTTCATTAGAGTTACCCGTCTCAGAAATAGTTCAAGTAACAGACACATCTCAACATCAACTGTTCAGAGGAGACTGCGTGAATCAGGCCTTCATGGTCAAATTGCTGCAAAAAAAAACACTAATAAAGGACACCAATAGGAAGAGACTTGCCTGGGCCAAGAACCATAAGCAATGGACATTAGACAGGTGGACAGGTCCAAATTTGAGATTTTTGGTTCCAACCGCTGTCTTTGTGAGATGCAGAGTAGGTGAACAGATGATCTCTGCATGCGTGGTTCCCACCGTGAAGCATGGAGGAGGTGGTGATGGTGTGGGGGTGCTTTGCTGGTGACACTAATTTATTTATAATTCAAGGCACACTTAACCAGCATGGCTACCACAGCATTCTGCAGCAATACACCATCCCATCTGATTTGCACTTAGTGGAACTATCAGTTGTTTTTTTAACAGGACAATGACCCAAAATACACCTCCAGGCTGTCTAAGGGTTATTTGACCAAGAAGGAGAGTGATGGAGTGCTGCATCAGATGACCTGGCCTCCACAATCACCCGACCTCAACCCAACTGAGATGGTTTGGGATGAGTTGGACCGCAGATTGAAGGAAAAGCGCGCAATAAGTGCTCAGCATATGTGAGAACTCCTTCAAGACTGTTGGAAAAGCATTCCAGGTGAAGCTGGTTGAGAGAATGCCAAGAGTGTGCAACGCTGTCATCAAGTCAAAGGGTGGCTACTTTGAAGAATCTCATATATTTTGATTTGTTTAGGACTCCAGAGTGGCACAGCAGTGCATCTCAGTGCGAGAGGCATCACTACAGACCCTGGTTTAATTCCAGGCTGTATCACAACCGGCCGTGATTGGGAGTCCCATAGGGCGGCACACAATTGGCCCAGTGTCGTCCAGGTTAGGGTTTGCCCGTCATTGTAAATAAGAATTTGTTCTTAACTGACTTGCCTAGTTAAAGGTTAAATAAAAAAAAACAATACACCTTTTTGGGTAACTACATAAACTATGAAATAACACATGGAATTATGTTTTCACTATTACTCTACGATGTAGAAAAATGTAGAAATAAAAAAAAACCCTTGAATGAGTAGGTGTGTCCAAACTTTTGACTGGTAATGTACATACATTTTCCACTCCAGATTTTTTTTTAACCAGTGTCATACAGTAAAAGCCAAATCAGATCAAATCAATAGCGAGAGCACTTAGTCTTAACACGCACGCCCTTTTAAAGTAGAAAGCACACTTATCGGCACGCTATGGTCACAGTATCACTTAGATGAAAATCAAAGAAAAATCGGCAGAAATCACCTTTCATTCTCAGCTTTAATCTCTGACCATCCGATTAGGAAACGGAACAAGGACGGACTGTACAGTCGTTGGTTATTATGGACAAACGACATGTTGCAAGCATGAGGGAAAAGACTATAGGCCTACATTCAACCCCGCCAGGAACATTCCACAGTCCTTCCCTCGATCTCAGCATGCGCACCCACACACAAATCCAAGAGACGTAGAATGGAAGACATGCTCAAACATCAATACCAGCAGCATCCATTTAAAGGCCAGTATGTGGTAATACTCAGCCAAAGCCATGGAGTCTCCACAGACAGCCGCCAAGCTCGTTCCCTCACACTGTAGCAAAGCTCATCAGGATGGCCAACAACCCACATGCGTTGGTGACTTAGTTAAAAGGGCACATCTAGGCCTACTTACTCCGATAGAGAAAATCTAAATAGAATCACAGGCACATCTTTACCAGTCAGTGTGTGTAAAAGAAAGCTCCTTTTACATCTACTTCCACAGATGTTTTTTTCCATAAAAATATATCTTCAAACATACCCTCTTAAATAAAACTTCATTTTTTTTTTTTAAATATCAGTTATGAAAGAAAAATAAAATAATCCTATTATAAGTATAAAGTGCTGTCCAGCAGTTCTCTCTCTCTCTATCTCTCTCTACTGTGTGGGTTGGCTCGCTGTTCTTCTACAGAGAAATCTGAAACGATCTGTTATTATAATGCAATACTCTATCACCAGTCTTGAGTTTGGAACCAAACATAGGCAGACAATCCAACTAGAAATGAGAATCACAAGGCAAAACAATGTCAAAATATAGACAACAGTGGATCCGTGACAACTTATAAAGAGCAATGGGTGACTGAAATAAAAGAAAGTCCCACAAGATCTCTGTGTCACTGTCTAACACTCAAGTTTTACTGGCTGCTTGGCAAAGCCGTGCTTTTCTTGCTTATTCTCTATTGCCAAGACTAACTACTACAGTCTCACCTCCCAGCCTTTCTCTGACTGACACACATTCGCTCCCTCAAACACACACGAACAAACCACTGACCTCCATAATCAATGCAACATAGCACACAACATCCCTGCAACAAGCAACATGATAAAGCAAAAAGAATCAAGAGTGTAATGTTACTTTTCATGATTGCGAACCCAGCTGGGAGTCTGGGACAATTGGATCCATGCAGTACAAGCTGTCAAATGGTCCTGCTGTTGTCACCATTGTGTGGATGCTTGGCTGTGCCAAGTATTTTCTTTGGAACACTCTGGGAAAGTGAAAGCACAAAGCAGGCTGTCAATTTCCTCATTCTGCTAGTGACACCCAGTAGTCAGAATGACAACCACAGACAGTAACACACTTCAGTAAGAGATCTGGAGAAAGAGAACATGGGTGCTGCTGCTGGTACTCGCAATTCATACTTATAATAGGAAAAAAAGGAACCATTGTTTAAAAACCACAATGTGTCAAACTGTTCATAATCATCCCCAGCCAGCACCGTTCTGATTTGTTAGAAAATGATAACAAAACAAAATAAAGAACAAGAGATTCTAATTGTTTAAAAGGTCTCCATGGCGAGGTGGATCAGTGGAACTCCACAAACTCCTCCAGAGTCTTAGGGATCTGGTTGCGGTATGTGATTTGGTGCTGGCGCACGGCCCGCGACGCCAGGCACTTGAGGCTCATCTTCATCTGGGTCTTGAGCAGGATCTCCGACACTCCCGTGGTGCTCTTGTCCAGTGGCGTCTTCTTTTGCTTGTTGGTCATGTCAGTGTGGGCACCCGCTTCCACCAGGCTGATGATGATGGCGTGCAGTGTCAGGAAGTCGCTGATGGGCCGGTTGTACTGCACAATGATGTGCAGCGGACTGTTGCCCTCGTGGTCCACCGCGTTCACCTGCGCGCCGCAGTCCAGCAGCAGCTTGGTTACCTGCGCGTTGGGAAAGGTGCACACATCGTTGGTGTGGAAGTCATCCACTGGAGTGCTGGAGCTGATGGCCAGGTGCAGGAGTGATGAGCCCTCCCGCGAGCGCGGGTCCAGCTGGATCAGGTTGTAGATCTGCTTGTTGATGCGGGCGCGCTCCTCCTCACCACACACTGTCTTGGTGCTGATGCACACCAGGTAAAGGAAGGTGAACACGTTGGACTCGTAGTTGTCCATGGCCGTGTGAAGCTCGGCCTCAGGCGCTGCTTCCACCCTGGCCATGCTCCTCTGGATCTCCAGCACGCTGCAGTGCAGTACCTGCTTCACTGGCTCCGCCCCCACCGGCTCCTTCAGGTGCACCATCTGGGAGAAGACCTGGGCGAAGCGCAGCAGGTCCTTGTGAGTGTTGCGATTGCCCTTCTGGCGCAGGAGCAGCGCGTGCAGCCACAGCTTGATGCACTGGTCGAACTCCATGTTGTCAGCATACACAGCACCCCGGTAGATGATGGGGTGTGACACGTCGATGTTGTCCGAGCCCAGGATGCGCTCGCGCACCATCAGGCCCTCCATGTGCAGCGCATTGCGGTCCGCCCGGATGGCCTCCAGCTCCTGCGGGGTGCGGCACTCGCTCCTACCGCCGTAGGCCTCGATGGGTGGCAGCAGCTCCTTGGCGATGAGCGTGCCGAGATCGCGGTGGCGCTCCAGCATGGCCAGATAGAGGTAGTGGTAGGTCTTTAGGATGTCATAGTTCTCCCGGTCGTTGGCGAACGAGGCACCCAGCAGCTCCAGAGCCTCGATGCGGCTGTGTGGGTCACATTCGGCGTGCAACAGCAGAAGCTCCACCACGTCCGCCTTGCAGCTCTCCGCCGCTACTTTGAGCGGTGTCATGCCATGGCCGTTCACCACCATGGCTGCCTGGCAGCGCACCAGCTCCTTCACAATGTCCAGGTGGCCTGCCTCAGCAGCAAAGTGCAGGGCGGTGGCCCCGCAGTGGGCCTTGGCATTGGGGTCAGCGCCATGCTCCAGCAGAAAGCCCACCACGTCCGTGTGGCCCTTGTAGGCGGCGATCATCAGGCAGGTGTTGTCGTACTTGTTGGCGATGCCGATGTTGGCCTGGTGTTCCACCAGGTATTTCACAATGTCCAGGCGCCCATCAAAGCAGGCCGCTCTCAGGGGGGTGGAGTTGGTGACAGTGGTATGGTTGACATTCGCCTGGTGGCACACCAACTGGCGGACCACCTCAAAGTGTCCTGCGCCAGCCGAACACCACAAGGCGGTGGCCCCATCAATGACATACCTGAAGGAGGGAGAAGAGATGGGTAAAATGAATTAACCAGCAAATAATTACAGCAAATAATGCATTTGACATAAAAGTCAATTACGGTGCTTAATTTTCCCACCATTGCCAGCTGAAATAAAGTGCAATCACACACAATTGAATGACCAATGATTAAATTAATGAATACTAACCCGTCAAATCTGACTGTGCCAGTCTGCTCAGTATCCACCCTGTAGTGATCCAGCAGCAGCCTCACAACTTTGTCGTGTCCGTTTCGAGATGCAATGATGAGAGGAGTTGACCGTTGGCCAGCGAGGTGGGTCACGTAACTCAGTAAATATCGTGTCTCGGCCTCGGAGTGGTTGAGCAGCAGGGCGGCCAACGTCAGGACTCGGCCCTCAGCAGCCGCTTTGTATACGTACCCGGCAAGCGAGTCCATCCAAGCCCAGCACGTCGCCGGCACCTTCGCCTTCTTCGCAAGTGTCGCCCACTAGATGTACTACTCCAACGCAGCCCGCCTCCCATTAAAATACCGAAACAAGGTTATTCAGTGCTCACATGAAAAACTCAATTGAGCTTGATTGATACAGTAATTCGTTTGCCTGAAACCCATTATTTCAAAGCAGAAAACAAGCCGCATCCAAACTAATTCGTATTGTTTGTTTGAGCTAACTTCTGGTTTCGATTATCAACTTTGTTGTCCACAATTTCGGTGGCACCGAGCTAGCTAGCTAATGCATCATCTGAAGATAGCTAGCTAGCAAGCTCACGTTCAAAACCGTGCAAGTCTCAGAACTTCGTGCTGTTAAATCTCGCTTCTCTTGAATTACAGTACTCCTCTTTAAAAACGTTAAAGCGGGCAAGGTCAAAGAAGAATGTAGTCGGCTATATTATAACAAATGTAAATGTTTTGAGAACATAGCAAGGCTATCAACGTCTCTTCAGCGACACAAAAAAAAAGTACTTCCGGGTCACGGACTTTCGGAAACGTCCTCAGTAAAAGTTCCCCAAGTAATAGAAGAAAAGTAGAAATAACCAGTATTTATTCATGATGAATGACAAATAATTGTCTTAACATTAACAGTGATTCATATTTGTTCATATTTAATTGACATTTGTATTTATTTCGGTTTTTATAACATGTTACAATGTCAAATAAATCCCTGACGCAAATCACATAATATATTGGCTTATAAGGAAAATATAATTTAAGGGCGATGTAAAGGTGGGGTGGGGAGTACTCAGTAGGGTCTGTAGAATATATAGCCTATATGGTGTCATTTCATGGGGCTCTGAATAATATGGACAGTTGCTGGCCTTTTACTTTGGTAAAACCGCTGAAAATGGGGTGCCTGGGCCTAATTTATAACCGTTGGGTAAATTTAACACTAAATAGATGTGTACACCATTTCTGAAAAGACTGCGCACCCACCAAAATGTTGAGATTTATAAACTTGGCACATGGCATACATTCACATGTTTCCCCGTATAAATTATACATCAGATCGTCCGTAAAACTATGCGCGCGTGTTCGAACATTATATAACTCCACCTGAAAACGCCCATCATTCACCTTTTATGGTGACTATAACGCCCTTATTTGCTGTATACTTTGGAAGTACTGGAATTAGGCAAGACAGCATCGAAAGGAAAAAACAATGCATTGCGAACTTGATCAAATGTCTTTGGAGGTGTTCGCAGAATGTTTTCTTTTGCAGTGACATTTGATATATCTGTCCATTTCTGAAATAGAAAAACAATTGCTAATTGTTGTGGATCTTTTGAATGCAATAGTCTTGATTTCACTTTTTCCCAAACCTAAATATGCTAAAATCTGAAACATTGTCTACTAAGAAAAATAAGAAAACTACAAGTAGGCCTACTTAGAGTGGTAGCCTACACAATTCAATACAAAATAACTGTATGTTCACCTGTTAAATCCTACTGTATGTTAGAACACCTTGCTTTCTGTCAGATACATAGAGCAAAAACCTTAAATTATAATAGCCTATCTAATAGGCCCAATTAAATGAGAGATGCACATGGTAATTTGTTTTGTATGGCTACTTCAGGAATATGAACTAAACTGTCTCAACATGGCTAGAAAAGGTGAAGAATGTATTCTGTTTATCATGACTCAGGATAAGACCCAGATGCAGACAGTTCGAATAACAGACATTTATTATAAAACAGGGGGCAGGCAAAACCGGGATAACTAGAAAACAGGGGCTCAAGAAAACAGTAGTACGAAAACGTGCTAGTAGGCTTGACGAGACAAGACAAACTAGCAACAGACAAACAGAGAACACAGGTATAAATGCACAGGGGATAATGGGCTACCGAGTGGTGCAGCGGTCTAAGGCACTGCATCTCAGTGCAAAAGGCGTCAGTATAGTACCTGGTTTGAATCCAGGCTGTATCACATCCGGCCGTGATAGGGAGTCCCATAGGGAGGCGCACAATTGGCCCAGTGTTGTCTGGGTTTGGCCGGAGTAGGCCATCACTGTAAATAAGAATTTGTTCTTAACTGACTTGCCTAGTTAAATAAACGTTAAATAAAATAAAAATGGGGAAGATGGGCGACATCTGGAGGGGGGTGGAGACAAGCACAAAGACAGGTGGAACAATCAATCAATCAGATTCCAAACTCTCCACCATGGCCAAGACCAAAGAGCTCTCCAAGGATGTCAGGGACAAGATTGTAGACCTACACAAGGCTGGAATGGGCTGCAAAATCATCGGCAAGCAGCTTGGTGAGAAGGTGACAACAGTTGGTGCGATTATTCCCAAATGGAAGAAACACAAAAGAACTGTGAATCTCCCTCGGCCTGGGGCTCCATGCAAGATCTCACCTCGTGGAGTTGCAATGATCATGAGAACGGTGAGGAATCAGCCCAGAACTACACGGGAGGATCTTGTCAATGATCTCAAGGCAGCTGGGACCATAGTCACCAAGAAAACAATTGGTAACACACTACGCCGTGAAGGACTGAAATCCTGCAGCGCCCGCAAGGTCCCCCTGCTCAAGAAAGCTCATATACATGCCCGTCTGAAGTTTGCCAATGAACATCTGAATGATTCAGAGGACAACTGGGTGAAAGTGTTGTGGTCAGATGAGACCAAATTGGAGCTCTTTGGCATCAACTCAACTCACTGTGTTTGGAGGAGGAGGAATGCTGCCTATGACCCCAAGAACACCATCCCCACTGTCAAACATGGAGGTGGAAACATTATGCTTTGGGGGAGTTTTTCACTAAGGGGACAAGACTACTTCACCGCAGTAGTCTTGTAGCAGTTCTGTAGCAGCTCTGACTCTGGTCCCTGTCTCCAGTCCCACGTCTCATCAGTCCTGCTACCCTGTCCTGGACCCCCCACTCTACTGCTTCCTTGGATTCCTCTCCGGACCTGCTTACCCAGCCCCAACTCCCCTTGCTCAAGCCTCAGCCTCAGCACCTGGGTTCCTGCAACCCGCCCAAGCTTTCCCATCTTCCCCGTTTTTCAAAAAATACCTTGGGTACCTTATCCCAGTCTCCTCATCTGAGTCTGCTCTTGGGTTCACCTGCTTCACTCCACGTAAACAGTACGATCTGGCCGAAGATATAAACCCAGCAGACTCAGATCCTCTCCACCAAACCCTCGCCAGCCAAGGTGCCCAGTTCGAGCAACATGACCAAGTCCTGAAAACCCTTCTGAAGCACGTCAAGGAGTTTTCATGGAGCCTTTCGGACCTGCAGGGCCAAACCTTCACCCAGAGCTCACAACCAGCCTCGAGTCCCTCTCCTCTGCCTCGTGAGCCATTTTTTCTGGCCCCCGAGCGTTACGATGGCAACCTCGGAGCTTGCAAAGCCTTTTTGGTACAATGTCCACTAGTATACAAGCAACAGCCCTTCGCTTATGCTAGCGAGTGGGCCAAGATATCCTTCCTGATTGGCAGCCTCTGTGGAGCAGCGCTTTCCTGGGCCACACAGTGTGGGAGTGACAGTCCCCCATCTGCTCCTCCTACTTCAGCTTCACAAAGGAGATGAGGAGAGTCTTTGACCACCGTGTCTGCAGTAAGGATGCCGCTAAGCGACTCCTGTCCTTCCGTCAAGGCTCCCATAGTGTCGCTGAGATGGCGATCGAGTTTCGCACCCTCGCCACTGAGAGCGGCTGGAATGAGGAGGCCCTTCAGGGAGCATTTCAGCAAGCTCTCACTGAGACCATCAAGGATGAGTTGGTGTCCAGGGATGAGCTGGATGGACTCGAGGAGCTCATCTCTCTCGCCATCTGCATCGACAGCTGTCAACATGAGCGTCGGAGGGAGAGGGCAGGTAGGGTTGCATGCGCCATCATTACATCTGCTTCTTTGCTTGGTTCTCCTCTGACTGCCTCCCTTCCCAAGTCTTTTCCAGAACCTGAACCCATGCAGCTCGGCCGGGCCCGTCTCTCACCTGAGGAGAGGCAGCGGCGAATCAGCACTAGGAGCTGCCTATACTGTGGCCAGGTTGGTCACTTTGTCTCCACTTGTTCCCTGCGGCAAGCAAAAGGTGGCTCGTTAGTTATGGGGGATATACTGTTACCAAATCGCCCACCCATCTCCCCTAGACCCTTGCTAGATGGCACCCTTGTGTGGCAGAGCCAGGCTTTTCCTCTGCCTGACCTTATCGACTCGGGCACCGATGAGAGTTTCCTGGACCGAGGTGTCGTTATCCAGTTGGACCTGGACACTGTTCCACTCGATTCACCCCTTGATGCCAATGCTCTCAACGGACAGCTCCTCGCCCATGTCTGAGAGAACTGTCCCTGTCATCCTGCGTCTCTCTGGGAATCACCAGGAAAGGATTAGTCTCCACATAATCGATTGCCCTCTCTTCCCTAGATCTTGGCCATCCTTGGTTAAAGCTGCACAATCCACAAATTGACTGGACCACAAGAAGGTAACCACTTAGAGTTCATTTTGTCACTCAAATTGCCTTTGTTCTGCACTTGCCCCTGCCTTGCCTGTGCCCCAGTCCTTTCCACAACCTCCGGACCTGTCATGAGTTCCTCTCTAGCATCACGATCTAGCTCCTGTGTTCAGCAAGCACCATGCCGTCGCTGCCGCCTCATCGGCCGTACAACTGCGCCATTGACCTCCAGCCTGGAGTTCCTCTCCCCTGTAGCCTGTTGTATAACCTCTCTCGGCCAGAGCAGGAGGCTATGGAGGGGTACATCCAGGATTCCCTGGCTGCAGGACATGTCAGGCCTTCTTCCTCTCCGGTAGGTGCTGGATTTTTCTTTGTAAAGATAAAGGATGGGACGCTGAGGTCGTGCATAGACTTCTGTGGGCTGAATAACATCACTGTGAAGAACAAGTATCTCTTGCCACTGTCACAGCTGTCGTGGAAGATAGAATGGGACCAAGGCGCAGCGGTTTGCGTGCTCAACATCTTTATTATAAAAATGAGAACACCACAAAAAAACAATAAACAAACTAACGACATGAACAGAGTAGCAGGCTCAACAAAAGCAGTGCTAACAAATAACTACCCACAAGTGACAAACAAAACACACACCTACTTATAGGACTCCCAATCAGAGGCAACTAGAAACACCTGCCTCTAATTGAGAGTCCAGCACCCAACCTACACATAGAAAAACTAACCTAGAACATACCCATAGAAATACAAACATAAACCAGTGACCAACAAACCCCGTAATACATAAATCAACTACCCTCTGCCACGTCCTGACCAAACGACAATAATAAAATATCCTCTATACTGGTCAGGACGTGACAGCCACTCATCAGGTCTGCTTTTGCCCCACACCATGGTGCCACGGTGTTCACCAAACTCGCCCTCCGGAATGCCTACCACCTTGTCCGCATCAGAGAGGGGGACGAGTGGAAACCGGCGTTCAACACACCACTGAGTATTTGGTCATGCCTTTTGGTCTCACTAACACCCCTGCTGTTTTCCAGAGCCTAGTCAATGATGTACTGAGGGATGTGATTTGATGCTTTGTTTTTGTGTGGATGACATTTTGATTTTCTTTCTAAGGACTCTGAGGCCATCCAGCAACACGTTTTCTAACGACTGTTGGAGAATAAGCTTTTTGTTAAAGCTGAAAAATGTGAGTTCCATGCTTCCTGTCTTTCCTGGATTATATTATTGCACAGGGATGGTTATGTATGCATCCCGCCAAGGTCAGGGCAGTCAGAGTGGCCTGCACCCTCAAACCTGAAGCAGCTTCAGCATTTCCTGGGATTTTCACATTTTTACAGATGTTTCATCTGCAACTACAGCCGTCTGGCAGCACCTCTCACCACCACCTCCACTCCGTTCCACTGGACCCCTGAGGCAGAGGCAGCTTTCCTGGAACTCAAGTGCCGCTTCACTTCCACTCCGATCCTCACCAAGCCAGAGCCAGAACTCCAGTTCACCGTGGAGGTGGATGTCTCCGACACAGGGATAGGTGCTGTTCTGTCTCCACGTTCCCCCTCTGATCAGAAGCTCCACCCATGTGCATTCTTTTCCCGTAAGCTCTCACCTGCAGAGAAATTATGACATTAGTAACTGGGAACTCCTGGCAGTGAAGCTAGCTCTTGAGGAATGGCGTCGCTGGAGGGTTCTATTCTCCCCTTCATCGTGTGGATGGACCACAAACCTGTCCTTCACTTGAAATTGTCAAATATAAATAAAAAAACCTTCTTAGCAAATAGCAATTTGTCAAGCAATAATTTTACTAGGACTGTCTGGGAATGGTCTGAGTGGGGAGAGGAAAACTGAATGCTAGCTGTTATTGGCAGAGGTTTGGCACTGTCTTTCTTATTAATGTAGCCCAGCAGTTAGCATGTTGGGCCAGTAATCAGTAAAGTTTGCTAGTTCAAATCCCTGAGCTGACAAGGAACAGTCTATCGATCTGCCCTTGAACAAGGCACTTAACCTTTATTGCTCCAGTGTTGCTGTCAATAATGGCTGATCCATGACCCCACTCTCCGAGGGTATCTCAGGAGGAGTGGGATATGCAAAAACACATTTCCAGTTGTACATGTGTGAAACAGGACAACTATAAGCACCCACAAGTTGTCCTTAATATCATGTTTACACAATTTTGTGAGTATCTAGCTACATGTGCCATTCACAGCCTGGATTCCACTACTCCCCTTTATTGTATAATCAGTATAATAGAGATGATATAGATATTATAATAATACAGAGATAAGAGGTATAATAGAGAGAATTGTACTGATTATTCTTGCACATGAGGGCACCTTGGTTTGATGGGAGCCGGCTATATTTATGTACCGGGCCGGCCTAAATTGCATCCTATCTGCTCTACTCTGCCAAAATCAGAGATTATGCCCCTGATAAAAAGGGGGTGGGGAAAACAGATTAACAGTTAATCTGCAGGCTACTGAACCATTTCATTTCAATATCCCTTTAGACTCACACAGACTCATAGAACTGAAACATGCATTTCAAACTAGATTCACTCAGCCGAACTCTGTGATAATATTTCAGAACTCTCTTCAAGACACGGGTTAGACTTTGAGAGCAATAACAGCCTGTATCAACTAATGCTGAGGAGAGGAATATCGTGTAAACTATTGGAGGGTGTGGGACTCCCATCTCATCAAAGGCTATTAAGTTACAGATAGTCACTGAGCCTGTCAATCTCTATTGTTGTGCTACTTTGTAAGGAGAGCAGCGGTGAGCGAAAGAAGAGGTTTTGAGGTCGGCATTGTTATTCGGATTGTTGACTAGTCAATTATTCAACACAGATCTACAAATGGCTATTTCCTTTGTGAAATCATACTTTATCATCTAGTTTCTTGACCAAGTTTAAAGGGACGGTGGCTGCCAAGTCGGGTCTGAAAGAAGTGATATCGAGGAGAATCTTCATGGTTCTGTTGGAAGGGAGATGCACGCATCAATGCGGAAACGGCAGAACTATGCTATGCAGTCGTCAACTTTTCTCTCTAGGTTTGAAAAACAACTTTTTAATATAGCATTTGAAAAACGTAATTAAAATAGTCATACCTAAACAACTCATATCCAATTGAATTGTCTGCCCTTTATTGGCCTTCCCTACATTTCATATGCATGACCCCTCACATCTTAAATGTTAATGTCAACATTACTATTATTAACAATTTCATATGTAGACATCACCATGTATGTGTAAATAATGCCATACAGTGCACTCTTAAAAATCAAAGTGCAATTTGGAACCAAATAAGGTTCTTGAGAGCGATGCCATATGGGAACCATTTTAGGGTCTCTGAAGAACCATAAATGTGATGGTTCTTTAAAGAATCATACAAAAATTCCAAACCAGAACTGTTTTGGCCCTCCAGGACCAGAATTGAATAGCCCTGCTGTAGGGTTTTAAGCCTTATTTGCATATTTCCCAGGGTGCCTTTTGAGTGAATGTTAGAGTTACCAGTAACACCCATGACTGTTTGCTCGTGACAGAGATATGGTTGTTGCATTCATTCATTTTCAGTCCTGTGGCCTTCACCAAGTGAGATCCTAAGTGAATATGTTGTCATTAATTTTATTCTGTAAGGGTCTGATTCTGATCAGAGTTAAGCACACGAAAATGAAACGTAATTCCCCTTTTATGCGCTTTTCTCTGTGGGTATTCTGACCTTCAACTTAAGCATGAGGATAGCATGCTATTCACCCGCTATTCGTTTGGGGTGGAAATCAAATAAATGAAGGTGTGGTTGAGGTTTGTCTACAGATGTACCATATTCTGACCTTGACTTAATTCACTAATAATTCCACCACCTTTAAGCGCAAGGAAACCATGAATAGGGTCTAGCGAACCTACCAGTTCCAAGTAGAAAAAGCATCCACTTTATTTTTTCCAATAGAAACAACACAATTCTCCATGCACTGTAATTTAGAACTTGACTGTCTTAATGTATTAATGATAGGCTACCCCGACTTTCTCTGTTTCCTACTTCTATCATGTTAAATATTAGCCACTATCAGTATCAGCCACCAGTAGGCCTAATAACCACACATGTTCAACTGCCAATGTACTGTTAATCTCCTTCAGTTGGTATAGCCTACATTATCATTTAATTTAATTACATTGTTTAGTTTACCTTCATTTGCTTCCTTTGTAAATGCTGTCACGGCCGTGTGGTTGTTGCTGAGGATCATTATTAACAGTTGATAATATAAAAAAAAGACATGTAGGCTAATTAAATCGTTATGGAGCGGAGATCCAAGCCTTAAGCCTTAACAGTTGTAACCCCACGCATGGCGCAATATTTGACCGTGTCATCACGCAGTTCCATGGTTAGTGGAGGCAATAGATGAGGGTATAGCCTACTTTTGTAACCTATTCGCCCTATTATAATTCTATGAAAACTAATCTTCCAACATTACCATGGGTTGAAGAACTGAATGTGGCAAATTTATGAATGAATTAAACCACCCTTTCCATTCTTTCGTGCTTAAATGCTTCTCTAAACCTAAATAATCAGATTATTTTTAGATTTTTTTTTTAAATCTACCAATTGGTGATGAAACAGAGACAAATATGCATACTTGGCTTTCTTTCATTGATGCCTAATATTCTGAACCCGTTCTCTCGATATATTCAAGTCTGTCGATAAAATTCAAACTTAAAGGTACACTGTATTTAAAGGGATGGCTTAAGACAAATGTACTGAAAACCCTACTGAATAAAAACTCCACAAGAAAATCTGTTGGCCGGCAAGTGGGAGGGTTTTCTGTGGTTGAATGAAATGTATTCATAGTGCGCAAGGTACCCGCACCTTCAGAGGGCATTACGTGACTGAATAATGTAAGGTTGAATACCAAATACTGTGAAGTGCATAGGAAAGGAGTGTGTAAGAAAGTCGGAATCGGGTCCTAAGACAATAAAATGCATATTTCATATTTATTTTGAGGCCATAGTTTTACCCTAATACAATGGCCTAAAACTCATAGTTTACAGGCCATATCAGGCCTGCAAGTTACGTTATGCTGGCTTGCAAAGTGATTGTAATTGTCATTTGTATTGGCATCCAGCCAGAGTGGGGATATCCAACATGTTTGAATTTTTATTCACCTGCAACCTGCATTCTGAATGTTTGCCAGGTTGGAAAGACTAAGATATGAGACTACCTTAAACATCTAACTGGAACAACCATTTCAGTAACGGGTGCAATAAGACCAAGTAAGAGATTGGAATTGTTAAGAAAAATGTATGAAACAAGATATTGAAACAAACAATTCTTAGAATCAACCTGCAATAGAGCATGCTGGGAAATATAGATAATGATGGCTGTGGTTTTGGTTAAAGTCTAGTGTCAATAACCAGAGTTTAACCAAAACCACACCCATCATTATCATATTTCCCTGGGGTTCTTTTACACCACTGAGTGTTAATTTAACTCCTGAATCAACACTAGAAATGTTACACTGAAAAATCAACACAAGTTGACACTGGCCAATTTTATGGGTGATATGAAAGGGACACATCTGCAGGCTTCTGTACATTTCAATAACCTTTTAGAATTACGTAGATGCCATGTCAAGAACCCCACACTTCACAAAGGTTATTTTTTTGGGCAAGAGTTCTCCAAGGATCCTTAAGAGCTGAGGAATAACCATTTAAGAACCTTTATTTTTTATGTGTATTATCATACATTTTATCTAACCAAGGTATAGTTCCCCTTTTGTGCATGCTGCACAACCAGGAGTTTCCTTTCCTTCTGTGGGATTGACAGGGTCAGTCCCCATGAGTGAATGTGTCACATTAGTCTGAAATATAGCCCACAGAAAGGTGATACTATGCCCTGCCAAGTGCAGCTGCTGCCTCTCCTCTCTTAGCTCCACTCAGGAGTACTGACCTTATGAAACCAGCGTGCAGGAGGAGCTTGTTCTGTCGGGATTTCAAAGAGACAAATCGGATGAGATTAGAGTTGATTCCCCAGGCCGTGCCAGGATTGGGAAAGGGAAGAGGTCCTCTCTGCTACAGGATCAGGGCAGGCAATCATTTGTCACCCCCAACCACTGCTGATGCTCCATATACTCTGTCTCTGGCTAGAAGATCTGTCCATGCAGTGTGCACAGAGGCTCCCATAATCAGACTTCCAACACAGGCAGCTGAATGGAAGCTAAGGTCAAATGGGTTCTGCTAGGGAATGTGTGGAGCCAGCATTGGATCTCTCTCTCAAATGTGTCTTGTTTAATGACCAAATAAAGACAATAAACTTGAGAGAGATGACAGCAGCGTTGTTGTTTTGTTCTTTTGTTGGCCTTGTTAATGTTGGGGCCAGGAGGAACAGCTGTGATTCAGAAATGCCAGAATGTGGTCTGGGGTGTAAAGCCTAATATCTTTCAGCAGATAAAGCCTTTGCAGACCTATTGTTTAAGACTGTAGAGAAGAGACTGTATATACTGTATATCCACCCTCCCTACCTCGGGACTCTCTGTCTTTGAACACAAATCTCTCCTTTCCAACAACCTGACTCTGCCTGTTGAGGTTCCTACTCTTTCAACGCTGTCTCTGAACCATACATACTTTGTTTAACCAACAAAAACATATTCGGGACCTAATGCACCCTACAGAGAGCAAAGCTGTGCACATAGCTTAAGGGTTATTATTGATGTCAATGCAAAAGTTCAAAAGGCCTTCAATTTAAAGTTTGAGCACATAATCCTTTTAACTTTAATAATGAGCTTATTTGTCCTCCTAACACACATCGGGCATGGGTCCATATTGATCTTATTTTGTCCTCCTTATACACAATAGGCATGGGTCCAGAGACATGGAATCATCTCTGCTGATGCCCAAGTTCCACCTGGACCTGTGGGTCAGTTTCACCATTCAGAACTGGCTGCTGGACTTCGGGAGGCCCATTGTCATGGTGAGTGAAATCAAAATAAAAAGTATTATTGACTTGAATGTCAATGTCCGGTCTAGTAATTCTATTTCTATGGTATACGACCCGACAGACTACAACTCAATTGGTTGTCGGAGGTTGTGCAGCAGCACTTTCATAACACAGCCTATTTCATCTTAATCGTCCAGACTGGTTCTAAAACAGTATGTGGTCACAATGAGTGGTTTATGGTAACTTTAACACAAATAGTAACTACAGGTACCTAGTATCAAATGTCAAGTAGTGGTGCTTGTTTCAACAACACCCAAGAAACCACAGCAATTATTAGGTCATTATAACAATTACCATATTACCATGTAATTTCTGAGTATATTCAATGCTTATTACATGTCCCTGTGGTGTATAGTTTTCCCCTCCTCTAACTGATAAACTGTATATTTTCAGATCATCCTCCCTCTAGAGTGGTTCCCCCTGAACAGACCCAGTGCTGGGGACTACTTCCACATGGCTTACAACATCATCACACCCTTCCTGCTTCTCAAGGTAACCAATCATGGCACACAGAGACAGGGTGGTGTTTATTAGACACACCATAGCGATACGTTTCAAAACTGATATGAAAACAAGTGTTTCTTGTTGGACAAGTCCAGGTAGTACATTCCTGTTCTAGTTAGTTTTCTTCCTCTTGGTGCCTAATGAACACAAGACACGACAACCCAGTTGAATGCTACATGATGAGGGCACGCTGCTGTCCCTCCAACATCGGTTTCTCTTCAGGCACTCTGGCAGTTTATAAGGGACACTTTGAAGGCATTGACATTAACTTGCTAAAGCAGATGCCAGCTCCACTCAGTCAGACCAGTAACGGGAAGGTCAGACAGTCGTTTACTCGTTTAATGGAACATCACGCTCTCTGTAGCCAATGTGAGTAAGACCTTTAAACAGGTCAACATTCACAAGGCCGCAGGGCCAGACGGATTACCAGGACGTGTACTCAGAGCGTGCGCTGACCAACTGGTAAGGTAAGTGTCTTCACTGACATTTTCAAACTCTCCCTGACTGAGTCTGTAATACCTACAAGTTTCAAGCACCATATTCCCTGTGCCCAAGAATGCCAAGGTAACTCGCCTAAATGACTACCGACCCGTAGCACTCATGTCTGTAGACATGAAGTGCTTTGAAAGGCTGGTCATGGCTCACATCAACACCCTCATCTGAGAAACCTAGACCCACCCAAATTTGCATACAGCCCCAACATATCCACACGACACAATCTCTATTGCACTCCACATGGCCCTTTCCCACCTGGACAAAAGGAACACCTACGTGAGAATGCTGTTCATTGACTACAGTTCAGCATTCAACACCATAGTGCCCTCAAAGCTCATCACTAAGCTAAGGACTCTGGGACTAAACACCTCCCTCTACAACTGGATCCTGGACTTCCTGACGGGCCACCCCCAGGTGGTAAGGGTAGGCAACAACACATCTGCCATGCTGATCCTCAACAAAGGGGCAGGGATGCATGCTCAGTCCTGTACTCCCTGTTTACCCATGGCTGCGTGGCCAAGAACGACTCCAACACCATCATTAAGTTTGCCGACGACACAACAGTGGTAGGCCCGATCGCCGACAATTATGAGACAGCCTATAGGGAGGAGGTCAGAAACCTGGCAGTGTGGTGCCAGATCAACAACCTCTCCCTCAACGTGATCAAGACAAAGGAGATGATCGTGGACTGCAGGAAAAGAAGGGCCGAGCACACCCCCATTCACATCAACGGGGCTGTAGTGCACCGGGTCAAGAGCTGATGTCCACATCACCAGCAAACTATTATGGTCCAAACACACCAAGACAGTCATGAAGAGGGCAAGACAACGCCTATTCCCCCTCAGGAGGGCAAGACAACTATTCCCCCTCAGAAGATTTGGCATGGGTCCTCAGATCCTCAAAAAGTTCTACAGCTGCACAATCGATAGCATCCTGACTGGTTGCATCAACATCTGATATGGCAATCGCTCGGTATCCGACCGCAAGGCGCTACAAAGGGTACTGTGAATGGCCCAGTTCATCACTGGGGCCAAGCTTCCTGTCATCCAGGACCTCTATACCTGGCGGTGTCAGAGGAAGTCCCTAAAAATTGTCAAAGACTCCAGCCACCCCAGTCATAGACTGTTCTCTCTACTACCACACGGCAAGCGGTACTAGAGTGCCAAGACTGGGACCAAAAAACTCCTGAATAGCTTCTACCCCCAAGCCATAAAACTGCTGAACACTTAATCAAATGGCTACTCTGACTATTTGTATTGACCCCCTTTTTTGTAACGCTGCTGCTACTCACTGTTTATTATCTATGCATAGTCACTTTACCCCTACCTACATTACATGTATATATGACCTCAGTTACCTTGACTAACCCGTACCCCCGCACATTGACTTGGTACCGGTACCCTCTGTATATAGCCCCGTTATTGTTAATTTATTGTGTTACTTTTTTTATTTGCTTTAGTTTATATAGCAAATATTTTCTTACTCTGTATTGATGGTTAAGGGCTTGTAAGTAAGGATTTCACTGTAAGGTCTAGACCTGTTGTATTCAGCGCATGAGACAAATACGATTTGATTTGTCCTGTCTCAGATGAAACCCATTCACACGTTGGACTGAGGGAGCTGAAAGATCATAGCTGTCAAGTTGAACAGAGAACATAACCTTTATGTCCCTGCTGGCCTGCCATCTCCCACTAACCCCCCTGTTGAAATTGTCTCCAGAAGGAATTTCACTGCCCATTTCTCTCCCATCCCTCTCTAGCTGATCGAGCGTAGCCCCAAGACCCTGCCCCACTCCGCCGTGTACCTGTGCATCATCACCTTTGTGATGGGCGCCAGCATCCACCTGGTGGGTGACTCCATTAACCATCGCCTCCTGTTGAGTGGCTACCAGCTCCACTTGTCTGTCAGAGAGAACCCCATCATCAAGAACCTCCAGCCTGCCTCTCTGGTACTCTACCATGACACCCTCTATATCTCTCTCACCCTCTATACCTCTCTCACACTCAGGAGCACTTGTCTTGACCAGCGGGCAAGCTGGTTTTAATTACACCTTTACAACCAGTTTAAGGCTTATGTGGAATTATTATGTAATTTCAATCAGTTTTTCCAGGATGTTATTACAAGGTTGTAACAAAGTCATTCATCCATTTCATCCAGTTTTGCCATAACCCACTATCTGCCTACTACATTGTGTTTATTCAATAACACTGTGAAAGCTGAATGTAAAGCTGTGAAAGTCAAGGACTGCCATACTCTGCTGAATACTGTGATACTGTTATACTGATACTGTGTGTAACTTTTTACATTGTTTTTGCTTATTGGCTTCTTTTTGTATAAAGACCAAACATGAAATTGTAGTACTCATTAGCATGATTTGATTGGATTATAATGTTGTATATTGCAGAAATTCTATACCTTTACTGTCCTCTTTTTCCCACAGATAGATTCATTTGAGCTACTTTACTATTATGATGAAAAGCTTGGCCATTCTATGTGGTAAGGAACATGTTTGCTCGAAACTACACTACCGTTCAAAAGTTTGGGGTCACTTAGAAATGTCCTTGTTTTTTAAAGAAAAGCACATTCTTTGTCCATTAAAATAACATCAAATTGATCAGAAATACAGTGTAGACATTGTTAATGTTGTAAATGACTATTGTAGCTGGAAACGGCAGATTTATTTTATGGAATATCTAAATAGCCGTACAGAGGCCTATTATCAGCAACCATCACTCCTGTGTTTCAATGGCATGTTGTGTTAGCTAATCCAAGTTTATCATTTTAAAAGGCTAATTGATCATTAGAAAACCCTTTTGCAATTATGTTAGCGCAGCTGAAAACTGTTGTCCTAATTAAAGAAGCAATAAAACTGGCCTTCTTTAGACTAGTTGAGTATCTGGAGCATCAGCATTTGTGGGTTCGATTACAGGCTCAAAATGGCCAGAAACAAAGATCTTTCTTCAAACTCGTCAGTCTATCCTTGTTCTATTCCATGCGAAATATTGCCAAGAAACTGAAGATCTTGTACAACGCTGTGTACTACTCCCTTTACAGAACAGTGCAAACTGGCTCTAACCAGAATGGAAAGAGGAGTGAGAGGCCCCGGTGCACAACTGAGCAAGAGGACAAGTACATTAGAGTGTCGAGTTTGAGAAACAGACACCCCACAAGTCCTCAACTGGCAGCTTCATTAAATATTACCCACAAAACACAAGTTTCAACATCAACAGTGAAGAGGTGACTCCGGGATGCGGGACTTATTCCTTTAGAAATCAGCCGTTTCCAGCTACAATAGTCATTTACAACCTTAATAATGTCTACACTGTATTTCTGATCAATTTGTTATTTTAATGGACAAAAAATGTGCTTTTTTTTCAAAAACAAGGACATTTCTAAGTGACCCCAAACTTTTGAACAGTAGTGTATCTTTACTGTACTGAATGACTGAATCAGATGGAAAAAGTAATTTCACCTTGCCCATAGCTATACATAAATTTATACCATTCAAACTGTGAATGTCATATGAGATTACATCGACGTGAAGACTGTCATAGATACATTGACATGATGTGCAGTGTTTGCAGCTTACCAGCATTTTAATCACTTTCAATTGTTTAATCTTCCCTGGGAAAAACACAATTGAACATGATTGAAAATGTGCCTTTTTTCTTCTCTTCCACAGGTATGTTCCCTTCTTCCTCATCCTCTTCCTCTACTTCACTGGTTGCTTCACACACATCAAGGAAGAGAAGAGGATGCCGCTCGCTGCTTGGTTTCTTCTCGCTCCCAGTGCCATCTACTATTGGTCAGCCTCTTTAGTGTCACATCATACTATCACAGCCTGTAATGCTAGAATGTTCGTTTTGTTTCTGTCTGAATCCACTGTGATTGAACACAATGACTTAGCCCTGGGCAAAGGGCAGGACACATCAGTGTATCATGCGTATGTGTGTTTGTGAGGAAGGGAGTGAGCGAAGGAACGAAGGATGCACTGTACATTCTGATTCCAATGGACTCTTGTCCATTATTCACCACAGCAAAACTGACTCCCTGAGACTTGCCCTCTATCTGTAGAGTTCTTTATGGGCTGCGTTCACAAGGTCACACAGGTGGTGCAGAGTTACAGTATTTCCCTTCAGAGGTCTCCTTAATGCTACTAAAATGTAACATGCTGGAAGAGTTATCAGGTCAATTAAAAGGCACTGAAAGTTTTTAGGCAACGTTTTGAATTACTTTTTATCCTTCATGTCAACTGTATGGGATGGTTTCGCAGTCACAGATTACGCCTAGTCCTCGACTAAAAAGCAAGCTCAGTGGAGAATCTCTATTGAAAGTACTTTTTAGTGCTAGGCTTAATATGTGTTGGGGAAACCTCCCCTATGTGAGAATATGAAATGTAGGAGTTGACAGGAAACGATTTCATCCATTGTTTTCAAAGTGGTTTGATACTTTGGGTCCATTTCAATGAACGAGGCAAAGAGAGAATATGGCCCAATCCCAAATCGACCTGTAGACTTGTGGAGATCTGAGAGGATTTGACTGGTGTAAGCAATATAATGATAGATCCGCCTTGCACTCTGATAGGATAGGTGGAAATGTCCCCATGCTTATATCAATTAAATACTCTCAGATCTCCACAAGTCTGCAGATCTTAGGGTATAGGTGTCAATTGAGACAGATACCAAAAAGGCAGCAGCATAAGACCTCCATTTCCCTCAACTGGAAGAAACGGAAGAAAACTGTAACAGGGAGGGACTTATAAGTAACCCAATTTTTTGTTTTCCATTACATGCACTAAATGAACACAGCTCTACTCTGTACAGGTACCTGATCACAGAGGGCCAGATCTTCATCCTCTTCATCTTCACCTTCTTCGCCATGACGGCAACAGTGATGCACCAGAAACGTAAAGGCTTTGTCCCCGATAGCAATGGGCTCTTCCTGCTCTACAGGTATAATAGTAATAATAATACTGTTTCCTACATTGTTCCTTTATTCTTTAAGAATATTTGGGGCAGTTTCCTGGACACAGATTAAGCCTAGTCCTAGGCTAAAAACCATGGACTAGGACTAGGATTAATCTGTGTCTGGGAATCCACCCCTTTATTTAAAGTGAATTGAGACCTGAGCAAAATGCATTTTAAAATAAACTCGACTTGACAGTTTCTCCATCGCCCTGGGTCTGGTCAGCGTCTGGGTGGCTTGTCTCTGGAGCGACCAGGTCCTCCGCAAGAAATACCGCGGAGTCATCTACATACCGGAGCCTTGGGCCTTCTACACTCTGCACATCAGAGACAAGGGGGCATCAGCTTGAGCAAGGCAAATTGCAGAATCGGTAATCTTGAGCACATAATGAGTAGTTACTTTGGATGCAGGTGCACAGCAGAGACAATCAGCGTGTTGGATGGAATCAGTTTGAGCAAGCGAGGCACAGAATCACTTATCTTGATCACCCATATAATAATGAGTAGCTATCTGGGATGCGAGGTGATTTGTAGATTTTTCCCATTCCGACTGCAATGCAGTCAATCTCCAACACGCACAATCACTAGCTGCTCAAATGACTCACTCTAGTCATGTGTCCTGGGAGAAAAAGAAAGAGGGATAGAGCACGAGTTTACCTACTATGCAACAAAAATACAAAAGTAAGAGATGTTGAGAGGTACTGTACTCTTGGGACTGTGTCAAGAACTTGAATGGTCTCTGAAGTGAACTTTTTTTTTTAAGGTTTAAGTTAACTAAGATAAATTAACTTGATTGCGTATGCAGATACAAATATGCAATTCCTCCATTGCTTATTTTTACAGAGAAGTGATGTGTTGTAATCATGGCAAGCCCTGTTGATTGTGTCATATGTCACAGAACAGTAGAAGGAGCTGAGCCAGCACCATCTGGCAACACTGAATGGAGACTGGAGAAACTGAATGTATGATTCTCCTGGGATTCCTGCAGAGATGCTTTTTGATCACACCCACTCACCAGGGTTGGGGTCAATTCCATTTTGGGGTCAATGCCATTTCCAGTCAATTCAGGAAGTACACTGATTTTCCTTGTTGAAAAGCTACGGAATAGAATTGACCCAAACTCTGTCACTCACTCTATGCCCTTTATCAGGATTGAAAAGATCATCATAGTTTTATCAATGTTCAGAAGCAGATTTTATGAAGTTCCTTGGATGATATGAAGTTATCTTAGCTTTTATTATGATGTGCATCACCAACACTGTGAGGAAATTATAGCTGACAATGTTTTATTATGGCTTGACTAATTTAAAATATATATTTTTTTACCTTTATCTTTTCCACCTTGTTTTATCCTGTGTTCTTGTAGAATGTAAAGGTACACTCAGCTAAATGACAGCACCAGAGATGAGCGAGATGCAACACTTTGCTCTCACACAGTCACACACAGTATCTGCGCATGTGCACAGGTTCAGTTCACACTGTTCACAGTGTGGTAGCCAGGGCACCAAAACAGCCGAAGTTGAGCCTCAACGCTTTTAGTTGTTTGCAGAAATTGACCCACTATGCTGTTTAATTTCTGCATCTACATCATATCGCTGAGTCTACCTTTAAGAGAGGAAAATATTGCCTAATTATTTTTCCTATATTCCAATGTATATATTCTATACTGTCCTTGTCCAAACTATTGTTGTAGCCTATATAAAGCCATAAATAATTAATTATGTTTAGTTTGTGTTGTATGCTCACTCACACAAGTACAGATTGTAAGGTCTGAAATGTCCCAATGCGGCAACCTCAAACTGTTAGACATAGCTGTTATTATAACCTGGGTGGTTTGAGCCCTGAATGCTGATTGGCTGACAGCTGTGGTATATCAGAAGTTATTCCACAGGTATGACAAAACATTTATGTTTACTGCTCTAACTACATTGGTAACCAGTTTATAATAGCAATAAGGCAACTCGGGGGTTTGTGGTATATGGCCAATATACCACGGCTAAGGGCTGCATCCAGGCACTCTGCGTTGCGTTGTGCTTAAGAACAGCCCTTAGCCGGTATATTGGTCATATACCACGTGCCCTTGGGCCTTATTGTTTATTTATAGCCCTACGGCCGCAAGATGGCGGTACTGTATTATTCCTTTTACGTTGTTTGTCATCTTATCTCCGAATTGAATGTGCACAGCTGGCAATACACTCATTTCCACCATGGACCGGCTCGTAAATAAAGCATCCACCATTCAGGCTCAATGGAATCAGTTTCCTCCTTAAATCAATTGAATGGCTCGTCTATGGAAAGAAACAGAAAATATGTATACTGTCTTAAAACACAATTTTCCACCACTATGCTAGAGTGGCTAATGCTACACCGGGATGTTGCTTACCACATTCAGCCAATCATGTTCCAGCAGTCTGTTTTCACCCCTGGTCTGTTTAAAAAATAAAGGTGGTGCTTACTAGTCAGAAGTTGGATCAAAGATAACATTTATATGGATCTTTGAAGGTTTTTTTTTTTATCTACAATTATATTAAATTAGAAATTGAACATAGCAGTGTTTTGGAGGAAAGTGACTGCCATTTCATCTCATGATTTTAACATCTCTGTCCGTATTTGAAAAGACAATCAAGTCCTCCTTCAGAACACATTCAGCAAACTGGGGAAAAAATTTGATGGGCATTTCAGTTTTCTCCAACAAAACTGTTACACTTAAGATTCTAATTCGCAAGTATACAACGACACAGATTAAATATAATTTGACAGTTATGGTTTGCCTTTTAGTCAGTATACTTTCAGTAGGTTAATTGTACATTACTTATACTCTCATACTTACTTTCAAGGCAAAGACCCCACAAGAAGGAACATCTTGTTGGCATGGGTGAGGAAGGATACCACACGCCCATCTGGAGTTACTACACCCCTTCTCTCTCAGGAATGATCTGAACATATATGTTAATAAATGTACAGCTTTTTGAAACACTTCACTGATCACAATATAGAGATTAATAACAAAGGGGAATCTGAGAATACAGGGATTCCAGCAGGGTGTGAGTTGAAGTAGTCAAAACAGTGGCTTGCGAAAGTATTCACCCCCTTGGCATTTTTCCTATTTTGTTGCCTTACAACCTGGAATTAAAATAGATTTTTGGGGGGGTTTGTATCATTTCACTTAAAAACAAACAAGAAATACATTTTAAAAAACTGAAAACTTGAGCGTGCATAACTATTCACCCCCCCCCCCAAGTCAATACTTTGTAGAGCCACCTTTTGTAGCAATTACAGCTGCAAGTCTCTTGGGGTATGGCTCTATAAGCTTGGCACATCTAGCCACTGGGATTTTTGCCCGTTATTCAAGGCAAAACTGCTCCAGCTCCTTCAAGTTGGATGGGTTCCGCTGGTGTACAGCAATCTTTAAGTCATACCACAGATTCTCAAAAGGGTTGAGGTCTGAGCTTTGACTAGGCCATTCCAAGACATTTAAATGTTTCCCCTAAAACCACTCAAGTGTTGCTTTAGCAGTATGCTTAGGGTCATTGTCATCCTGGAAGGTGAACCTCTGTCCCAGTCTCAAATCTCTGGAAGACTGAAACAGGATCATCAACAGGATCCATCCTACCTTCAATTCTGACCAGAGTACCTTCTTCCATATGTTTGGGGAGTCTCCCACATGCCTTTTGGCGAACACCAAACATGTTTGCTTATTTTTTTCTGGACACTCTTCCGTAAAGCCCAGCTCTGTGGAGTGTACGGCCAAAAGTGGTCCTATGGACAGATACTCCAATCTCCGCTGTGGAGCTTTGCAGCTACTTCAGGGTTATCTTTGGTCTCTTTGCTGCCTCTCTGATTAATGCCCTCCTTGCCCGGTCTGTGAGTTTTGGTGGGCTGCCCTCTCTTGGCAGGTTTGTTGTGGTGCCATATTCTTTCCATTTTGAAATAATGGTGTTCCGTGGGATGTTCAAAATTTCAGATATTTTTTTATAACCCAACCCTGATCTGTACTTCTCTACAACTTTGTCTCTGACCTGTTTGGAGAGCTCCTTGGTCATCATAGTGCTGCTTGCTTGGTGGTGCCCCTTGTTTAGTGGTGTTGCAGACTCTGGGGCCTTTCAGAACAGGTGTATATATACTGAGATCATGTGACAGATCATGTGACACTTAGATTGCACACAGGGGGTCTTTATTTCACTAATTATGTGACCTCTGAAGGTAATTGGTTGCACCAGATCTTATTTAGGGGCTTCATAGCAAAAGGGGTGAATACATATGCACGCACCACTTTCAATGTTTTATTTTTTAGAATTTTTTGAAACAAGTTCTTTTTTTCATTTCACTTCACCAGTTTGGACTATTTTGTATATGTCCATTACATGAAATCCAAATAAAAATCTATTTAAATTACAGGTTGAGGGATGGGGGTGGTTAATGGGGATGGTGGAGGTGATGGGGGTGTCCTATTGAGGGCGAATGGACCTATTGGGGAGGAGATTCCTCATGGAGGCACATTCAGTCATAGTTCTGTTTATTATAATATTATGCATTTATTTATATTTTACTTTTGTTTCTATTATTATAACAGTTTACTGTAATTATGGATATGTACTCATGTTGACTTATATATTTATATATTTCTTTTTCACCCAGAGTACAATTTTTTATTTACTATTATTATTTTATTATTACTACTGTACCTACATTCTTAAAAATTAAAACAGATAGTGTAAATTTTTTGGGGGGAAAAGCCATAAGAGGGAATAGCACGATGGGATGGGGGATTGAGGGATGGGTAGAGAGAACAGTAGAGGGCTCTAAAAACTATTACTGCTGAAATAACCACTTCCTTTTGTGACTAGAGACTAATACTTCATGTGACACACATCAGAGGGCATGATAGGCCACCAAAATGATTCTGAAGTGTGCCAGGCCTTGCAGTCCCAATATAGAAGGGGGGAAAGAATTTTGGCAAGCAATAAAATGGCCTTGTCGAAATCCCCCCCCCCCTAATTTCCTTAATTTTGTGGCTTGAGTCAAATACTTTCTACAGAACAAACTTCACGTCAGGATAGGCAACCGAAATGATTAATTAATGTATGTGTGTTCTATTAAACATAGAGGAGGGAGTAAAAAGTAGGCAAGCAATAAACATTTCAGAACAACTACTTGTCGAATAAGACATGGGAGAGATGACACATTTTGGCAAAGATATTTATTTATAGACTGATACACTTGAAACACATAGCCAAACCGAAAACTGCAGACATTACTTGTGCCTCCCTATCGATCAATCCGACATAAAAATAAAATGAAACGCAGCCTAACTGATCAGAAATCTCAACAAGCAAGCAAATCGCAGCAATGAAGATTTGAGTGCGTGCGCGTTCACGCGAAGGGGGGGAGAATTCTGGCAGGGGGAGCATTTCGGCATAACATCTCTCCCCTACACATACTGCATTTTCCCAGTTTTATTTTCCTACGACGATCAATTAAATCGAGTTAAGGAAGAAACTGACACATTTTCAGCCTGAATGCAGGATGTTTTATTTACGAGCCGGTCCACGGCGGACACCAGTGTATTTCCGGCTGTGCAAATATAAGTCGGACGTAAAATGAAAAACGATGTAAAACGAATAGCCTAATACTGCCGTCTTGCTGCTGGTTGGGCTACTATTATTACGGATTTATAAACAACTATAGTCCATAAACTACTTATGAATCCTTTGTCTTTGTAACCAAACAATATAACGTTAAATGTTTCGAACTATATAAAAACGCGATGCCATTCTGCATCCATAGCTTCTTCCAGTTACGAATTTGAGAGTAACGTTAGTAGGTTAGGGAACATTTATCCAGCCCTACAGCAAACCAAGTGGTGGGTCTTTCGGCTAAAACAAATTAAGGATTGTGCCTTTATTGTGATAGACCGTTTCATGGTGATCGGAGATAAATACCATAGTAGCCTATAGTTGGTGTGGGGTCTAGTTCACCACGTGCTCATGGCAACACTGTATCAATAATGCAAACTTCAAAATAAAGGTTACTCACGCAGGTAAAACAAGCGGACCTGACACGTCGAGTGTGACTAGGAGCACTGACTGAGCGTAACCACGATGGTAAGCAAGTTATTCCAGTTAAATCGTTGTTATGTACAATAGTTGGCTCATAGTTAGATGTAGCATCCACTATAAATAGTTGCATATAAAAGTGACGTGCTTCTCTTGTTTTGTTACAGGCAAAGTTCCTGACTCAAGACCAAATAAATGGTAAGACGCGTTAGGCTGTGTGCACATATTGCGCACGCTATGTTGAATTGGATACAGGTGATCGTTTTAGGCGAGTACGGCGGAAGGCAGGATTGTTTATCACATGTCAAAATAATCGTGCATATATATTTAATTGAATTCCTGGTATGCACAACCTGTTTATAATTGTTTTACTTTGCGTTACTGTCTGAGAATGTCCACTGTCTTGATGATTGCGGTTTTGATAGTCTCTGATCTATACTCAAGAAATTGGCGAATAAAATGAAAACTACTACAAGTTTACAGAAGCCTACATTCCAGGACTACTTCTTATTGCTGGATGTTGATATGAACAGACTTTTATTCCACGTAATTTTCCGTGTGCCTGCCACAACACAATGCACCCCATTTGTGTCAACGTTCCTGTTGAGAAGACACACACAATGCATCACTTATATCACCAGTCTTTTGATAGTTTATTTTCTTGTCAAATGTAGATCATAAAACTGTTCAACAATATTTTGAATAGGATATTACAGACTGTGGAGGACTAGTTTATGTATACCAATATATAGCCTACTAATATACAATACTATGTCTGATTGGTGCTATCATGCATCATGTATGCATCTAGCCCAAGATGTACTCTTAATTAAGGTTCCTAACGTTACCTTTAGGTCCAAGGACAAGTTATTTTCAGAGGTTGACTGACTCTGGCAGCCAAAACAGCCAAATACTCCATCTAAACATGAATTAATTCTTGATTGCAATAGGTTCTAGAAACATCTCACATGAAAATAATTTCACAAATGCAAAATATACTCTTACTGTTTTAACCAGCGTCATCACAGTTGCAGCCAACAGTATTTTTCAGTGACAACACGTTTCTGGCGGCCTACTTCCGTTACACACAGGTGTTTCGAGCATGCTAGATAGCTAGTTAGCACAGGTGGGCCCTCTGTCTTACGTAAACATGCGCTGTATACATGAATATATGGCTGTGTGGGAACACTAATCCTAACCTTATAAAGGTTTGTATCAATTTCACCTTATTTAAAAAAAAAATGTTTTGCTGATATGAAAGATAAGGTCCTTATGCTTCCAAAAACGTACCACAAACAATTCGTGTTAATGTTCAGACCCAGCGTTGGGGCTCTTAACAAAACTCCCCTGTACAGAAGACGCCTTCGTCCAATGACTCTTATGTATAATGTAATGGAACTGAGAGTCATGATCAAGGGCTAGTATACAGTGCACCATGCAACCCATATATATTTCTATGGCCCTTTTGTTTGCCTTTCAGTAGGCAGCCTGTGCTCTCCTCTGTGTGATTGAACCAGATCCTGACGGCTGTAATCCCTCAAAGATTAATGAGCGGTGACTGCAGATACTGCCTCGATTAAGACTGACCTGTATCTCCCATTGAAGAGTATAATGTTCTAGTTCAGTTTAAGCCAGCAGATCCAATTTGCTTGCTTAGAACTGCGCTAAAGTTGGACAGGCTTCCTTTGTAGATTAAGACAAAATATGGCTCGGAATACGTACCTCAATCCAGGGATGAGAACTGCGTTGTACTCTGAATTGTCCCATTATCACCACTGTTACACAGAGAAGATTGGACAACTGTTATCTGCTAACTAGCATGATCATTTTCTCAGTGTAACAGTTGGGATAATGGGACAATTCGGAGTACAACACATTTCTCATCCCTGGATTGAGGTATGTTTTTCGAGCCTTGTCTCACGCTGGCTTCGTGATGTCTTAATCTACACAGGAAGCTTGGGGATCTGTTGGCTAGTTCAGTCTGAGATGAACGGGCCTTATGCTTAACACAGTGAGTTTAACAGCACGCCTTGCCCTTAACTGCACACAAAACTAACATCAACAACATGCATGATAGTCAATTTCTCTTTAACCCACAACCTTGAAAGACTACTTCCCTTCTAGTCTTTTAAGAAACATTTGTATGTTGAAAATGCCTAACCACTTGTATAATCTATTTGCATACACTTCAAACAGACATACATACCCCACCAGACATGCCACGATGGGTTTCATCGGTACCCTAACCAAAAACAGATTTAATGTGTCTGTAAGGGGTGCGTAACTGGTGGCAGGGAAGTCAGACGCAGGAGAGCAGAACTTGGTAAATAGCCGGAGCAGTTTAATAGTGAACCCAATGGCATAAGAAAATACAAAATATGGGTATAATAACCCGACGCACACCAGTCAAACATATGTGCACATGCACTTACAATAAACAATACCACACAAAGACATGGGGGGAACAGAGGGTTAAATACACAACACATAATGAGGGAAATGAGAACCAGGTGTGTTGGAAAACAAGACAAAACAAATGGAAAATGAAAAATGGATCAGCGATGGCTAGAAGACCGGCGACGTCGACCGCCCGAACAAGGAGAAGCGCGCCGACACCGGTCTCGGGGACGACCCGGAGGGCGAGGCACAGGGCGATCCGGATGGAGACGGTGGAACTCCCGCAGCATTGAAGGGTCCAACACGTCCTCCACCGGAACCCAGCATCTCTCCTCCGGACCATACCCCTCCCAGTCCACGAGGTACTGAAGGCCCTTCGCCCGACATCTCGAATCCAGTATGTAACGAACGGAGTACGCCGGGGCCCCCTCGATGTCCAGAGGGGGTGGAGGAACCTCCCGCACCTCAGACTCCTGGAGCGGGCCAGCCACCACCGGCCTGATGAGAGACACATGGAACAAGGGGTTAATGCGGTAACACATAATGAGGGAAATGAGAACCAGGTGTGTTGGAAAAATAAAACAAATGGAAAATGAGAAATGGATCAGCGATGGCTAGAAGACCGGTGACGTCAACCGCCGAACACTGCCCGAACAGGGAGAGGCATCGACTTCGGCAGAAGTTGTGACAGTGTCACACAGTTATGTATAGAGCCATGTCATCGTGGAATGCTCTGCCACCAGAGGATACTCAGGCCAAAAGCAACTTTAACTTAAAAAAAACAGATAAACATATTCTATCACAGCGCCTCTCCTCTTTCTAAATATTTAATTTAACTGTACTGTATATAAGAACATGAATCTGTACAGTGACCTCCAAAAGTGTTGGGACAGTGACACATTTTTTGTTGTTTTGGCTCTGTACCCCGGCATTTGAAATGTACAATGACTATGGGTTTGGACTGTCAAGTGCAATTTGAGGGTATTTTCATCCATATAGGTTGAACCGTTTCGAAATTACAGCACTTTTTGTACATAGTCCCTTCATTTTAGGGGACCAAAAGTATTGGGCCAAATTCACTTATATGTGTATTAAAGTAGTAAATAGTTAAGTATTTGATCCCTTATTCATAGCATGCAATAACTACATAAAGCTTGTGACTTTACACATTTGTTTGATGCATTTGCTGTTTGTTTTGGTTGCGTTTCAGATGATTTTGTGCACAATAGAAATTAATGGTAAATAATGTATTGTGTCATTTTGGAGTCATTTTTATTGTAAATAAGAATAAAATATGTTTCTAAAGAACTAAATAATAGTTCTTATAGCCTTTAGCCTTTAGCCGTATCCTTATCCTACTCCTCCTCTGGTGATGTAGAGGTTATTCCAGGCCCTGCAGCGCCTAGCTCCACTCCCATTCTCCGGGCACTCTCATTTGTTGACTTCTGTAACCGTAAAACCTTGGTTTCATGCAAGTTAACATTAGAAGCCTCGTCTCTAAGTTTGTTTTATTCACTGCTTTAGCACACTCTGCCAACCCGGATGTCCTAGCCATGTCTGAATCCTGGCTTAGGAAGGCCACCAAAAATCCAGAAATTTCCATCCCTAACTATAACATTTTCCGACAAGATAGAATTGCCAAAAGGGGGCAGAGTTGCAATCTACTGCAGAGTTCTGTCATACTATCCAGGTCTGTGCCCAAACAATTCGAGCTTGTACTTTAAAAAATCCACCTTTCCAGAAACAAGTCTCTCACCGTTGCCGCTTGCTATAGACCACCTTCAGCCCCCAGCTGTGCCCTGGACACCATATGTGAATAGATTGCCCCCCAACTATCTTCCAACTATGTTCAGAGCCGTCCTACAATCTAAGCTAGATGCCCTCAATCTCACACAAACTTTCAATGAACCTACCAGGTACAACCCCAAATCCATAAACACGGGCACCCTCATAGATATCCTGACCAACCTGCCCTCCAAATACACCTCTGCTGTCTTCAACCAGGATCTCAGCGATCACTGCCTCATTGCCTGCATCCGTAATGGATCTGCGGTCAAACGACCACCCCTCATCACTGTCAAACGCTCCCTAAAACACTTCAGCGAGCAGGCCTTTCTAATCGACCTGGCCCGGGTATCCTGGAAGGATATTGACCTCATTCTGTCAGTAGAGGATGCCTGGTTATTCTTTAAAAGTGCTTTCCTCACCATCTTAAATAAGCATGCCCCATTCAAAAAATGTAGAACCAGGAACAGATATAGCCCTTGGTTCACTCCAGACCTGACTGCCCTTGACCAGCACAAAAACATCCTGTGGCGTTCTGCATTAGCATCGAATAGCCCCTTGGATATGCAACTTTTCATGGAAGTTAGGAACCAATGTACACAGGCAGTTAGGAAAGCAAAGGATAGCTTTTTCAAACAGAAATTTGCATGCTGTAGCACGAACTCCAAAAGGTTCTGGGACACTGTAAAGCCAATGGAGAATAAGAGCACCTCCTCCCAGCTGCCCACTGCACTGAGGCTAGGAAACACTGTCGCGACCGATAAATCCACGATAATTGAGAATTTCAATAAGCATTTTTCTACGGCTGGCCATGCTTTCCACCTGACTAGCCCTACCCCGGTCAACAGCCCTGCACCCCCCACAGCAACTTGCCCAAGCCTCCCCCATTTCTCCTTCACCCAAATTCAGATAGCTGATGTTCTGAAAGAGCTGCAAAATCTGGACCCCTACAAATCAGCTGGGCTAGACAATCTGGACCCTCTCTTTATAAAATTACCCGCCGCAATTGTTGCAACCCCTATTACAAGCTTGTTCAACCTCTCTTTCTTATCGTCTGAGATTCCCAAAGATTGGAAAGCTGCCGCGGTCATCCCCCTCTTCAAAGGGGAAGACACCCTAGACCCAAACTGTTACAGACCTATATCTATCCTACCCTGCCTTTCTAAAGTCTTCGAAAGCTAAGTTAACAAACAGATCACTGACCATTTCGAATCTCACCGTACCTTCTCCGCTATGCAATCTGGTTTCCAAGCTGGTCATGGGTGCACCTCAGCCACGCTCAAGGTCCTAAACGATATCATAAGCGCCATCGATAAAAGACAATACTGTGCAGCCTTATTCATCGACCTGGACAAGGCTTTCAACTCTGTCAATCACCACATTCTTATCGACAGACTCAATAGCCTTGGTTTCTCAAATGACTGCCTTGCCTGGTTCACCAACTACTTCTCAGACAGAGTTCAGTGTGTCAAATCGGAGGGCCTGTTGTCCGGATCTCTGGCAGTCTCTATGGGGGTGCCACAGGGTTCAATTCTCAGCCCGACTCTTTTCTCTGTTATACATCAATGATGTTGCTCTTGCTGCTGGTGATTCTCTGATCCACCTCTACGCAGACAACACCATTCTGTATACTTCTGACCCTTCTTTGGACACTGTGTTAACTAACCTCCAGACGAGCTTCAATGCCATACAACTCTCATTCTGTGGCCTCCAACTGCTCTTAAATGAAAGTAAAACTAAATGCATGCTCTTCAACCGATCGCTGCCCGCACCTGCCCACCCGTCCAGCATCACTACTCTGGACGGTTCTGACTTAGAATATGTGGACAACTACAAATACCTAGGTGTCTGGTTAGACTGTAAACTCTCCTTCCAGACTGATATTAAGCATCTCCAATCCAAAATTAAGTCTAGAATCAGCTTCCTATTTCGCAACATAACATCCTTCACTCATGCTGCCAAACATACCCTCGTAAAACTGACTATCCTACCGATCCTTGACTTCGGCGATGTCATTTACAAAATAGCCTCCAATAGACTGCATCCAATTTGCTGAGCAGGGTATCACAGTGCCATCTGTTTTGTCACCAAAGCCCCATATACTACCCACCACTGCGACCTGTATGCTCTCGTTGGCTGGCCCTCGCTTCATATTCGTCGCCAAACCCACTGGCTCCAGGTCATCTATAAGTCTTTACTAGGTAAACGCCCGCCTTATCTCAGCTCACTGGTCACCATAGCAGCACCCACCCATAGCACGCGCTTCAGCAGGTATATTTCACTGGTCACCCCCAAAGCCAATTCCTCTTTTGGCCGCCTTTCCTTCCAGTTCTCTGCTGCCAATGACTGGAACGTATTGCAAAAATCACTGAAGCTGGAGACTCATATCTCCCTAACTAACTTTAAGCACCAACTGTCAGAGCAGCTCACAGATAACTGCACCTGTACATAGCCCATCTGTAAATATCCCATCCAACTACCTCATCCCCATATTGTTATTTTTTTTTCTTCTCCTTTGCACCCCAGTATCTCTACTTGCACATTCATCTTCTGCAAATCTATCACTCCAGTGTTTAATTGCTAAATTGTAATTACTTCGCCTCTATGGCCTATTTATTGCCTTACCTCCCTAATCTTTACCTCATTTGCACACACTGTATATAGACTTTTCTATTGCATTATTGACTGTACGTTTGTTTATTCCATGTGTAACTCTGTGTTGTTGTTTGTGTCGCACTGCTTTGCTTTATCTTGGCCAGGTCGCAGTTGTAAATGAGAACTTGTTAGCAACTCGCCTACCTGGTTAAATAAAGGTCAAATAATAAAAAAAAATGTAAACATTTTTTATAAAATATTCTACATTAATGTGGGTTTTATGCTACCATGATTAAGAATAATACTGAATGGATCGTGAATAATGATGAATGAGAAAGTTACAGACAAATATCATACCCCCAAGACATGCTAACCTCTCACCATTACAATGACAGGGGAGGTTAGCATTTTTCTCACTCATCATTATTCACATTTCATTCAGGATTATCCGTAATCATGGTAGCATCCACATTAGTGTTAAAGTATTTAGAAACATATTCCATTCTTATTTACAATAAAAGTGACTACAGAATAACACAATACATTATTTACCATTAATTTCTATTGGTCACAAAATCATCTGAAACACAACCAAAATGACACAATACATTATTTACCATTAATTTCTCAATATTAGAAAGATGTTCTTTATGTCTAACTTCTATTTTTTTTATTTAAAATGTAATGTAATATCTTATGTTGTTCTTGTCTATAACTGTTCTGTACTTACAGTGCATTTGGAAAGTATTCAGATGCCTTAACTTTTTCCACATTTTGTTACAATATAGCCTTCCTTATTCTAAAATTAATTAAATTATTTGTTTTCCTCATTAATCTATACACAATAACCCATAATGACAAAGTGAAAAAAGGTTTGATATTTTTGCTAATTATTAAAAATTAAAAAACAGAAATACCTTATTTACATGAGTTTTCAGACCCTTTGCTATGAGAATTGAAATTGAGCTCAGGTGCATCCTGTTTCCATCGATCATCCTTGAGAGGTTTCTACAACTTGATTGGAGTCCACCTGTGGTATTTTCAATTGATTGGACATGATTTGGAAAGGCACACACCTGTCTATATAAGGCCCTACAGTTGACAGTGCATGTCAGAGCAAAAACCAAGCCAGGAATTATCTGTAGAGCTCCGAGACAGGGTTGTGTTGTGGCACAGATCTGGGGAAGGGTACCAAAGAAAATTCTGCAGCATTGAAGGTCCCCAAGAACACAGTGGCCTCCATAATTCTTAAATGGAAGAAGTTTGGAACCACCAACTCTTCCTAGAGCTGGCCGCCTGGCCAAACTGAGCAATCGGGGGAGAAGGGCCTTGGTCAGGGAGGTGATCAAGAACCTGAAGGTCACTCTCACAGAGCTCAAGAGTTCCTCTGTGGAGATGGGAGAACCTTCCAGAAGGACAACCATCTCTGCAGCACTCCATAAATCAGGCCTTTATGGTAGAGTGGCCAGAGAGAAGCCACTCCTCAGTATAGGGCACATGATAGCCCGCTTGGAGTTTGCCAAAAGTTAGCTAAAGGACTCTCAGTCCGCGAGAAACAATATTCAAATCAAATCAAATTTTATTTGTCACATACGCCGTATACAACAGGTGTAGACCTTACCGTGAAATGCTTACTTACAAGCCCTTAACCAACAGTTCAAGAAATAGAGTAAAATATTTACTAAGTAAACTAAAGTGAAACAAAATCGAATGAATCAAAAAGTAACACAAGAAATGTACATAACAATAACGAGGCTATATACAAGGGGTACCGGTACTGAGTAAATGTGCGGGGGTACAGGTTAGTCGAGGTAATTTGTAAAGTCACTATGCATAGATAATAAACAGCGTGTAGCAGCAGTGTAAAAACAAACGGGGGATCAATGTAAATAGTCTGGGTGGCCATTTGATTAGTTGTTCAGCAGTCTTATGTTCGGCCCTCCTTTTCCTATAGTCCACGATCAGCTTCTTTGTCTTGCTCACATTGAGAGAGAGGTTGTTGTCTTGGCACCCCACTGCCAGGTCTGTGACCTCCTCCCTATAGGCTGTCTCATCGTTGTCGGTGATCAGGCCTACCACTGTTGTCGTCAGCAATGTGCAGTAGCTAATCGTGATCTTAATAAACTAAACAGAACCTACTGAATTAGAGGGATTAGAACGCTCTTGAAACCTGTGACCATGGAAATTTGACAGGTAAACTCATGGGTACACAAAACATGTCTGACAGTCCATCTATTATGGCATAATTGACCTGTATGGGGATGTCTGTTCTATTCATTCTATTTCTATGGTTTGACCTCAGGGGAATAGCCATTAGAAGCCTACATAGACATACCTAGAAGAGCTGAGGAAATGTGACAACCTCTTCTTTCTCACAGAATTCAAGGAATGCTTTTCACTCTATGACAAGAAGCACAAGGGTAAAATTGAGGCCAAGGACCTGATTATAGTAATGCGCTGCCTGGGGGTCAGCCCCACTTTCATTGAGGTGGACAGACACCTGCAAATCTCCAAGATTGGTACGCATGTCTGTCTGTCTGTCTATGTGTCTGTCTATGTGTCTATGTGTCTATGTGTCTGTCTGTCTGTCTGTCTGTCTGTCTGTCTGTCTGTCTGTCTGTCTGTCTGTCTGTCTGTCTGTCTGTCTGTCTGTCTGTCTGTCTGCCCGCCCATCTGTCTGCCCGCCCATCTGTCTGTCTGCCCGCCTGCATGTCTGTCTTTCAATGTCTTGTCATTGCTAAACTCTCTCTTTCAATTAATCGATTTTCTAATCAACCAATAATTTGATCGATCATTCAATCAATCACTCTCCCTCCGTAACACTAGATAAGGGTGGAGAGCTGGACTTCTCCACCTTCCTGACCATGATGCACCAGCAGATCCAGCAGGAGGACCCCAGAGCAGAGATTCTGGAGGCCATGAGGATGACGGACAAGCAGAAGAAGGGCTACATCCTGTCCTCGGAGCTCCGGGCCAAGCTCACCGGGCTGGGAGAGAAGCTCACTGATAAAGAAGGTAAGGGTCATAAAACACACATGCCACATGTATACGAGAGAGTGTAGAGTGTATGTATGTGCATTGTGTTTGTTAGTTCAAACCACGCACGTCCAGAATCACGGGTGTGCAGTATTGTACCAACTTAACAACATTTCTATGATAGTAAATGTAATTGAATTACTTTGTTACTTTATTACACCGATACTGTATATTCTGTTTGAACACTTGAAAAACACTTGACATACAGTACCAGTCAAAAGTGTGGACACACCTACTCATTCCAGGGTTTTTCTTTATTTTTACTATTTTCTACATTGTAGAATAATAGTGGAGACATCAAACTATGAAATAACACATATGGAGTAACAAATCTAAATATATTTTATATTTGAGATTCTTCAAAGTAGCCACCCTTTGCCTTGATGACAGCTTTGCACACTCTTGGCATTCTCTCAACCAGCTTCATGAGGTAGTCACCTGGAATGCATTTCAATTAACAGGTGTGCCTTGTTTAAAGTTCATTTGTGGAATATATTTCCTTCTTAATGCATTTGAGCCAATTAGTTGTGTTGTGACGAGGAAGGGGTGGTATACAAAAGATGGTCTTTTACCAAAAAGGGCTAAGTCCATATTATGGCAAGAACAGCTCAAAGAGAAACGACAGTCCATCACTACTTTAAGACATGAAGGTCAGTCGATCTGGAAAATTAAGAACTTTGAAACTTTCTTCAAGTGCAGTCGCAAAAACCATTAAGTGCTGTGATGAAACTGGCTCTCATGAGGACCGCCACAGGAAAGGAAGACCCAGAATTACCTCTGCTGCAGAGGATAAGTTCATTAGAGTTACCAGCCTCAGAAATTGCAGCCCAAATAAATGCTTCACATTGTTCAAGTAACAGACACCTCTCAGGCCTTCATGGTCGAATTGCTGCAAAGAAACCACTACTATAGGACTCTAATAAGAAGACGAGACTTGCTTGGGCCAAGAACGGTGGAAATCTGTCCTTTGGTCTGATGAGTCCAAATTTGAGATTTTTGGTTCCAACCGCAGAGTAAGTGAACGGAGGATCTCCGCATGTGTGGTTCCCACCGTAAAACATGGAGGAGGAGATGTGATGGTGCTTTTCTGGTTACACTGTCTGTGATTTATTTAGAATTGAAGGCACACTTAACCAGCATGACTACCACAGCATTCTGCTGAGATACGCCATCCCATCTGGTTTGCGCTTAGTGGGACTATCATTTGTTTTTCAACAGGACAATGACTGAACACACCTCCAGGCTATGTAAGGGCTATTTGACCAAGAAGGAGAGTGATGGAGTGCTGTATAAGATGGCCTGGCCTCCACAATCCCCCGACCTCAACCCAATTGAGATGGTTTGGGATGAGTTGGACTGCAGGGTGAAGGAAAAGTAGCCAACAAGTGCTCAGCATATGTGGGAACTCCTTAAAGACTGTTGGAAAAGCATTCCAGGTGAAGCTGGTTGAGTGAATGCCAAGCGTGTGCAAAGCTGTCATCAAGTCAAAGGGTGGCTACTTTGAAGAATCTAAAATCTAAAATATATTTGGATTTGTTTAACACGTTTTTGGTTACTACATGATTCCTTATGTGTTATTTAATAGTTGATGTCTTGACTATTATTCTGCAATGTAGAAAATAGTAAAAATAAAGAAAAACCCTTGAATGAGTTGGTGTGTCCAAACTTTTGACTGGTACTTTATGTGTGGCAGAGATTGTATGACCGATGATTGTATGATTTTATGACCAGTAGTCATAAAACGTCTTGAAACATTCAAAGACCAGTGATGAAATTACTAGAGTTGATGAGTTATAATTAAGTTGTGTGGGCGTCATCTTCTCACGTCCCTGCAGTTGACGAGCTGCTGAAAGAGACTGGCGTGGGACCAGACGGATGTGTCCACTACGAGGAGTTTGCCAAAATAATGACCCTTCCTTCTACATACTGCTGAGCAGCCATCAGGCCAAACACGATCATACTGTACCACTAAAGTGCACTGATTCAAAGCATCTGCATGCGGGCTGCCCACTAACAACATGCTGAGATGAGATGTTATTTTTTTCTTTATTAGCTTTCTGAGGTATGTGTTTCTATTGTTATTACGTTTTCCTTATGTTTCCATTATATCTCCCTTATATAGATTTGTATGTTGAAGGAAGCAATGGTGTGCCTGGTTGAAACGTCTGCACTTTAAATAGACAGCTAATACTAACTGGCATTGTTATAGCTTATCACTTTTACCAAGTAATCACTAAAAAGCCTACTGACATTTTCACAAAGTAATGACATTGTTCTTATTGATACAAGAGTAACTTGATTTCTTGATAATAAATGGACCAATAATTTTGGATCCAAACTTGCTGTAAAATTGTTTTTATGTAAATGTGAATAAGCTTTGTAGGTTTGGATCAAACAATCTCTCATGGAGAAAATTTGTAAACCAGAGGTAGTTTACGTGGTGTGGTTCAAAGTGGTGTGGCAAAATGAATACGTCTTTTCTGTGGCCTGGAGTTTTTCCTGATCTCATGTCCTGGTCAGGTAAAACTCTGGGTCCTATTCGTAGGCTATGACAAAATAGCATTATTATAGATAGCTTCCCCTTTCATCTGTGCTATGACTATAGGGCTGGGTTTTTTTCTTGTCAGGTCATGTGAATTGGAAACACTCCTGGCCTAAGGTGGACCTTTCAAACTACCACAAACCTTGTTATTATTCATTCCGAATCTGATATCAAAAAAGCCAGAGACAACAACATACTCTGTAGTTTAGTGAACTATTATAGCAGGGCTGAGCATTATGCTTACAATGTCTTTAAATATTATCTATACACACACAATGTTAACTCTTAAGTAGCCTTTCCCTTTTTTGCCTGAAATGACATACCCAAATCTAACTGCCTATAGCTCAGGACCTGAAGCAAGGATATGCATATTCTTGGTATGAAAGGAAACACTTTGAAGTTTGTGTACATTTTTTGTACATTTAAGTCATTTAGCAGACGCTCTTATCCAGAGCAATGTACAGTAGTGAATGCATACATTTCATACATTTTTTTCCCCCCGTACTGGTCCCCCGTGGGAATTGAACCCACAACCCTGGCACTGCAGCCACCATGCTCTACCAACTGAGCCACACGGGACCAAATGTGAAAGGAATGTAGGAGAATATAACACAATAGATCTGGTAAAAGATAATACAAAGAAAAAAAACAACCGTTCTTTTGTATTTTTTTTTAACCATCATCTTTGAAATGCAAGAGAAAGGCCATAATGCATTTTTCCAGCCCAGCTGCAATTTAGATTTGCCACTAGATGGCAGCAGTATATGTGCAACGTTTAGACTGATCCAATGAACCATTGCATTTCTGTTCAACATTTTGTGTCAAGACTGCCCAAATATGCCTAATTTGTTTATTCATAACTTTTCATGTTCAAAATTGTGCACTCTCCTCAAACAATAGCATGGTATTCTTTCACTGTAATAGCTACTGTAAATTACATTTTAGTCATTTAGCAGACACTCTTATCCAGAGCAACTTACAGTAGTGAGTGCATACATTTCATACTATTTTTTTTGTACTGGCCCCCTGTGGGAATCGAACCCACAACCCTGGCGTTGCACACACCATGCTGGCGTTGCAAACACCATACTCTACCAACTGAGCCACAGGGAAATTGGACAGTGCAGTTAGATTAACCTCTATGGGACCCCTTCCCGTTCTCATCCCGTTAACGGGATTGATTTTGACAACAGCCAGTGGAAAATCAGAGCGCCAAATTTAAAACAGCTAAAATCTCATAATTCCATTTTCTCAAACAATCAACTATTTTACACCATTTTAAAGATACACTTCTCGTTAATCTAACTACATTGTCCGATTTCAAAAAGGCTTTACTGCGAAAGCATAAAATTAGATTATGTTAGGACATAAACTTCACAAGAAACACCACACAGCCATTTTCCAAGCAACTAGATGTATCACAAAAACCCAAAACACAGCTAAATGAAGCACTAACCTTTGACGATCTTCATCAGATGACACTCCTAGGACATTATGTTACACAATACATGTATGTTTTGCTCGATAATGTTCATATTTATATCTAAAAACAGCATTTTACATTGGCGCGTAATGTTGAGAAATGTTTTCCCTCCAAACCTCCCAGTAAATCAGCACAATGAGCACACAGTACGTAAATTCTCATCGTAAACATTGATCAATATAGAAGTGTTATGCACAGAATTATAGATACACTTCTCCTAAATGTAATCGCTTTGTCCAATTTCAAAAAAGGTTCACGGCGAAAGCACAATTTGCAATCATCTGAGTACAGCCCAGATGACACTAACAACTAGCAAACAGAAACCCGCCATCTTGGAGTCAATAAAACTAAGAAATTCCGTTATAAATATTCACTTACCTTTGATTATCTTCATCAGAAGGCACTCCCAGGTATCCCAGCTCCACAATAAATGTTCGATAAAGTTCATATTTATTTCCAAATAATCAATTTTGTTCGTGCGTTAGGTTCACTATCCAAATCCACTACGCGCGTGCTTACTTAGTCCAAACGAAAAGTCAAAAAAGTTATACTACAGTTTGTAGAAACATGTCAAACGATGTATAGAATCAATCTTTAGGTTGTGTTTATCATATACCTTGAATAAAATTCCAACCCGACCTATCCGTTCTCTTTAGGATTGAATATGAACTCAGCTCACTCCCAAGTCATTGCGCGTGACTTGAGCCCATGCCTTATAATGGGACACCAGTTTACCACAGCTGATATTCCCTTCAAATTCACCATAGAATCTACAAACACCGTTCTAAAGACTGCTGACATCTAGTGGAAGCTTTAGGAAGTGCAAAATGAACCCTAAGTCACTGTATACAGTCAAAGCAATCACTTGAAAGGACTACAAGCACCAGACTTCCCACTTCCTGCTTGACTTTTTCTCAGTTTTTTGCCTGCCATATGAGTTCTGTTATACTCACAGACACCATTCAAACATTTTTAGAAACTTCAGAGTGTTTTCTATCCAAATCTACTAATATGCATATTCTAGTTTCTGGGACAGAGTAGTAACCTGTTTAAATTGGGTACGTTTTTCATCCGGCCGTGAAAATACTGCCCCCAAGCCAATTAACAAGAATTTAAGCTTTCTGCCAATATCAGATATGTCTATGTCCTGGGACATTTTCTTCTTGTTACTTACAACCTCATGCTAATCACATTAGCCTACGTTAGTTCAACTGTCCCGTGGACTGGACACCGATCCTGAAGAAGTTTTAAGCAGTGTACTTTTAAAAATAAAAAAGACACAGGTTTCAATGTGGAAAACTATTTTAATTTTGTCACAACCTATTATTTGTTCATCTGACTGCAGTGCTCTTCTGAAATTAATTCTGTGAGCTTTATGTAAGGCAGGGTTACATTTTAATCCTGCAGACGTAGAACCATTTAAGTGCTTTTTGAAAGAAATAGATTTTATGAATCATAAAAAGTATGGAAAATACTGTAAGTATTAAATCAAAAACTAGCAACTATAATTGAAAGAGAGAAGTGGGATGAAATTATCTTTCAATAATTACACTTTTGATGTCATATACAGATAAAAAAAGATCAATGCATTTCTTAAATTAAAATCACTTGGAGCTGATTTCCTTTTAGTCTATTATGTCCAGCAAATAACAAACAAAAAAAATATGCTCAGAAAACTTGGGTGTCCAAATAAATTTTGTCAGCGTGCCACCAATTAGGGAACACTGCTTTACACAGTAGACTTTGTTACTTTTTTTTATTGACCCTTTATTTAATTAGGCAAGTCAGTTAAAAACAAATTCTTATTTACAATGACAGCCTACCCTGGCCTATTGTGCACCTCCCTATGGGACTCCCAATCACAGCCAGATGTGATACAGCCTGGATTTGAACCAGGGACTGTAGTGACACCTCTTCGCAGTGCCTTAGACCGCTGTGCCACTCGGGAGCCCGAGTGACTTTGCAACCAAAAAATGTTATGTGTAAATCATAAAACCATTAACCTTGTGTTGTTGTCCTGGCCTCCATCTGGCCCACCACATGGTTGGTTCTCTGGCACTCACTGTAGGAACTGATTGCCTGTCAAATCCATATATTCAATCATTAAATACTAACTAAATAATAATAATATCCCCCTTTTCATGAAGTAGATTTTATTGAATGCCACTTATTCTGTTGTACTATATTCTAACCAAACCTGCATTACCAGTTCGTATCAGTAGGTGACACTATGCACTAGCTAGTTGAAAAAAACTGATGCCATGATGGCTGCCTGTCTCTGTATTTGTAAAAGATGGTAGTGCTAGAATCCAAAAATTGTTTCTTTCTGTATTAGCCATTTATCTGTTATGGTTGGACAAACGTGTTCATATTGTCTGTGTAAACTTCTCTGTGGTGGAATTTGTAGATGTTTTACTTTTCAGACAGTGACATTTTCACCACAAACATTCGTGAATAATCACCAGCAGTGGAAATAAAATAATATTCCAACATTACTGGATCAACAAACTGGCTGACTTACATTTTCAAGAACCTTGGCCTTTGGTAGCAGCAACAGATCGTTTCATCTTCTTTATTCTGTGCCAAAAACATTTATTAAGAATCTAGATTTCCATCCAATTGGTGATATGTGCATATTAAAAACAATATGCACATTTTCCCACCAGAGATGTTTCCATCAAATTGACTTGTTGCAGATAAAAGACTGTGTGTGATGAGATAGTGCACATAAAAAAAACTTATACAGTTAAATTCCCAAATGTACTGAATAAAAAATAAAAATTAAATGGGTTTCCATTGCATTTTCAACTCTGCTGATGGTTTTCTTAAAATAAATGTGTTATATACATGTAGTGAGGGTGCTCACTCTGGTATACTTGCGCTCGAGCCAGCAGCGAGATTATTATGGACTAAAGAGCAAGATCATTTTTATTTGTCAAACGGCCACCAAGCATCGACGGTCATGTCACTCGAATAAAACCCTTGATATTTATTGGAACGAGCATCAAGCTCATCACCTTGCACTTTCACCACCCTGTGAAGTTCATCGTAATTTATTTAATCTGTAGCCTAATAAACTGCATGCTTTCCTGGGGCGTCGTAATGGGAGGACCACACAACATGTAATCACGTGACTCCAAGTTTACTTCGATATGATGGTTATTAAATAAATATTTCCTCATAAAAGTGCTTCCATCGACATTTCTCACATTATTAATTTTAGCAACACAAAAAGATCCGACCTTGGTTAAAGTATTTAGTTTTCTCGAGAATTGTAAAGTTTACCGAAAAAATTATGTTTCCATAAGGCCTTTCATAGCATTTTTTAAACCGACATGTACTTTACCCACATAAAAACGTTGGATGTATACCTGGTTAGAGAGTCTAAATTCTAAACATTAACTCCTGGTGGCATGATTGCATCAACCTAGCTAGCTAATGTTAGCTATCTAGCTAAGCTACTTAAATTACATTTGTAGTTTTGTTAGCTAGCTACAGATTGGATCATTCTAGATCATTTTAGAGGACGACTAAACTGCTTTAATAAAGGGATACTTCAGGATTTTGCAATGTGGCCCTTTATCTACTTCCCCAGAGTCAGGTGAACTTGTGGATACCATTTTATGCTAGCAGATACCCATAGACTTCCAGGCACTGTGCTAACGCTAGTTAGCATTGGCTTGTGAAAGTACCTCTAACTTTCTTCATACTGGATGAAGAAACATAAAAATGGTATCCATGAGTTCATTTGACTCTGGGGAAGTCGATAAAGGGCCTCATTGCCAAAACCCCGAAGTGTCCCTTCAACACATACCTTGTTTTCCATGAAAATTTGTGTTCGCAGGCAACCAGGCAGGAAGGAGAGGAGCTGGTGCAAATGTAGTTGTTGACCACTGTGGTTGATAAGGCGCTGTAGCTAAGAGACCCCTGTGACTGACAAGTGAATCCACCTGTCACATCGAGCATGGGGATTAATGCGTGAAATCCCTTGCACAGGGTTGTATTCACTATATAAAACAAATGGGCTGAAATTGGAGAAGGTACTATGTCAACTTGTCCAATAAATAACACCTGCTTTCTTTTCTGATGCTAAACATTTTTCTATGTTTTCTATGACATGAACTAAGAATATGTCTGGAAAACGCTTTCACCAGACATTGAAAAGTACTCAGGCAAATGCTGTTTCGCCACACGTTTTCCTGCCGGCTCTGACGTAAACATAAATGGTATTGTAGATTTCATTTGATACAACGTGATGTGTGAGATAACGAGCAGCATTAGTTCAAGTGCTTTGGACAAATCACAATTTTGCAGGTGTTAGCATCTTTCGATTTAAGGAAGGGGAGGAGACATTTGGCCCACAAACTTGCCCATAACTTGCAAAGAGGGAGGTTGGAGCTCTTTGTTCCAGTTCCGATCCTTATTTTATCTCTTCTCTTAATTAACATGTATGGACCCAGAATTTAATCGAGCATCTGACCAATTACCCAAGACTTTAGTTCTGGGTTAACTGAGATTAAGCAAACATAGATTTGTATTGTGATGAAATCTTGTGGCTAACTATATTATAAACTCAGCAAAAAAGAAACGTCCTCTCACTGTGTAAATATTTGTATGAACATAAGATTCAACAACTGAGAAATACACTGAACAAGTTCCACAGACATGTGACTAACAGAAAGGGAATAATGTGTCCCTGAACAAAAGGGGGGGGGTCAAAATCAAAAGTAACAGTCAGTATCTGGTGTGGCCTCCAGCTGCATTAAGTACTGCAGTGCATCTCCTCATGGACTGCACCAGATTTGACGGTTCTTGCTGTGAGATGTTACCCCACTCAGGTCCCAGACGTGCTCAATGGGATTGCGATCCGGGCTCTTCGCTGGCCATGGCAGAACACTGACATTCCTGTCTTGCAGGAAATCATGCACAGAATGAGCAGTATGGCTGGTGGCATTGTCATGCTGGAGGGTCATGTCAGGATGAGCCTGCAGGAAGGGTACCACATGAGTGAGGAGGATGTCTTCCCTGTAACGCACAGCGTTGAGATTGCCTGCAATGACAACAAGCTCAGTCTGATGACGCTGTGACACTGCCCCAGACCATGACGGACCCTCCACCTCCAAATCGATCCCGCTCCAGAGTACAGGGCTCGGTGTAACGCTCATTCCTTTGCCGATAAATGCGAGTCCGACCATCACCCCTGGTGAGACAAAACCGCGACTTGTCAGAGAAGAGCACTTTTTGCCAGTCCTGTCTGGTCCAGCAACGGTGGGTTTGTGCCCGTAGGCGACATTGTTGCCGGTGATGTCTGGTGAGGACCTGCCTTACAACAGGCCTACAAGCCCTCAGTCCAGCTTCTCTCAGCCTATTGCGGACAGTCTGAGCACTGATGGAGGGATTGTGCATCCTGGTGTAACTGGCAGTTGTTGTTGCCATCCTGTACCTGTCCCACAGGTGTGATGTTCGGATGTACCGATCCTGTGCAGGTGTTGTTACACGTGGTCTGCCACTGCGAGGATGATCAGCTGTCCATCCTGTCACCTTGTAACACTGTCTTAGGCATCTCACAGTACGGACATTATAATTTATTGCCCTGGCCACATCTGCAATCCTCATGCTTCCTTGCAGCATGCCTAAGGCACGTTCACGCAGATGAGCAGGGACCCCGGGCAACTTTCTTTTGGTGTTTTTCAGAGTCAGTAGAAAGGCCTCTTTAGTGTCCTAAGTTTTCATAACTGTGACCTTAATTGCCTACCGTGTCTTAACGACCGTTCCACAGATGCATGTTCATTAATTGTTTATGGTTCATTGAACAAGCATGGGAAACAGTATTTAAACACTTTACAATGAAGATCTGTGAGGTTATTTGGATTTTTACGAATTATCTTTGAAAGACCGGGTCCTGAAAAAGGGGCGTTTCTTTTTTTTGCTGAATTTAGGTGTATTTGGATTTCATAACCACCCAAACAGATTGTCACGTCCTGGCCAGTCTAAGTGTTAATTGGTATTGTAGTTTGGTCAGGACGTGGCAGAGGGTATTTGTTTTATGTGGTTAGGGGTGGTGTGTTTGTTGTAGGGCAGTTGATTTAGGTATTCCGGGGTTTTTGGGCACTGTTTGATTTTCATGTATTCTATGTTGAGTCTAGTGTGTCTGTTTCTATGTTTGGGTTCATTGGGGTTGGGACTCTCAATTGAAGGCAGGTGTTGTCTATTTGCCTTTGATTGAGAGTCCCATATATGAGGGTGTGTTTGTGATTGTCTTTTGTGGGAGATTGTTGTGTGCACTGCGTTTGTTTGAGCCTGCCACACTGTTGCCGTTGTGAGTATTTTTTGTTTTTTCCTCAAGTGGATACCTTACATGTTTTTATCAGTAATAAACATGAGTGTCCACAATCCCGCTGCATTTTGGTCCTTCTTTCCTCAACACGACGAAATACGTGACACAGATGTATTAACTTGAGGCAGAAAGAGGTCAGTATTGCAACTGTTTACCTAAACTTTACAGACATATTACCTAATAAGATAACTTTCACAAATTGCTGAAAATAAAGGCAGATAAGAAATGGCTTCAGTTACTATTATTGTACAACTATAGCCATTTCTTACTTAGATTTTCCTTTTTCAATTGTGAATACAGCTGAGTAAATGGTAAACATTTTTTATTGCTAATATAATTTATTTGCCTTACAATATATTTTTTATTTAAACTTTATTTAACCAGGAAAAGCCCATTGAGACCCAGAGTCTCTTTTTCAAGGAAGACCTGGCCAAGAATGCAGCAACAATCAATGCATTACATAATTAAAACATACTATCATGACACAAGGCAAGATCCAGATGCAGACACAGGAGGCAGATGGTTGGAGTCTTACAATGTAGGCAAGAGAATAATGTAGGCAAGAGAATAGTCGTGAACAGGCAAAAGGTCAAAACCAGATCAGAGTTCAGGAGGTACAGAGTAGCAGAAAGGCTCGTGGTCAAGGCAGGCAGAATGGTCAGGCAGACCGGTACAGAGTCCAGAACAGGCAAGGGTCACAACCAGGAGGACTAGAAAAAAGAGAATAGCAAAGGCAGGAGTATGGGAAAACCGCTGGTTGACTTGGAACACACAAGACAAACTGGCACAGAGAGACAGGAAACACAGGGATAAATACACTGGGGAAGACAAGTGACACCTGGAGGGGGTGGAGACAATGAGGACAGGTGAAACAGAACAGGGTGTGACAACAATATGATCCAGCCTAGAAAAAAGCATTTACACTCCTCTGTAACAGAGTCTCCCATCAATATTTTAAAATCATTTCGTGGCACTAACATATCTAGATGAAGCATGGATTGTAGACTATTCCATGCATCTGGTGCACAAGAAGAGAAGGCAGTCTTGCCTACTACTGTGAATGTCCTGGGGACTTTAAGTAGCAACCACCTAGCAGACTGGGTATGGTAACTACTGGTGGTGAAGGAGACCAAACTACAGAGGTAAAGAGGGAATTTACCCAAAAGGGCTTTGTAGATGAACACATACAAATGTATCTTTCTGCGCATATAAATTGAGGTCCAACATATCATTTGGTACAATTTGTAATGGTGGTTGAGTGACTTGGCATTTGTAATAGTCAGCAAGGATGCATGATAAACAGAGTCCAGTCTCTGTAAGACGGAGGAGGTTGCATGTATATATAACAAGTCACCATAATCAATTACAGAGAAAAGTGTCCTGAACAAGCTTCTTTCTGGCCATAAGCGGGAAGCAAGTCTTATTACGAAAATAAAAACCCAATTTCAATTTAAGCTTTGTCACAAGATTATCCACATGAACTTTAAAGGACAACTTGTCATCCAACCAAATACCTAGGTATTTGTAGGATGACACTTTTTTCAAGGGATAAGCCACCAGATGTGACAATGCTAAAAGTTCTAGCTCTGGTAAAGGTCATGAATTTAGTTTTTTGTACATTCAAGACCAGTTTGTGACCATAAAGGGAGGCTTGCAGTGATTGAAAAGCAGTCTGGAGCTCTGCAACAGCCTGAACCAGAGAAGGAGCACATGAATACTGATACTGATTTGACTGTATCATCTGCATATAGATGTAACTTTGCTGGTTGCATCCCATTTCCCAAATCATTAATAGAAATTGAGAACACAGGAGCTAAAATGGAACCCTGGGGCACACCTCTATTAATCTCAAAAAAGCTAGACTTGTGATTGTCAGTATATACACATTTTGTTCTGTCAGAAAGTGCCGAAGTTGATGCCCCTCCTTCCTCGGGTGGTGCTCGGCAGTCGACGTCACCGGTCTTCTAGCCATCATTGATCAGTTTTTCATTTTCCATTGGTTTTGTCTTGTCTTCCTACACACCTGTTTACAATCCCATTAATTATGTGTATTTAACCCTCTGTTTCCCCTCATGTCCTTGTCGGTGATTGTTTGTGATGTTATGTTACGTGTGTATTTTGTATCGGTGTGCAACAGGTTATTTTTACCCATGTTATTTTGTACTTTGGTTTTGGAGTTTGTTTTTGTCATTAAATACTCCAGTTTAACCAATTTGGTTTCTCCTGCGCCTGACTTCCCTGCCACCTACATACACGATTATGACAGAAAGATAGTTCCAAACCAATTTACTGCCCCTTTACAGAGACCAATGTTTCTGAGTCTAGCTAGCAACAATTCATGGTCAACTGAATCAAAGGCCTTTGATAAATCCACAAACAGAGCAGCACAATGTTGTTGTTTATCAAGTGCATAAATGATGTAATTTGCACTGCCAAAGCTGCAGTTGTGGTGCTGTGTCCCGATCTAAAGCCAGACTGAACCCTGCTCAGTATGTTCTTTTCAATTAAGAAGTGTTTCAACTGTGAGTTCACTAGGGATTCATAGACTTTGGCCAGGATAGGGAGTTAGGATGATAGTTATTAGCATCTGAGGGATCTCCAGCCTTTAGCAGTGGGAGGACATAAACTGATTTCCAAATGCTGGGTATGGAATTGGTCAAGAGACCCAAGTTGAAAATGTGAGTCACAGGTTCAGTAATAATATCATATGCTATCTTTAAGAGGTAGGGGTCCGGACCTGCAGATTTTTTAGTGTCTGTAGCCTTTAGTGCTTTATAGACCTCAGTATAAGAAACAGGCTCAAAGGTAAAACGGTTCACACGAGGGCCTATATCATAATTGACTATAACCGAGCTTACATTAGAGGCCTGGACCCCACCATTATCAAAAACTGAACCAGCAGATATGAAGGGCTTGTTAAAAAACCCTACAATATTGGCTTTATCCTTCACTTCATTAGAATCCATCATTAATGGTCAGGAAGGCCGGAGGCTACATTAGAACCTGACACTGATTTGATTAGCTTCCAGAACTTGGTAGGGTTGTTTAGGTTCTCTGTGACTGCATTTAAATAGTAATCTGATTTGGACTTCCTGATCAATCCTGTACATTTGTTTCTTAGCGCTCAGAAGGAGGCCCAGTCAACAGGAGCATTTGTATGTCTAGCTTGAGCTAGATATTTCTCTTTCTAATTGATTCTCCCAAGTTATCTGAAAACCAGGGATTGTCCCTTCCACTGATTCTAAATTTCTTCAGAGGCATGCTTATCACACATAGACACAAATGTCATATAAAAATAGTCCCAGGCAGTGTTAACATCAAGAATCAGACTTACTCTGTCAATAGTATGGTATGCTCATCAAACTGTCTAAAATGTATTTTAAAAATATAACGGGGTTTGGCTTTGGACATTTTTGTATTTCTAACACAAGCAATTGCACAGTGATCACTGGCATCATTACAGAATATCCCGGTTGATGTGTATTTGTAAGGGGTATTCGTTAAAATAATGTCCAATAGCACTGATTTGTTAGGTGGTCAGGGATTCGGTCTTGTAGGCGCATGAATTAATTGAGCGAGATTCAGAGAGTCACACAGTTCTTTAAAAGAATCCGATACAGATGTAAGCATGTCCCAGTTCAAATCTCCTAAAATAATGAATTCAGAGTAATTTAGCTTGTGCAGGACATCAGAAAGATCTGCGTCTCCCGAAGCTGAGGGCGGTCTGTAGCAGCCGACTACAGCGACGTGGGAGTCCTTATATACGTTCACTTTAACCGCAAGCAATTCAAAATGTTTGACTTTGGTAATCAAGAGAATATCAGAGGTGTTAAACTCGGATTTCACATGAATTGCAACCCCTCCTCCTTTACTCATCCGATCCGTTCTGAAAACCGAGTACCCATCAATAGAAATCGAGTTATTTGACACAGATTTATTTAGCCAAGTTTCTGATAAAACCATTACACCTGCATTTGTCGTTTTGGCCCATATTCTTATCATGTCTTATGTCTATTCTGGGGACAATGTCTATACAATGTCTATACAATGTATATTCTGACATTAACATGCAAGAGGCCAAAACCTGCTCTGTTTTTAAAATCATAGGGAGTCGGTAGAGATTGCATAGTATCTGCCGGCCCAGGGTTTGGTTGCACTTTACCAGAGATCAACAATAAAAAAATAACAATATATCTCAGTTGCCCAATGCGTGAGGACTTGGTGGAGCCAGCACCATTGTCAATAAAACGAACTGAGTCTTTTGACACAGAAAAAAAGTAATTCAATAGTTTGAGATTTTGGAAGTATGCCATCAAGTATAGGTCCAGTTGCGTTTTAGAGTGGTACAAATGTAATTGCAGAGAGAGACCAAGTTCCTGGTGGTATTGACATGATGGTCTCTTCGGAGTGTTTGCAAATTGTAGGGCATTAGGCGAAGATACTTCACTTAACCATTGATCATTCAGCCTATTTAATCCAGGATGGCATTGAGTAAAGAGCAGGCACAGTAACATATACCTGATGCCGGTTTTTATAGGTATTTCAGCACAGGTGTGCAACGACCAGTAGACGTTGTGTAGAACAACCTACCGCTCACAGTGCATCAGGTTTTCCAATCTGATAAGCGCTTCTCCGCTCCTAGACTTCAGTGCGCACCTGCGCTCGCGTAGCAGGCCTTGCGCGCAGACAGACGCTCCTGACTCGGTGAGCTCCAACTCCAGAAAGGTGTATAAAAAATTAATTCCTTCTCAATCCGAAATGTTTGTAGAAGTACATTTCGTAAAATAGAGGCTGAGATGTAAAAATAATAGTTGTCATATACAGCATACACCTTCACATAAAAAGTATTTGCTTCTGTAAACAGGATCAGTGTCATTAAAACATAAAAACTCTTAAACTCTGATCTCAAGGATCACACATACAAACGGACAGACTGATTGGCTACCATCTTGGATTTGCCTTTCCACTGAGTATTGTTTTCTCCTAGGCAATGCAAACTAGCATATTCAGACTTGGAGTAAATGAGCTATGAAATTGAAACCTATAGAGACATTTCAGCGGACTTGGTACACTGAGTGTGTACACAGTGATGTTACAGTAATGTGCCTTGAGCAGTACAATAGTGTGTGTATCCCTGAGGATCTCGTATGGCCCTTAATAATCTCATAAAAATGAATGAAACACGAAACATGAAACATGAAACACTTATCTCCCTCACTAGCTTTAAGCACCAGCTGTCAGAGCAGCTCACAGATCACTGCACCTGTACATAGCCCATCTATAATTTAGCCCAAACTACTACCTCTTCCCCTACTCTATTTATTTATTTTATTTATTTTGCTCCTTTGCACCATATTATTTATATTTGAACTTTGAACTTTCTTCAAACTACAAATCTACAATTCCAGTGTTTTTCTTGCTATACTTTATTTACTTTGCCACCATGGCATTTTTTTTGCTTTTACCTCCCTTATCTCACATCATTTGCTCACATTGTATATAGTCTTATTTTTTTTCTACTGTATTATTGACTGTATGTTGTTTACTCCATGTGTAACTCTGTGTTGTTGTATGTTGTCGAACTGCTTTGCTTTATCTTGGCCAGGTCGCAATTGTAAATGAGAACTTGTTCTCAACTTGCCTACCTGGTTAAATAAAGGTGAAATAAAAAAATAAAAAATTAAAGGTTGTCAATAGTTTCATGATCTCCCCCATTACTCCATTTCACAAATACCATAGGAATTTCTATGGCATATAATTTATAGCCCCTCAGCCATGTAGACCCTTTCAGTGATTCTGTCTAAAGTGAATCGATAGAGGCAGGTATAAACTGGTGTGTGGTAGATTATTAAGGTTATGGCTTTTGACTTTGCAGAGATTTACAGGTTATAAAAAGGGTTATAAAATGTGAAGTCATTTGTAAGGAGATCAGGATAACCTTAACTTGGAAAACAACACCGATGTGGGTTGAAACTGGAAATAACCTGTTGTGACTTGCTTTTTAGTTTATTTTAGAATATTCATAACACATCATGTATAGCCCAATAATTCCCTTGGTGTTTTCCTAAATATTTAGCCAGTTTTGTTGTCTTGTCAAGTACACGTTGAGATTCAATGAATTATTAATGACTATAGTGGCCCCTCAGTGGACATACTGGGTTAAGAGCTACACTTAATTTGACTATACTCCAGCATTTTGGATTTGAGATAAAATATTTCATATAAGGCGACAATACAGAATGTCACCGTGTATTTTAATACATATCTCTTTTTACCTAGTGGTGGGAAAAGTACTCAATTCTCATACTTGAGTAAAAGTAAAGACGCCTTAATAGAAAATGACTCAAGTAAAAGTGAATGTCACCCAGTAAAATATTACTTGAGCAAAAGTCAAAGTATTTTGTTTTAAATATACTTAAGTGTCAAAAGTAAATGTAATTGCTAAAATATACTTAAGTATCAAAAGTAAAAGTCAAAATATGAATAATGTAAAATATTTTTTAAGCAAACCAGACAATTTTCTTTTATTTACAGATAGCCAGGGTCACACTCCAACACTCAGACATCATTTAAAAACAAAGCATTTGTGTTAAGTGAGTCTGCCAGATCAGAGGCAGTAGGGATGACCAGGGAAGTTTTCTTGATTAGTGTCAGAATTGAACCATTTTCTGTCCTACTAAGCATTCAAAATGTAACGAGCACCTTTGGGTGTCAGGGGAAATGTATGGAGTAAAAAGTGCATAATGTTCTTTAGGAATGTAGTGAAGTAAAAGTAGTCAAAAATATAAATAGTAAAGTACATATCCCCATAAAAACTACATAAGTAGTACTTTAAAGTATTTTTACTTAAAAGTACTTTACACCACTGCTTTTACCATTCAGAAATGAAAGCACCTTATGTATCTAGTCCCTCCTTTTGAAGAAGTCATAAGTATTTGGACAAATTCACTTATCGTATATTAACTCCTGCCAGTTCTGTCTTACTCTTGGCACTGGCGTTTTTCCAAAATGTGTAGTTTTTATTGTGTTGATGATTTTCCACTTATTTTTGTTTAGATGCCAAACTTGTTAACATCACTGCTAAATGAGACAAAAAATGGCCATGAGAAATAATTGTATTGTGCAAATGTATTGGTTGAAGAGTACATGTATTTCACAGGCATGAGTCACAGAAACTTTTATAATATTTACATCACACATGTTTCCAAAGGTCTCCTTGAAGTTCATAATAAAATAAGCCAATGATGTTCATAAACCCTGGCTATTGAGAGGCTTTGAAGCCATCGGTTGGCCATATTGGTACTCCCCAGTAGGAGCAGTCCTCCACAGGAATTAATGTAATTATACATTATTTCAATTAAATGTTTCCAGGACACAATTACAGGCCCTGAAGCAAGGATATGCATATTCTTGGTACCATTTGATAGGAAACACTTTGAAGTTTGTGGAAATGTGAAAGGAATGTAGGAGAATATAACACAATAGATCTGATAAAGGATCAAACAAAGACAAAGCAAACCGTTCTTTTGAAAAAAATGTTGTACATTGCATTTGAAATGCAAGAGAAAGGCCATAATGTATTATTCCAGTCCAGGTGCAATTTAGATTTTGTACACTAGATGGCAGCAGTGTATGTGCACCAATTTGTAAGTCGCTCTGGATAAGAGCGTCTGCTAAATGACGTAAATGTAAATGTTTAGACTGATCCAATGAACCATTGCATTTCTGTTATTTTTTTAAAACCACTGCCCAAATATGCCAAATTTGTTTATTAATAAGTTCTCATGTTCAAAATGGTGCACTCTTCTCAAACAATAGCATGGTATTATTTCACTGTAATGGTTACTGTAAATTGGACAGTGCAGTTAGATTAATAAGAATTTAAGCTTTCTGCCAATATCAGATATGTCTATGTCCTGGGAAATGTTCTTGTTACTTACAACCTCATGCTAATCGCATTAGCCTACGTTAGCTCAACCATCCCGTCGGCGGGACACCGATCCCAAAGATCGGTGTCTTCGGGATAGTATTTTTTTGTTGTCGTAGTGGGGACAGCAACATTAGCAATCTCAAAAAAGGTATACTTTAATGCATCAAGTTGTCTGTAATAGAATAAATGTGGCAAAAACAAAACGTAGACATTAATAAATGCATTGCTATAGCTTCCAAAATATTTTTTTACAACGTGGGGGAGTTCCAAGCTGGAGGAACAGTGGCTACAACACAGCGCCACCAAAATTGTAATCTAGTGTATAGACTATATAAATCCTTGGAATAGGCATAGGCTACAGTCACAACTAAGTAGCAACATGTGTAACCTGTTTACCCTCTTTATATTTCCAGAAAAAATGTAATGTCAAGACCTGGGAAAATAGCCTATAAAAATGTTCCAATGTCGCACTAATGAAATTCCACAAAATACACAACATGCAGATTAGCGATTTTTTTTAAAACACATTATCCAAACAGGTTGTCACATGGAAGCCTTTAGCCTAGGTATTTACTTCACACAAAGTTGCCATAAATTCAAAGCACACACATAATTGACACCGCTACCCTCCTTTAAAGGTTTTCACTCCAACTCCAGTTGTAACTAATCTGATTCTTATCAACTAGATAATTATTAGAATCAGGTGCGCTAGATTAGGTTTGAAGTGAAAACATACAGGATGGTGGCTCTCCAGGAAGGAGAGCTCTGCCCTACAGGAAACCCTTGCAATAGTAAAATAACGTGTGCCTATTTGAGCTGTCATTGTGGCTCTCCAGACAGTCACACATTTGATAGGCCTTTGCACAAATCCCTATATTGGCATCTCTGTCACAGTCTGTTAACAATTCAGAGAGGCATGAGTGAAAATTCTACTGTATAGTTCCTGCCCAGATGGGAGCTTCGGTATGCGTGATCAACAGACCATGAGAAAGTAGATATGGATATTTTTAGAGTTGGTCCCTGTTAAGATACCTTGATATTTTAAACTATGTATACTCTTAAATCTCCCTGTTAATGACCTGATATGCTATCTGTATAATCATCAACTCGATTTAGCCAAATATAGAATATATTAAGTCATTCGTTGAAGGAAGTTATCTAACAAGCTTAGCAAGTTTGCATGATTCGACAACGCTATACTCGGGGTGCGCTCTGTGCGTCCTGAGCGCGCTCTGTGTCGAGATATGCACTACATTAATTGAGGAAGATGATAATGCTCGGAATTTATGGAATTTAATTCACAACAGTGTCATTGGCGATCAAAGATAGTTCATTACTAAATATCAGTTTCATTTGCTCTGAAATCTTTACATAGTGGTGCAGCCCAGTCGGCAAGGTGGCACAGCGCCCTTACTATTTGGAGAGAACCCTGGCATAGTGGCCATATCTTGGTTTTAAACGCTTTGAATTGGGCACTTCCGATTTTTGCTGTACTTTCCGGGACTCAATGGATACATACATATGAAGTAATCCCGGTACTGAAAGTTAGAAAGTTTCAGGGAAAATATTCATCCCTAGTCACAAAGTTTCAAAGCATCTGTTAATGAAATACTGTGAATTACTGAAAATAATTTGACACTTGCATTTTACTTTGCAAAATGGAAATAACAATGTTTTTCTCAAAATACACCTAGGCCTATACCACACTTACTATACCACACTTACACACCTACTACAACCAATAGCTATGGAAATCACACCAGGCGTTCAGGCAGTAGCTAACGTTTTTGTTCGATTTAAAAACTGTCCAAAAGCGCAATGTAACGACAATATAGCATTGATTTAGCAAGGTCAAGGGCTTTTCAATCATCTGTATTACATTCTGCAACAAAAATGTAAAGGTAATTTCCGATTGAGACGACATACACTGCGTTTACTATGAATGCAGTCTGCTAATGCGGGAATATTGCCTTAAAAAATATCAATCAAGCTGTAACGCTGAACTTCCGCGATACAGATGAAATAGATCCAAGTAGGCCTAAACTTACATTATGTTAGGTAGTACGCTATGTACATGGGTAGAAATCACTTTGAAGTCACAGAGGGACAACTATTTTCTTGGCGCAGCTGGCATCTTATGCGCAATTTGGTAGGCTACATGATAGAATATCATCATTTGTAAACTTAAATACTGTTAATTAAGACAAGTTCATGTTTTCATCTTAGTCCTATGCATTGAGTCGAGGATAATACATTTCGTAATATTTGACTCTTTTGAACAGTAAAAAAAAACGATTTGTTTTACGAAGTGGCTTAGAGCTCTGGTTTTACGCATTAAGTTACCTTTATGGTTGGCTGTCCTCCGCTAATGCGTCACATTGCCCATTTACAATGGATAGTTGACAGAGGTCGGTGTCTATGACATTCAAAGGTATTTGGGTGTCACCGTGGACAGAGGCTTTTAGAGTTGCAGAAAAGGGACGTATTTGGCAGCTGTTCACAGGTGACGAAACCCGCCAGAATAAATCCTTCAGCATTTTCCTGAACTCTCTTCGCATGAGACAATATAAAAATGGGTTCAAGCAACTATTTGCATGTGCCAGGCACACGGTCACAGGGAAAACATAGGTGTGAACCATATAGTAAGACTTGTCCCAGTTCACCACATTAAATTTGACCAGGACGCCCCAGAAAGTGATGGCGTGATTTGGCATCCAACACAAAAAGAATGAAAGAACCACAATGGTGACGGATTTAGTGACTCTGTTACTCCGTTTAGGATGGTTGTTGTTCATACTCCTCAGGCGAACGAATCGTAGGAGCATCAAATAGCAAATTGTTACTATGAGCATGGGGAAAACAAAGGCAATTATAATTTTTTGTAAGTGATATAAAGCCAGCCAGTGCTGGCCCTCCGGGAACCGCAAAAGGCAGAGCTTCTCCCCAGCGATGTTTGTCATATTGGAGAAAATAGCCGTTGGCGCGGTGGCCACAGTGGCAGAGACCCAGAGCACTGCGCTTACCCATCTCACCGAACAATATCTGTGTCTAGTCCGGTCCTTTAGAGCCGAGGCAACGGACCAGTAGCGCGTGACACTCATAGCAGTGAGGAAGAACACACTCGCGTACATGTTCATAACAGTGACGGAGAGAATGATCTTGCACATCGCGTTACCAAACGGCCAGCTGAAGTCCAGAGCGGTGTCCACCGCCCAGAAAGGCAGGGTCAGGACAAACTGGAAGTCCGTCATGGCCAGATTAAGAACAAAAAAGTGTATGGTGGACCTTTTTCTTCCTCGTCTCACTTTCATTAAGAAAACGACTAACAAATTCCCCACCAAACCCGCTGCGCAAACCACAGAATACACGATTGATATCATGATTCGAAGCGCTGGACTGCCGTCGGCGGTCACATCTATGTCCTCAAGGCTGCTGAAGCGGTCTGGGTCCGTAGAGGACCGGTTATGAGAGCTGATGTTATGGTTCCAAGTGTCCCCCATTCTTGGCAAGGCAGGTGCTTTTACGAGCAGCAAGCTAAGTGCCGTTTGCATATCCACTATTTCGTTCCAGACGTAAAATATATTCAAAAACAATTAAAGATACATAGTTGCAAACATGGTATGGTAGCATAAACTTTTCATACGTTCAAAACAGATACCTGAAAGTCTCCATCTTCTCATGTAATGATGGTCCTTGCGCTCTGACCGCAAACTGGCTTTTAAATAGCCTACTGTGCCAGTGGTAGCGTCACCCCACAGGCAACGATTGGTTAACGTTCCTCTGATTGCTGATTGACATGGGTGTTTCAAGTCTGCTAAGGTAAAAGGAACAGCAAGGAACACAACGTATCAATTCAACCAGGTAGCCTAGCAAAAAAAGCGTTGGGCCAGTAACCGGAAGGTCGTTTGTTCGAGCCCCCCGAGATTATTTAGTGAAAAATCTGTCAATGTGCCTTTGAGCAAGGCACTTAACCCCCACCTAACTAAAATGTAAACCCCGGTTCGTGGGTCAAATTACTGGGTACGCCCCCCCCACACACACAACCTATGTGTTGTGATAATTGCTTGTTTGATCTATAACCTGTTAATTCATATGCCTTGCGACCGTTATCTAAACGCCGAGATAATAAGAAGACAGTGGCAGAATACATTCAACCACACCTTTGTTTTATCACAAAACCGGATAGCAAACTCTGCCCAGTGAAGTCCACAAAGCATATTGCATGTACAATAACAAACAATTACATCACCTACAGCATAGTCAAGCAAGTTAACGTTTCCGACATTTTCAGACCACTAAATAACTATTGATTTAGAACCACAGAGAGTTACCGCAAGTCACAAAGAAAACTGGAGCTGACTCCACTATTCCAGCACCATTTCAACTTCAACATTTCAACTTCATGAAATAACCCCTGCCAAGTCTAATACAGTGACAACTAAAGATACCAAAAACTATTTAGTGCAAGCAAGGTAAGCTAAATATGATGTGGCTGTCCTTGTTTCTGTGTGCGTGTGTCCAGGGGCTCAACTTTGGTTTTAGAAGTGGGGGGACACAGTATATTTTACAATTGTTATATTTTGTTTGTTTTTTTAGTCCCATCCTTCAGCTCCACTCAACCCCTCCCATCTATCTCTGAACACCATCCAGTTTTGATTTCGATTTGCCATATATTTCTCAACTGTGCTGTTAAGTTTCACAAAAGTTCTGAACCTTTCTATTCTCATAGATTCTACATATTGTAAATGAAAAATAAACATTTTAGTTAAGTGTTATTATATTATTGATCAATTGACTATACACCTATAACCAATAGCCTAACAAATGAACAACTCTTACAAATAAAGTACAAAGACAACTTTTGAGACAACTCTTTAAGACATCCTCTTAATCACATTTCAGCAAACCCGAGCCGCCTACACACCCGACCCCTACCAGTCTATAACTAAACTCTCTCCCCAACACAACTTCCTTCCCATCTTTTTATTTATGTCTCAAGCAGGGCCGTAATTATAATATATATTAGGGGGGAACATCCCCATCAAATATGCTCAAAATGTCCCTCCCCAATATATTGATATAAAGAATATTGGCTTTGGGGATGACCAAGGGAGATATACCTGCTGGAGCACGTGCTACGGGTGGGTGTTGTTATGGTGACCAGTGAGCGGCGATAAGGCGGAGCTTTACCTAGCAAAGACTTATAGATGACCCGAAGCCAGTGGGTCTGGCGACGAATATGTAGCGAGGGCCAGCCGATTAGAGCATACAGGTCAGAGTGGTGGGTGGTATATGGGGCTTTGGTGACAAAACGGATGGCACTGTGATAGACTGCATCCAGTTTGCTGAGTAGAGTGTTGGAGGCTACTTTGTAAACGACATCGGCAAAGTCGAGGATCGGTAGGATTGTCAGTGAGGGAAGGAGGCTTTGTTGCGGAATAGAAAGCCGATTCTAGATTTAATTTTGGATTGGAGATGTTTAATATGAGTCTGGAAGGAGAGTTTACAGGCTAGCCAGATACCTTGGTATTTGTCGTTGTCCACATATTCTAAGTCAGAACCGTCCAGAGTAGTGATGCTAGTCGGGCGGGCCGGTGTGGGTATTTAGTTTTACTAGTGTTTAAGAGCAGTTGGAGGCCATGGAAGGAGTGTTGTATGGCATTGAAGCTCGTCTGGAGAACTGCTAATGTGCAACTTTCACTTGAACTTGAAAGACAGCAGCAACAAGCGAGGAGAAATCTTCTGAAGATTGTTGGGGGTGTGATGTACTTGGCACGGCAAGGTCAGGCTTTTCGAGGCGTTGATAAGGAGAGTGGGAACTTCAGCCAGCTTCTAAAGAACAAGTCAGAGGGCAATGCAGAGCTGACCACCTGGCTGAAATGTCACTTTGATTTCTCCAGTCCCCAAATGCAAAATTACATTTTGAAGCTGGTGGGAAATACAATCATCAAAGAAATTGTGTCAGAAATAACATCAATGCCAGTGGTCCGGTTCACACTTATCATTGATGGCACCCAAGATATATCAGGAGTTGAGCAGGAGTCAATATGTTTGAATGCACCCAGGATATATCAGGAGTTGATCAGGAGTCAATATGTTTGAATGCACCCAGGATATATCAGGAGTTGAGCAGGAGTCAATATGTTTGAATGCACCCAGGATATATCAGGAGTTGATCAGGAGTCAATATGTTTGAATGCACCCAGGATATATCAGGAGTTGAGCAGGAGTCAATATGTTTGAATGCACCCAGGATATATCAGGAGTTGAGCAGGAGTCAATATGTTTGAATGCACCCAGGATATATCAGGAGTTGATCAGGAGTCAATATGTTTGATGGCAACCAGGATATATCAGGAGTTGAGCAGGAGTCAATATGTTTGTGCTTTGTAGATGCAGATCTACAACCAATGGAATAATTCATGGGACTCTACGAAGTGTCATCAACGACAGGGCAAAATATAGCCAAGATGACATGCGATGTCATGATGCGTCTAGGGCTTCCTCTGTCCCAAGTTAGAGGTCAAACCTATGAATGTGCCGCAAACATGGCAGGACGATTGCAGGGGGTGCAAGCCATTTTAAGGAAAGAATGACCGCTGGCTATGTATTGTCACTGTGGTCCAGACTGTGTGAACTTAGTTACGCAGGCTGCCTGTGTAGCCTCTCCAATAGTAAAAGATTCAATGGGTCTGGTTCATGAATTGGGGGGCTTCTTTAACTTGTTATGGATAGGGGGCAGTATTTTCATGGCCAAATAAAAAACGTACCTGATTTAATCTGGTTATTACTCCTGCCCAGAAACTAGAATATGCATATAATTAGTAGCTTTGGATGGAAAACACTCCAAAGTTTCTAAAACTGTTTGAATGGTGTCTGTGAGTATAACAGAACTCAAATGGCAGGCCAAAACCTGAGAAGATTCTGTACAGGAAGTACCCTGTCTGACCATTTCTTGGCCTTCTTTGTCATCTCTATCCAAAACAAAGGATCTCTGCTGTAATGTGACATTTTCTAAGGCTCCCATAGGCTCTCAGAAGGCGCCAGAACGTTGAATGATGACTTTGCAGCCCATGGCTGAAAAACAGTAGTGCATTTGGTAAGTGGTCGATCTGAAAACAATGAGACAGGTGTACGCGTGAAGAGTCCATTTTAGATTATCAGTCTTTGAACGAAAACAACGACTCCCGGTCGGAATATTATCGCTATTTTACGAGAAAAATCGCATAAAAATTGATTTTAAACAGCGTTTGACATGCTTCAAAGTACGGTAATGGAATATTTTGAATTTTTTTGTCACGATACGCGTCCGCGCGTCACCCTTCGTTACCCTTCGGATAGTGTCTTGAACGCACGAACAAAACGCCGCTATTTGGATATAACTATGGATTATTTGGAACCAAACCAACATTTGTTGTTGAAGTAGAAGTCCTGGGAGTGCATTCTGATGAAGAACAGCAAAGGTAATCCAATTTTTCTTATAGTAAATCTGAGTTTGGTGAGTACCAAACTTGGTGGGTGTCAAAATAGCTAGCCATGATGGCCGGGCTATCTACTCAGAATATTGCAAAATGTGCTTTCACCGAAAAGCTATTTTAAAATCGACACCGCGATTGCATAAAGGAGTTCTGTATCTATAATTCTTAAAATAATTGTTATGTTTTTTGTCAACGTTTATCGTGAGTAATTTAGTAAATTCACCAGAAGTGTTCGGTGGGAATGCTATTTCTGAACATCACATGCTAATGTAAAAGCTGGTTTTTGATATAAATATGAACTTGATTGAACAAAACATGCATGTATTGTATAACATAATGTCCTAGGAGTGTCATCTGATGAAGATCATCAAAGGTTAGTGCTGCATTTAGCTGTGGTTTTGTTTTTTGTGACATTATATGCTAGCTTGAAAAATGGGTGTCTGATTATTTCTGGCTGGGTACTCTCCTGACATAATCTAATGTTTTGCTTTCGTTGTAAAGCCTTTTTGAAATCGGACAGTGTGGTTAGATAAAGGAGAGTCTTGTCTTTAAAATGCTGTAAAATAGTCATATGTTTGAAAAATGGAAGTTTTCGGATTTTCGAGGAGTTTGTATTTCGCGCCACGCCCAATCATTGGATATTGGAGCGGTGTTCCGCTAGCGGAACGTCCAGATTTAATCAATCTTGCAAGTTCAAGTTGTTTTTCCAAGAAAGCGCAAAATAAAAGCATGATTTCAACTCGTTGAAACCTCTCTGTCCCACCAGGTGGACTGTTCGCACCTCTGTCATCCGCTCAGTTCTCAGCCAGTATGAGTCAGTGCTGACAGTCCTTGAAGAACTAAGGCTAATGGTCTTCAGTAGGTCCTATGATTAAGTGTAGTCTGGCCCAGGAGTGTGAAGGTGAACGGAAAGGCTGGAGCAACGAACCGCCCTTGCTGTCTCTGCCTGGCCGGTTTCCCCTCTTTCCACTGGGATTCTCTGCCTCTACCCCTATTACAGGGGCTGAGTCACTGGCTTACTGGTGTTCTTCCATGCCGTCCCTGGGAGGGGTGCGTCACTTGAGTGGGTTGAGTCACTTACGTGGTCTTCCTGTCTGGGTTGGCGCCCCCCCTTGGGTTGTGCCGTGGCGGAGATCTTTGTGGGCTATACTCGGCCTTGTCCCGGGATGGTATGTTGGTGGTTGGAGATATCCCTCCAGTGGTGTGGGGGCTGTGCTTTGGCAAAGTGGGTGGGGTTATATCTTACCTGTTTGGCCCTGTCCGGGGTTTTCATTGGATGGGGCCACAGTGTCTCCTGACCCCTCCTGTCTCAGACTCCAGTATTTATGCTGCAATAGTTTATGTGTCGGGGGACTAGGGTCAGTCTGTCACATCTGGAGTATTTCTCTTGTCTTTTCCGGTGTCCTGTGTGAATTTAAATATGCTCTCTCTAATTCTCTCTCTCTTTTTCTTTCTTTCTCTCTCTCGGAGGACCTGAGCCCTAGAACCATGCCTCAAGGACTACCTGGCTTGATGACTCCTTGCTGTCCCCAGTTCACCTGGCCGTGCTGCTGCTCCAGTTCCAACTGTTCTGCCTGCAGCTATGGAACCCTGACCTGTTCACCGGACGTGCTACCCGTCCCAGACCTGCTGTCCCAGACTGCTGGAACCCTGACCTGTTCACCGGACGTGCTACCTGTCCCAGACCTGCTGTTTTCAACTCTCTAGAGACAGCAGGAGCGGTAGAGATACTCTCAAAGATCGGCTATGAAAAAGCCAACTGACACTTACTCTTGTGTTACTGACTTGTTGCACCCTCGACAACTACTATGATTATTATTATTTGACCATGCTGGTCATTTATGAACATTTGAACATCTTGGCCATGTGCTGTTATAATCTCCACCTGGCACAGCCAGAAGAGGACTGGCCACCCCTCATAGCCTAGTTCCTCTCTAGGTTTCTTCCTATGTTTTGGCCTTCTAGGGAGTTTTTCCTAGCCACCGTGCTTCTACACCTGCATTGCTTGCTGTTTGGGGTTTTAGGCTGGGTTTCTGTACAGCACTTTGAGATATCAGCTGATATAAGAAGGGCTTTATAAATACATTTGATTTGATTTGATTTGATTCATGGAACATTTCTAAAAGGGAACACTGTGCTCAGCCTTGTAATGGCTGAAGACCTGATGGTGGATTTGGAGTGCCCGAACACCTCCCTGCAGCTTAGGAAACAGACCGTTTCAGGCATGTTGGAGGCTGTGGACCATGTCAAAACAAGCATGCAGGACAAGCGAACAGAGGAGCACTTTGATGTCTTGTTCACAATAGCAACTGCTATGTCAACAAAGTTGGACCTACAACCTATTCAGATGCCGCATATCCGCAAATCTACAAAGCGCTACACCGGTCGGGCTGCAGCCCATATCCATCCGGATGCCCAGTCTTTGTACAGAGCCCAATTCTACAATGCCTTGGACACAGTGAATACTCAATTCATAGAGAGGTTTGGTTAAGCTGGATTCCACAAGCTGCAGCAGCTTGAAAATGTGTTGCTATGCAGAGACATGGACAAGGTGGTAGATGAGTATTCTGAATTGAATTCAAGACTACTGCAGGTGCAGTTGGCCATGTTTGGGGCTAATAACACATATCAAACGAGCTCAGATGTTGCTAGCGTTATTTGGGAAATGGTGCCAGAGGTGAGAAGTCTCTTCAGTCAGGTGAAAGCTTTAGTAAGGTCATCCCTGCCTCCTCTGTAGAGACTGAGAGGAGTTTTAGTGCCCTGAGGAGGCTTAAGACATGGCTTAGATCATCGATGAGTCAAACAAGACTGAACAATGTGGCCATGTATCACATGCACCAGGAGAAACTGGACAGACTGGACCTTGAAGGAATATGCCAGTCTTTTATCGGTGTCAACGATAAGCGCAAAAAGGCCTTTGGATCCTTAGCTTGAAGAATGGCAAGTCAAAACACGTCATTGCCTAGAGAGGAAATGAGAGGATAGGAGAGCAGAGGAAAAGAGAAGAGATGACTGGAGAGCAGGGGAGAAGAGAGGAGAAGATAGGACAAGAGGAGAGGAGAGCAGAGCAAACGCCCCTGCTGCCCACCCAAGTGTACTTGTAAATATGTAAATAAAAACAACAATTTGCTAAACCTTGGCCAAAATATCTGGACTTGTCTTCATATAACAATGCGTAGATTTCTGTTTATATGATTATGGTTATGGTTGTACTTTAGTAATCCCTAATCTCTGCCATTACATACAATGAAACAAGAAAATGTAAAAAAGAAAAAGAAAAAAAACAGAGCAATGTAATACAATACACTATTAGGCATTATTATAAAAAATAAAAAATACATAAAAAGTTCATCCCATGTGTGAGTGAACTTTGAAATGTTTTAGAATGGCAGGAAATTTGTTTTCAAATTTCTTTCGAAATTTCGAAACATTGAACGTTTGTCAGACGGCCTTAAAATAGCATCTGGTTTGTCCATTGTTTGGTGGACAGAGAGAATAAAGTGTTGTATCTGCAATAACTCACCTCAGTCACAGACTGGTTTTCCCTGGCTGCCTGACCCTGCTGAGATCCCTGCCACCATCTGATCCTTCTAAAATGAGGCATGACAAAGAATTACCTTGGTGTACAATCACACATTATCTTATCCAAGAATAGAATCAACGGTTAAATAATTGAAATTACCATTATTCTCAGATCCCAGACTGTAGCTTCAAGCTTCAGCTGCTATCCTGTAGCTACTTTAGGTCTACCCATCAATTCAAGATGGAACTTTGTGTCATTCATTGAACATACTGCAGAATTCATCTGAGCTACGTAGACTAGTCTACCCTGGCTGGCTGACCCTGCTGGGACCCCTGTCACCATCTGATCCTTCTTAAACATGATGAGCGTAGTGTTGTGTACTGACTGCACTAGAGGGCTGCATTCCCACGGGATGCCTATGAGACCTGTGGGTCTCGAGAGAGATCATTCGGTCTTCATTTTTCATGCTACAGGCGGGAGCGGGCGGTCAGACGGACAATGAAAGTATTTTTGTTGTCCCCACAGATTATTTTGAAATGGTCCTCTTTCTGCTTTGTGTGCGTTAGCCTACCTATTGTATTAAAAATACATATCTTTCGCATTATTCACACACTCAGAATTCACTGTCATGGGCGTCGTAAGGATAGGACCAAGGCACAGCAGGTAAAGTGCTCTTACTTAATTTATTTGATGAAAACACAAACAAAATAAACGTACGACGAAAAACAGTTCATTAAGGCACACAGGCTATACAGAAAATAACCACCCACAAAACACAAGTGAAACAAACCTCAACTAAATATGGCCTCCAATTAGATTAATTGGAGGTCCTACCAAAAACCCAACATAGAAATAGAAAACTAGATTTAAACATAGAAATAGAAAACATAGAACCTAAACCAAAAACCCCGAAACACACAAAACAAACACCCCCTGCCACGCCCTGACCAAACTACAATGACAAATAACCCCTTTTACTGGTCAGGACGTGACACACTGCTTCAACTTCAGTAGCCTAACTCTCCTAGTTGGGCATGAGAGTGCGCCTAATACTGTATGTGTGGTCTCATTGAAATAGAGTAGCCTGCCTGCACGATACAGATAATCACATGGCAGTTAATTAACTTGAGTATTAAATTAACTTAAATATGATTAAACTGTAGTTTACCACAGTGCCTGTAAATAAATATAGATAATGAAAGGAAGTGGAGGGCGCTCAACCAACGTAAGTCGAAGTGGAATCAATTTTTTATCACTATTGAAAGGAAAAGGCACAAAGCGCACATACAGTGCATTCGGAAAGTAATTTTCCACATTTTGTCACGTTACAGTCTTATTCTAAAATGGATACAATTTAAAAAATTCCTCATCAATCTACACACAATACCCCATAATGACAAAGCAAAAACAGGTTTGTGGAAATGTTGACAAATTCATTTAAAATAAAAAACAGAAATGCCTTATTTACATAAGTATTCAGACCATTTGCTATGACACTCGAAATTGAGCTCAGGTGCATCCTGTTTCGATTAATCATTCTTGAGACGTTTTGACAACTTGATTGGAGACCACCTGTGGTAAAATCAAATGATTGGACATGAGGCACACACCTGTCTATATAAGGTCCCAAAGTTGACAATGCATGTCAGAGCAAAAACCAAGCCATGAGGTCGAAGTAATTGTCCATAGAGCTCCGAGACAGGATTGTATCGAGGCACAGATCTGGGGAAGGGTACCAAAAAATGTCTGCAGTATTAAAGTTGAACTCTTTGGCCTGAATGCCAAGCGTCACGTCTGGAGAGATCCCTACGGTGAAGCACAGTGGTGACAGCATCATGCTGTGGGGATTTTTTTCAGCGGCAGGGACTGGGAGACTAGTCAGGATCGAGGGAAAGATGAAGGGAGCAAAGTACAGAGAGATCCTTGATGAAAACCTACTCTAGAGCACTCAGGACCTCAGACTGGTGTGAAGGTTCACCTTCCAACAGGACTACGGCCCTAAGCACACAGCCAAGACAACGCAGGATTGACTTTGGGACACGTCTCTGAATGTCCTTGAGTGGCCCAGCCAGAGCCCGGAATTGAACCCGAACGAACATCTCTGGAGAGAAAATCGATGTGCAGCTCCCCATCCAACCTGACAGAGCTTGAGAGGATCTGCAGAGAAGAATGGGAGAAACTCCCAAAATACAGGGGCGCCAAGCTTGTTGTGTCATACCTGTAATCGCTGCCAAAGGGGCGATTACAGGTACAGTAAAGAGTAAAGTAAAATGTGTTTTTGCTTTGTCATTATGGGGTATTGTGTGTAGATTGATGAGGGGAAAATAGAATTGAATCCATTTTAGAAAAATGCTGTAAGGTAACAAAATGTGAAAAAAAATCAAGGGGCTCCCGAGTGGCTTTGGGGTATAAGGCCCTGCATCTCAGTGCTAGAGGCGTCACTACAGATCCCACTACAGACCCTGGTTTGTTTCCAGGCTGCATCACAACCGGTCGTGATTGGGAGTACCATAGGGCGGAGCACAATTGGCCCAGCGTCGTCCAGGTTAGGGTTTGGCCTGGGTAGGCGGTCATTGTAAATAAGAATTTGTTCTTGACTGCCTAGTTAAAAAAAAAGTTGAAATACTTTCCAAATGCACTGTAGTTTAGGCTACTATGGTGAGTGAGTGTTGCACCTTTTCATTTTCAATAAATATGGATTATCCATTTATTTGTCTCTGCCTGCAAATCGTCCTCCTAAAAGGTAAGCTATAATCTATAGGACTATGCAAAACGTAGCAAGTGTCGCTGTCATCATTCTTGCTGCTTCCAGTTCAGTAGCCATACCTGCAAGATCAGGTGCTCGTGTGGTGTCAAGTAAATAGATTAGGCTATAGCCTATGTATACATTGGTGGAGAAGCACGGGACAGTTAATATTGGTATGTTATGCAGATCACATGTACCATCGTCCTCCCTTACCTCTTCACTGAAAATCCCATCGGCCTCTACATTATGGATATGATATGTGTATGAAAACCATTATCAAAACAGTTTTTTAAATTCACATTTACCACAAAAACCAAGGTAAGAATATGGTCATGTGCATGTTTTGTTAATCATCTATATAATTACTATTTTGGGGATTCACAGATGTCACCCTCCCTACACCTCTGAATATAACAGGAAACCTGTTTGATCACCATGCACTGCAAAATAACATCAACATGCCAGAGTATATAAGAATTGGACTTGGGGCTCTGCTGGGAGATTACCTCATATTTAGATTTTTTTATTCTGCTTATCCACTAAAATCATAATAAACAATAAAATAGTGTTTTTGTTATGCGTATTATTAATAATAATACAAAAAATAATAGAGGGGTAGTTCAAAAATGTACCCAAAAGGTTCTTCGAGGATCCATTAAAAGGGTTTCTTTGAAGAACTTATAGGGGTTGCCCCACAGTTTCAATTTGTAGAACCCAAGCCTAAAGGATACTCAGTATAAACCTTGCTGTCTGTTTCTCCAACATTTGCAACATTGTTTCAATATTCAAATTCGATCTCCAGCTGCCCATAGTAATGAACGTGTAGGGGTCGGGAGTTGGGATGAGACAGACAGGTAGGTAGCGTTTCTCAGCCAGTCGAAATCATGAATTTGTTGGCATAATGTTTATGGATATATACAAAGAAATGTACATTGAAAAAAGGTCAAATGAAACAAAGTGCAGCTAGTTTGCAGTCTTTACAACTTCAGTGTTTGAAGTGATTGTGTTAGCTGTGTTGTTGGCTAGCTCCTCTGCACAGCAGTGTCCTGACGAGAGAGCACATTTTCGCTGCCAGGCGAAATCGAGTCTCATTAGTTCATTGTGATGGATGTATCCAAATATATGTCACAAAAAAACAGCTTAACCAAATGCAAATGTTGCTACTGTCGTTATTCTTTTTGACGTTTGACGTGACTGTAAGTTAGCCGTAGTTGGCTAGCTAGCAAGCAAGGGATAAAACGTTGACTGAACGACTGGGTCGCATCTCTGGCAACCGTTCCAATAGAATGAATGACCAGCCGGCTTGGGTAACAACGCTAGATTTGTGTTGGGACTATATCTTGTGGCAGGATGAAATAGTATGAATAAATTAATCATAATAAAACATTTTGAAAATATTGGTAACCCATTGTATAAAAGTGATTACGCCCTCGAAGCTGATGTTTGGAGGATATATTGGCAGGTTTGCCGGCCCTCGATGAACAACACCTGTGCCAATATATCCTCCAAACACGACTTCTCGGGCATTATCACTTAAAACCTCTTGGGGATCTTATCCCGGTAATGGGATTCATTGTCAAGTGACCATGGCGGGGAATTCAAAACTGCAAGAGTCTAATCATTTCAAAAGTCTCAAACAATCAACTATTTTCCTCCATTTGAAAGATACACATCTCCTAAATCTAACCACGTTGTCTGATTTTCAAAGAGGCTTTACGGAGAATGCATAAAGTTAGGTTATGTTAGGAGAGTACATTGACAATAGCTGTGTGTAATGTTTAGCCAATTCAAAGAAGGGCATCAACAGAGACAGAAAACCAGCTAGAATTATGCACTTACCTTTGACAATCTGCATCAGATGACACTCATAGGACATTATGTTATACAATATATGCATTTTTAGTTCCATCAAGTTCATATTTATATCCAAAAACAGCATTTACAGTCGCGGTGAAATTCAGAATTTTTTTTCACCTCGAATGCTCCGAGTGAATTCAGCGTTCCAAATTACGGAATTACTATTCGAAAACATTGGTAAATTATAATATTGTCATTCAAAGAATAATATATTATCATCTCGTAATTGCTACCGAATGGCCAGATCTCAAAATAACTTTACTGGGAAATCACATTTTGCAATAAACGGGGTACTATGCTAAGAACAATAGGCTAGGCTATACAGGTTAGCAGCATCTAATATCGATAATAACATTGTAAATATCCCCTTACCTTTGATTATCTCCATCAGAAGGCACTGCCAGGAATCCCAGGTCCAGAACAAATGTGGTTTCTTTTGACAAAGTTCATAATTTATGTCCAAATAACACCAAGTAGTTAGCGTTCAGTAGGCTCCCACAAAACGTGGTGGGGGGGTGTAAAATCACGCCGAAAAGCTAAAAAATCCTAGTTAATAATCTATTTACGTTCGTTCAAACATGTCAAACGTTGTTTTGCATCAATCTTTTGGTCCATTTTTAACGTGAAACATCAGTAATATTTTCACACGACCTATCCTGTGTCTAGAAAAATGTTTATGAAATATTCTCTCTTCTCACATTTATGCGCGAAAAATGAAGTGACGACATGTCAACTTCCCTGCATTCTAATTTGCTCTCTGTTAATCATAGACGCTTCAAACAACTTTATAAAGATCGCTGACATCTAGTGGAAGCCGTAGGAGTTGCGAAATGAATCCTTTCCCACTGTGGTATCTATAAAACAATGACCCTAAATAGTACAGTCACAAAATTCACATTTCTTTTAATCTATTTTTCACTGGTTTTTGCCTGCAATATGAGTTTTGTTATACTTACAGACACCATTCAAACTGTTTTAGAAAATTCAGAGTGTTTTCTATCCGAATGTGTTAATAATATGCATATCCTAGCTTCTGAGTTGGTGTAGGAGGCAGTTAAAAATGGGCACATATTTTTTTCAAAATTTCTCAATACTGCCCCCTAGCTCCAACAGTAACTGCTGTTTAACTTAACAGAAAAAAAACGAAACTAGTGTTTATTTTTTGTGCTGAGCTAGTATTGTAACTAACATTAACAACTAACTAACACCTCTCAACTGAGGTGAATGAATACGCTACGCTAGTGAGTAGCTACAACAGCCAGGTCAGCTCTGGCCTATACTTATCGGTCAGATAGGGATATCAGGTGGCTATTATTACTATCTAACAGCAGTTGTTTGTATGGACATGTTTGTAACCGTTGTTTTGTCCCATTTCAGAAGTAAATGAACTTGGGAAGCTTTCTCCAGTTGACGAACCGTTATAGCGAGAGCTGGCCAAAAGTTGGCTTACATTAGCTACAGTGGTGGAAAAAGTACTCAATTGTCATACTTGTATTACTACATTAATAGAAAATGATTTAAGAAAAATTGAAACTCACCCAGTAAAATGCTACTTGAGTAAAAGGCAAAAAGTATTCAGTTTTAAATATATTTAAGTGTCAAAAGTAGATGTATTTGCAAAAAATATACTTAAGTATCAAAAGTATAAATCACTTCAAATTACTTCTATTAGGCAATCCAAGCAGCGCAATTTTCTTGTTTTTATTTTATTTATGGATAGTCAAGGGTACACTCCAACACTTAGACATTATTTACAAATGAAGCATGTGTGTTTAGTGAATCCGCCAGATCATTTACATTACATTTTACATTTTAATCATTTAGCAGACGCTCTTATCCAGAGCGACTTACAGTAAGTAGTGAATGCATACATTTCATGCATTTTTTTTTTTTATTATTTAAAAAAAATTATATTGTACTGGCCCCCCGTGGGAATCTGGCGTTGCAAAGTCCATGCTCTACCAACTGAGCCACAGGGAAGACAGATCAGATCCAGTGTTGAAAACTGAATGTTAGTCTAAACTAAATGTGAGATAATGTCTAGATGCTTTTTATAGTGGAGATCAAGTTTATAATTTGCCTGGCTGGGCTGATGAGACAGTGGATTGCGCATTTAACCAATCAGCATTCAGGATTATACCCACCCGTTGTATAATGCCAGCTACATCAGTCAACTAAAGAGTAGCCAATTTTGGTTCTGGTTCCTTTAACAACTTGGTGAAAGAGCGCAACACGTACACACTATGTTTAACTCTCCCATGCTGTTCCAGTCAGCCTTCCAGAAGCTCTGCCTTCACACAGCCTGCCAGCCTGCTCTGTGGTGTCCATGTGTCCTAAATCCAGTCTGGTAAACATTCCAAACAGCCCACCCGACTGGTCGGAGGCGTCCGCATGGTCCTAAAGCAACAACGGTGTTGTATTTTGTATCACATTCCAATGATAAAACTGGGAGGTGTCAAAAATGCAATTTCAGAGTGTGGGGGGATTGTGCCCCTGTGTGTGTGTGTGTGTGTGTGTGTGTGTGTGTGTGTGTGTGTGTGTGTGTGTGTGTGTGTGTGTGTGTGTGCATGCGAGTTTGTGCAAGTAGAAAACGTTTTGACTCACCCTACTTGTAGAGAAACACCAATGCCATCCTCATCTCTTTCATGTTGACAAAACAGTCTATCACTCTTTCATACAGTACACACTTTAATTTTAGTTGTCCTAGGCTACCTGGCTAAAATGCTTGCTCGTTAGCCTAACTTCCATTCACAGGCAACGTTAGCTAGTTAACATTAGCCTTCTACATCCTAAGTACATATTGAACTTCCATCCTCTCAGGACAGGGGCACAACATTGTATGAATTAATGGTTGGATCAGAATCGCCATTATAATCATTGGCCAGGGCCTCCCGAGTGGCGCAGCGGTCTAAGGCACTGCATACTTTAGCATTTAATCAGGGTCCAAACGGTATGAGCTAACATAAGGAGATGCATGACGTGGAGTTGAAACGCAGAGTGCATTTTAAGTGTTCTAATAATCAGATTAGCCTAATAACCAATCATACGTTTGTTAATTGTGATTTTTTATGTTATTGAGAAGTCAGATATGTACGCCTATGCACATATAATTGAGTAAGAAAGTAAATAAGGGATTGTGGGAAAATAATGTATTTGAAGAAAAAAAACACCAACACTTTTTTTGTGCAGAAGCATAATCTATTTTCTGATTTATGAAATTCCACACTTCGTTAGTGCAGCCGTAGAAGGTGGATGTGGAGCTTATTATAGTCTTTCCAATGGGTATGCTATCTTCAGTTTCAATTTCACAGTAATATTTCACTGCCTACGTGAAAGACTAGACATGCAAATATACCAGCTGTCACATGTTGGTGTTATGCAAACATTAGCCCCCATTGTAACCAGGATCTTTCGCCGATGACAGATACAGTCGGGGGAAGGTGAACATATCCCATATCCCCTGACATTTAGCTGCTGTAGAATAGCTGCCATTTATTTGATGGATTTTTTCAACCTGTTTCAAACCTGTTATTTCTGTTAGTTATTTTCCTAGACAGTGGCATTGTAGAGTCAGTGAATATACATTTAGGGTACAGGAAAGGGTCCAGGATTTAATGGCCCAGGTAGTAGTGCACTTTCCCCGTAACCACAGGGTCTCGCCCTGGCAGTTCTCTCTTAATCGCCACATTGGTGGGAGTAGTGGGATAGTCCTCTCTCAGGCCGTGTTACCTTGTTTGCATTGGTTGTTGTGCATGGAACTCTTCTAGAGAGAGGGATAAAAGTGTAGCTTTCTTGTACATGTGTTCAGCCTACTATTGCCTTAGCCATGAGACCTGTGTTTTTATGGTACAGTAATATTCTTACAGTAGTACAGTATTACACTTACCCCTTATCCATAGGGTCACTGGTTCAAGGCCAGTGTCATCCTCAATAACTACAATAATTCTGCAACTCAATTGTTGGATTTGGGGCTTGCGAGAAAGACTTTAAACGTTCTACGTCAGGTGCACTGAACTCGAAACTCTGGGTTTCTCTGCCTTTTAAACCTTTTAAGCTACTGATACTCTTTTAATACAACTTTTTTATTTTCCTTTCCCTAAAACAGTCAGAATTTTATAAGTATTTTAATGAGAAAATAATATTAATCAAGTGCAGCATGTTCCAATCCTGATACCCAATGCAGCTGATAAACAAGCAAAATGTGAATTTGTTAACTGCTCATGCCTCACATGACTTCCTCCATTGCTTTGTCAAGGCTACAAAAGGAACAAGCTGTAACCACTAGTTGTTAGTACTTAGCCTGCTATGTGAGAATTATGTAGTGAATGCTTACTTGTGTGCCACCTTTATGAAAGCACAACAAGCTAAATGGCATGTGTGTGATAAGAAAAAGATAACACAATTCAAATAGAGGCCATGGTGCTCCCCTTTCATAATCCTGTGATGGGGAGCAGGTGTGCTTAATGATGGTTGCCAGGTGTGCGTGATGTGGGTTGCCAGGACCGGTGGTTAGTAGACCAGCGACGTCATAGGCATGACAGTGTCCTTGTGAATAGCATTATCTTTAGAGCTTTTCAGATGCCATGTTATCTTACTTCTTAAATAAATACAAAGCATAAGGAATGCCTACACTTTCCTGAATGACTGAACATCACATCCCAAGGTGAAATGCATTAGTTCCCTTTTTGCACCTGCATTGTGCTCTCCTCTTTGTGATGAGGAAATATTTAGGTTATGACAAGGAAAACATTGTAGTGTTAAAAAATTACCCATAATTTCAAACGAAGGTTATGTATGTAACCACGGTTATGTGAGCTATTGGATCACTATTGGATCACTCCAATATGGTATCCTTCCACTCGGCAGGATATGTTTTGAGTAAGAATTTCAGAGTAGTCCTGTGTACCGGGTAGCACTGCGGCTAACCCCCTTAAATAGCAGCCGCAACACTACTCCCACCTTGTGTCCTTTTCAATGCGCCGTCGATCACTGACAAAGAGGATTGGAGTGATCCAATAGCTCACATAACCGTGGTTACATATGTAACCTTCGTTAGGTAGCACTGTTTTGAATCATTCCAATATGGTAGCACAATACCAGATTAATCGGTGAACTAGGCATGGCCAGACAAGAGCAAAATACCGTAGGACTGAGCTCAGGGCAGTCATGGTTGCTGTGTCCCTCCATCCCCTCCAGGGAATTGGAGGCAACACCCAACACGGCCGTCCCGACCTGGTTGGCGGCAGCAACATTGACACGATAGTACCTAGAAAAAGTGCTAGACGACGCCCAACTGGCCGAGGCGCAAATTTCATCAAGGGGAACTCTTCCAAGCAGAGCCCACGATGTAGCTACTCCTCTAGTAGAATGCGCCACCACAGCAGACGGCAAAAGCCGTCCGACCAGGTGATATGCTGTAGTAAGTGTTCACAATCCAATGTAAGAGTCTGTTTCGATAGGCTCTGCCCCAGAACTCTCTGACCATAACACACAAACAGCTGATCCGACTGCCGTATTATCTTAGTCCGTGTAACGTAAATGTCTAGTGCCCTCATCGGGCACAGCACTCGCAGCCATTGAAGGTGCGTATGCGGACAAATGTAAAGGGTTGGTTCACATGTCTGTCAGACAGGACCTTCGGGAAGAAAAAGGGGTTAGGCCAGAGGATAACACTCCCCTTGTCTGCACCCATTCGGGAAACATTCAGTGCTCACTGAGAGAGCATGAAGTGAATTAACCTCTTAGTACAGGTAATAGCCAGAGGAATACCACCTTCATGGATAGGTGTTTCAAAGACGCTAAACCCAGGGGCTCGAAGGATGGCCAGAAGGGCTGACAGCACCACTTCAAGGACCCAGTTTGGCACCGTACAGGCTTTTGCTGACACAGACGTCTAACTTCATAAACTTGGAGAGCAATGGGTGGCCACCCATGGGTCCTTCCGGGCCATCGTCATGGCACACCGAAATTGCTGCCAAATACACTCTCAAAGTAGATGCCGCTCGGTCGGCATCAAGCAGTGATTGTAAAAAGTGTAAAACTGTTTGTACATCACACAACTCGGGGGAAGGAAGTACCAGTGACCTGCTCATTACGGGCCAATTCTCGAAAGCATGTCCGCTGCCCCAGTTCAAGACCCCAAGAATGTGCATGGCCCACAGTGACACTAAGTGTGCCTGAGCCCACAGCAAGAGCTCCCGAGCCATCTCGTGGAAGTGCCGTGATCTCAGTCAACCCTGGTGTTTGATATACATCACTTGGTAAGAGCTCTGTGTTAGAGAGTAAGCGCAGAAGTATACACGCAGCTATTCAATAGCTTGGAGCAGCTAGCTAGCGTCTCCATCTGGGTGCTCTGCTGTCCCCCTACTCAGTTTGGATTGTGCCATCTCGTGTGGGTTTTGTCCTTGTATTTAATTACTTGTGACAGTGTATCAACCTGGGCGATACTCAGTTTGGTCGACTAGTATTGTGGTGCTGAGGGTTTGTCCTAGTTGGCTGTGTCTTGTCTGTCAACCGGAACCCTCCCGGTTAGCCTTCGGGCTCGGGACCGCTTCTAACCCCGTAAGATATGGAGTCTGTGTATGTTTCACTCCGGCGGGCTTGCAGTTCTCCCCGGAGAATGAGTCATGTGTTTCTAGGCGCACCACATTTCATCGCTCACAGGGTGTAACCATCTTGCCTAGACTCTTGTGTGTTCCACGGTGAATGAGCTATGCAGTAGCTAGCTTAACAAGAGCAGACCACTGCAGGACTAAGCACACTCCTTACATCCTGCCAACACACCCACATATAGTAGAATAAACTATAACGTGGCGTGAGCTACAGCCGACCCACATGTATAAGCAAAGATTGAGCTAACATGTGTGAGTTTGCGTGCTCCTCCCCCCACGATGAGGCAGTTCACACCCTGTTCACGTCTCCTCTCCTTCAGATGAGACTAAGGCTGGTACTGTAGGTCTGTAGTATCTGACTATTACAGTATTGCGCAGTGTATACTACAGACACGTAGTAATGTCACACATGTAGCTTCAATTTCACAGAGAAACTACATAACTATTATGGTGTTTCATTGTGAGAGATGCGGGGTACCCCTGCCTATGGAGGACGCACACTCTGCCTGCATGACCTGTCTTGGGTTAGATCACACACGGAGAGTGGTTAGAGAACCCAGTAGTTGTTTGGCCTGTACCGCCTTTGGAAAATGCATGCGTTTAGCATGCCTGGAGGGGATGAGGGCCACAGTACAGTCCTCCCCATCTGATGACTGTATTCCCCCCTCTGGGGTGATGTGTCGTCGTGGCAGCACCCCTTCGGCCGCTTTGGGGCCGCCCCTCCAAACTCATTTTAGCTGAGGAGTTGATCCACCTCGAACGTCAGGCGGAAAGCCAGCGGGAGCAAGTTGATGCTTTACGGGGGGATGATGACAGCGACAACGCCCTCTCTCTCCATGCTGGAGACAAGTTATAGTTGGATGACAGTGCTTCAGTGTTCCGAGCATATCAGGGATCAACCCAGTCCATAGCACCATCTGTAGGTGGGAGCACCACGGTGGTGACGCAAGCAACACCGGGGGCTACCACTCTTGATATCAAGCTGGAAGAAGAACCATCTGAGCAGCTCCTTATACCCATCTGCCCCAAGTTCGCATTAGCTATCCGTGAATACTGGAGCAAGATGGGAGGGCGCTTCCATTGCGACAACTATACCAGGCCGTTGACTCTCCTAATGGATGCAGAGTCCTTGGGGCTAGACCACTATCCGGTGATGGATGACATGGTGGCTGCTATGGTCCTCCCTGACAAGGAGATTGTTGGCAAGGTGCCTCACCTCAAACCAGGACCTGAAAGAGTAAGAGATGAATGGCTGCAAAGCACTTTCATGACCTTCTCCATCTCGTGGAGGTGCCATGATCTCAGTCAACCCTGGTGATTGATAAACACCACTGCCGTGGTGTTATCTGATCTGAAGAGGACATGCTTCCCCTCCAAGCCGGCGAACCGCCCTGACCTCCAGCACATTAATGGGCTTGCCACTCCATGGGGGGCTCATACGTCCGCCAGGACCTCAGGAGGACTGACAGGGCCCATCCTTCTTATAAGGGTGGTCCCAAGCCAGAAGGCTAACCTTGAGGGTTCCGGTTGACAGACAAGACACAGACAAATAGGACAAACCTTTACACACTCAAACAGAGCTCCTACCAAGTGAATCCTCTCTGAAATGAGCTGTGAAAAGGAACAGTTGGGAGTAGTGTGGCAGCAGCTATTGAAGGGGGTCAGCCGCAGCACTACCCAGTACACGGGACTAATCTGAAATTCTTACTCGAAATGTATCCAGCCGAGCAAATGGATACCATATCGGAGGGATCTAATATAGTGATACATAACGTGAAGTGGCTTTTTCTCTTCATTGGAATCATCACATCCATTTTGAGCAGATTTGTCCGTTGACATGGCTTGATTGCAATCTTATATGTCTGAAGCAGTTCGCGTCTTGTCAATTCGCGTCTGTATTGATTTGCTGTACAAGATTCCAATTTGAGACGTCACCATTGGATGTCACCTTGATTTTTTTCTTCACAACATTCCAATTTGAGATATTAATCCTATAAATGCACATAAATAGAATAGCGTGTCACTCACAGTAGAGAACTCTGAAGGAAAGTGGTGGAATCATGTAATAACCGAAAAAGTGTTAAACAAATCAAAATATATTTTAAATTTGAGATTCTTCAAAGCAGCCACCCTTTGCCTTGATGATAGCTTTGCAAACTCTTGGCATTCTCTGAACCGGCTTGTGAGGTAGACACCTGGAATGCATTTCAATTAACAGGTGTGCCTTGTTAAAAGTTCATCTCTGGAATTTCTTTCCTTCTTAATGCGTTTGAGACAATCAGTTGTGTTGTGGCAAGGTAGGGGTGGTATACAGAAGAAAGCCCTATTTGGTAAAAGACCAAGTACATATTATGTCAAGAACAGCTCAAATAAGCAAAGAGAAACATCAGTTATGGTAGAAAAATTACTAGATTATGTTTTAATACTGTTTATGAATGTCACGATTGTCATTGGAAATGGAGGACCAAAACGCAGCAGGTATGTGTACGCTCATCTTGACATTTATTTACTCAAAATGAACATACAAAAATAACGACCCGAATTACAGACAGTCTGGCAAGGCACAAGGCTAAACTCAGAACAATCTCCCACAATAAACAGACAAACACACCCAACTAATATAGGACTTCCAATCAAAGGCAACACCACACAGCTGCCTTCAATTGGAAGTCCACCCCAATTAACCAAACATAGAAACACACTCACTAGACTACACATAGAAATACATAAACATAGACCACAACTCAAAACCCTGAAATAATAAATCAAACGCCCTCCTAACTAACACACCACCCTGAACCACATAAAACAAATACCCTCTGCCACGTCCTGACCAAACTACAATAACAATTAACCCTTATACTGACCAGGACGTGACAATGAATTGAATAGCTTTAATGAGTACTCTCTCATCTGTGTCTGTGGGACCGAGTTGGGCCTCTGGGGCTTTGCGCTAGCAATTTATTTATGACGGCTTCGTGATAAAACCTACAGCCTGTATTCCATAAAATGAGTTGGTGTTTGTAAACTGTGAGGTACCAGGGAGGAGATGTCTCTGGTGTGGACAGCTGATGGCAGGAACCTTGTCTTAGGGGCCAAACTCTGGTTTCTATACAATTGGAAACCATAAGAACAAGTTTTCTTTTCCGACATTCTCGTTGCCAGTGACCAGAAATCCTGCAATAATGACATATACCAGGTTTCTCTTCTACTGAACAAATAATGTTATTGGTTTCACTCGGAACCTGGACATCTCTGATAACAGCCGGTTTATTATGCTGATTGATGTCTCTGTCCAGTCGTGACAACCTGTCGATGATGTCACCGTAGTTTTGTCTCTCCCAGTCATTAGTTGCGGAAACAAAAGTTTTTCGCAAATTATCATGTATGGATTGCATCAGCTGACGAATGATTACACTCAATTCTTCCAAAAATGGGGCATCTTCATCTTCCATATCAGGTAACCCACTGTGTCTAACCACTTCTGCTCTAAACCTTTCCTCAAATTCCACAAATGGTTCTTTTGATTTTTGAACACATTTGGTAATCTCTCCCCAATTGGTGGTTGCATTGGTCAGCCTATAAGGAAAATGTGTATGGCTCTCCATCCATCGGCCACATCTTGCTCTTCACCACCCACAGCTCTATTATCCTTTTTTTCAAGAACACCATGTTCACAATCAAAACAAAGGCTAATAACTGTAACCCATCATAAGGATGTAGATGGTAGAGTTTCTTATACCGCTTCAAATGGTCCCATGTTTTCATACCAACTTCTCGCGGATGTTTCAACATTTCTGACCATTCATCCAACTGTTTTGGAGATGCTGATTCATGTGGGATTACTGTCACTGATGGTGTGTCTTTATTACCTTTATAGCCTGTGTTGGCCCAAGACATCGTTCGTCACCGCTGTCAGTATCTGTTGACTCAAAGCCAGGCCATGCTGACCAGATGCTGGAAACCCGATCATCCTTGCACAACTCAGTGTGAGGGTAGATTGAGGAAACAAATGGTCCACAGGTAGGGGTCAAGTCTGATTTTACGACCCTTGCCTGTAATTGTTGAATTTCTTCTTTCAAGGTTTTGATCTGTTCACCAAGAGCTTTCAAACTATCCTTATCTCTCTTCAATGTCCAGTCATGATTCTCCAGAAATAATTTCTCATACTGTTTTCTTACTTTGGCTAATACAGTTAAAGACCATCGTGTCAAGGAATTAGACATTCTCTGTATTTTTCCTCAATCTTTTTGTATATCAGACAGATTCCATATTCCATCTTTGTCAACAATGAAGGAATATTTCTTTATTATCTCTTGCCCACACTTCTCTACTTTGAAATGGTTCTTCATATCACTAGACAGTGGATTTAAAATCTCTTTCATGCTCACATCCGGAGGAGCTGTTCCACCCCTTTTTCAGAGTGGTTTTCTCACTTTACAATGGCATTACATTAACTTAAAAAGTTATATTTAACCCCAAAATATATCCCCTTGTTACGGCTGTTGTAGAGAGGGGACCAAAGCGTAGCGTGGTAAGTATTCATTATTATTTATTAAACAAATGAAACACTAGAACAAAGAAACAAAACAAAAAGCCTAACAGTTCCATCAGGTAACGAAATACAAAACAGCAAACAACTACCCACAAAACACAGGTGGGAAAAGGCTGCCAAAGTATGGTTCCCAATCAGAGACAACGATAGACAGCTGCCTCTGATTAGAAACCATACCTGGCCAAAACATAGAAATATAAACACATAGAATGCCCACCCCATATCACACCCTGACCTAACTACGGCTCTCTCAGGTCAGGGCGTGACAGTACCCCCCCCAAAGGTGCGGACTCCCTGCCGCAAACCTGAACCTATAGGGGAGGGTCCGGGTGGGCATCTATACTTGGCGGCGGCTCTGGTTTGGGGTGTAGCCCCCACTCCGCCCGCTGATTCCCCCGCTTCTGTGTCGCCGGAGGAACCAGACCGTGGATCATCGCCGGAGGCTCTGAACTGCCGAGCACCGCTGAAGACTCCAGGCTGCAGGCCGCCGCTGAAGACTACGGGCTGCAGGCCGCCGCTGAAGACTCCGGGCTGCAGGCCGCCGCTGAAGACTCCGGGCTGCAGGCCGCCGCTGAAGACTCCGGGCTGCAGGCCGCCCCTGAAGACTCCGGGCTGCAGGCCGCCGCTGAAGACTCCGGGCTGCAGGCCGTCTCAGGAGGTTCTGGGCTGCAGGCCATCTCAGGAGGTTCCGTTCTGGGGAGCATCGCTGGAGGCTCCGGACTGGGGAGCGTCGCTGGAGGCTCCGGACTGGGGAGAGTCGCTGGAGGCTCCGGACTGGGGAGCGTCGCTGGAGGCTCCGGACTGGGGAGAGTTGCTGGAGGCTCCGGACTGGGGAGCGTCGCTGGAGGCTCCGGACTGGGGAGCGTCGCTGGAGGCTCCGGACTGGGGGGAGTCGCTGGAGGCTCCGGACTGGGGAGCGTCGCTGGAGGCTCCGGACTGGGGAGAGTCGCTGGAGGCTCCGGACCGGGGAGAGTCGCTGGAGGCTCCGGGCCATGGATTATCACTGGAGGCTTCGTGCCATGGATCATCCCTACAGGCTCCGGGCCATGGATCATCACTGGAGGATTCGTGCCATGGATTATCACTGGAGGCTCCTGACCATGGATTATCACTGGAGGCTTCGTGCCATGGATTATCACTGGAGGCTCCTGACCATGGATTATCACCGGAGGCTTCGTGCCATGGATCATCACCACAGGCTCCGGCCATGGATCATCACTGGAGGCTTCGTGCCATGGATCATCACTGGAGGCTTCGGACCATAGATCATCACTGAAGGCTTCTTATGTGGAGCTGGAACCGGTCTCACCGGACTGGGGAGACGCACAAGAGACTGGGTGCGCAGAGCAGGCACAGGGTATACTGTGCTGTGGAGGCGCACTGGAGGTCTGGAGCTTAGGACTGGCACACCCCGTCCTGGCTGGATGTTTACTTTAGACCAGCAAGGGCGGAGCTCTGGCACAGGATGAACTGGTTTGTGCTGGTGAATGGGGGGTACCGTGCGTAAAGCTGGCGCAGGATAACCTGGGCCGAAGAGAAGCACTGGAGACCAGGAACGCTGAGCCGGCACACTTCTTCCTGGCTGACTGCAAACTCTAGCACGGCAACTGTGGGAAGCTTGCACCGAGCGCACCGGGCTGTAGCTGCGCACTGGCGACACAGTGCACATCCTCGCATAAGACGGTGCTTGCTCGATCACTCGCTCCCCACGGTAAGCACGGGGAGTTGGCTCAGGTCTCAACCCCGACTTCGCCAATCTCCCCGTGTGCCCCCCCCCCCCCCCCATTTTTTGTTGGGGGATGCCTCTCGGGCTTCCGTTGTTGCCGTGCTTGTTCCTCATAGTATTGCCGCTTTCACTGCCTCTATCTCCTCTTGCGGATGGCGATACTCCCCAGGCCTTGTCCAGGGTCCTGCCCCATCCAGGATTTCCTCCCAGGTCCAGTCCTCCTGACAACGCTGCTTGGTCCTTTGGTGGTGGGTAGTTCTGTTACGGCTGTCGTAGAGTGGGGACCAAAGCGCAGCGTGGTAAGTGTTCATTATTATTTATTAAACAAATGAAACACTAGAACAAAGAACAAAACGAAAAGCCAAACAGTTCCATCAGGTAACGAAATACAAAACAGAAAATAACTACCCACAAAACACAGGTGGGAAAAGGCTGCCTAAGTATGGTTCCCAATCAGAGACAACGATAGACAGCTGCCTCTGATTGGAAACCATACCTGGCCAAAACATAGAAATATAAACACAGAATGCCCACCCCATATCACACCCTGATCTAACTAAACAGAGCAAAACGGCTCTCTCAGGTCAGGGCGTGACACCCCTTTTGAGGACTCAAACCTCTTCTAGAACACATTGTTTCTGTAGGGCCTGGCTACGCATTAAAACTTATGTTCACTTCAAAAAACTTTTTGAAGGCTTACACTAACCCAGTCCTTCTCAAATAGTGGGGCGCGCCCCCCTGGGGGGGCTCGGAGCGATGCCAGGGGGGCGCGTGACCCCGGGGAACACGCTTTTTTCTTGCCGCGTAGTAGTTTTTTTTTTAACCGAACAAGAGCACACAGCACAGAGCAGGAGATATGAAGTGCAGATAACAAACCCTTAAGAGACACCATGGACAACTATTTAACAGGGATGAAAAGAAAGGCGGAGAGAGACGGAGATAATGAGACAAATGTAAGTCTCCCGAAAACTAAGACGAGGAAATATGACGAAGCGTATGTAGCGCTTGGCTTCACTGTGACTACGGTGGGAGACGAGGAAAGACCGGTATGTTTACTGTGTCTAAAAATGTTGGCAGCGGACAGCATGAAGCCAAATAAATTAAGGCGTCACTTAAAGACATTACACCCCAATCACGCTGATAAGCCGCTTGAGTTTTTTCAGCGAAAACGTGCAGAATATTGTCAACAATCGTCCCGCTTTGTGAATGCTACTTCAGTAAACCAGCGAGCACTGTTAGCATCATATAAGGTGGCGTACCAAATTGCTCAGTGCAAAAAACCCCACTCCATAGCAGAGGAGCTGATACTGCCTGCAGCATTAGACATAGTCTCTGTCATGCTGGATGACGCAAGTGCTGCAAAAATAAAAACTATCCCTCTGTCCAATGACACTGTCGCCAGACGTATAAATGACATTGCTAACGATATTAAAGAACAGCTGGTAGATAAACTCAAAGACAAACGTTTTGCCTTACAGTTCGATGAAGCAACTGACAGCAACAAAGACTGTTTGTTTATCGCTTATGTACGTTTTGACATGACAAACTCCCTGTGTGAGGATCTACTTTTTTGTAAATATGTCACAGACAGAGCCACAGCTGAAGAGCTATTCAAAATGCTGGACTGCTTCCTGACTGAGAATGGGCTAAAGTGGGAGAACTGCATTGGTGTTTGCAGTGATGGTGCACAGACCATGGCAGGGATGAGAAACGGGCACTCATCAAGAAGGCCTCACCTAATGCTGAGTGGACACACTGTGTTATACACAGAGAAGCACTGGCATCAAGGCACCTTTCCTCTTAATTAAGTGAGGTTATGACTGACATTGTAGGTGTAGTCAATTTTATAAAGACCAGACCACTAAAAACAAGAGTCTTCTCTGCTATCTGTGAGGAGATGGGAGCTGAACATCAAGCTGTGGTCTTTCACAGTGAAGCAAGGTGGCTGTCACAAGGAAAAGTCTTGTCCCGAGTTTGAGCTCAGAGAGCAGATAAGAATGTTTTTGGAGCAGGAGCACAAGTATGACATCACAGAAAAATTTAGTGATGAGAACTTCCTGGCAAAACTGGCCTACCTGAGTGACATATTTGGGAAGCTAAATGAACTAAATCTACAGCTTCAAGGGAAAGATAAACACCTCCCTCAGGTCACAGACAAGATCAGCTCTTTCACTCGAAGGCTTGCAATGTGGGGCAGGCGACTTGATGAAGGAAATACTGATTCATTCGAGAACCTGCATGAATTTGTTGACACTACTGACTATGATGCCACCTCAGTGATTCCATATATTAAGGAGCATATTTCCTCACTGATGGGATTCTTTAAAAAGTACTTCCCTGAAAACAGTTCCCAATATGACTGGGTGAGAGATCCTTTCAATGCACCAGCTCTAACTGGTTTCAGCTCTGCAGAGGAGAACCAGTTCATTGATATGACGTCTGACTCCACATTGAGACTGAGGTTCACATCACAGACACTGAGTGAAAGTGTAGAGAGGCAGTATCCACTCTTAGGGCAGAGGGCCATGGGCATTCTTCTTCCTTTTGCAACATCTTATCTTTGTGAGACTGGCTTCTCTGCTGTTGCTGCACTGAAGACCAAGTACAGGTCCCAGCTAAACATTGAGCAGGAGCTGAGAGTTGCAGTATCATGCTTCAAACCCCGCTTCGAAAAGCTGTGCTCTGCAAAACGTGCTCATTGTAGCCATTAATCCTGACTTCCTCATTTTGATTTAAAAAAAATCAGCACAAATTGTTTTATTCATTTTTGTTTTATAGGTCAAAATGTTTCATATATTGTGCTCCTGAGTTAATGTTGCTGATCAATTTGAATTTATTATTATTTATTGATTATATTTAATTTAATTTTTCAGTATCAAATGGTCAAAAAATGTTTACAGTTTAAATAAGGGTTTAATTTTTTTTTTTTAATTTCAGGCAAATTGATGCACTTGAAGTCTTTTCTGTTACAAAAAAAAAAAAACAATGTTAATAAAGTTATTCTTTGTTGTAAGTTGATCTATATTTTTCTTTTTCTTTAATGTTAATAAGGATACAATGTTATGCAGAGGTGTACTTATAACAATTTTATAGACAAATTATACTATTTACAGTCGCGGCGGAGAGTTGGGGGGGCGCGAAATGTTTACTTCTTCCTAGGGGGGGCGTAACAGAAAATAATTGAGAAGCACTGCACTAACCACACGTGTAAAATGTCCTACTCAACTAGCACCTCACTTCTATGCAACAAGAAGGTTTCATAAAAAGAAAGGACTCTAACCTTTTAATAGAGGACTTGAACCCCTATAATAGAGAACAAATCTGTAACAGAGGACTCAAACCCCTAACCGAGCAAACAAAGGAAGTCTGTAACAGAACAAAGGACTTGAACCCTTATACATCACACATGCATATCACTCATTGCATGCAGTAATTTTAACCTGATTTGGTTCTTTTAAAATGATATTGGTCTAGACTCACCCAGCAATTATGCCATCAATCACAAGATTAAGAGGTGACTCCCTTGGTGGGTTGCGCTCAGCCTTCTCTCTTTCTGGATCAACATACAGTTGAGTTTTTTCTTGTTGTTGTTCAGACCAATTCATCCGGGTCACGGCACCAAATGTTAGCAGTTGATGTTATTCTTTAATAACACAGACCCCAAAGCAAATCAGGGGGAGGAAAATAGGTTTATTCAAAGAGGCTAAATCATGGATGTTATGCATAGATGTTATGCTGAGAGGTAGATGGAAGATGGTTGTTCCTTCCCTGTCCTCAATGATTCTCTCCTCGTGATTCTCTCCACAGAACAAAGGGACAGGATGTAGTTTATAACCCAGCCCTAGTTGTGGTTGACTAATTAGAATTCCTTGCAATAAAACTGGGCTAATGGCCAAACAGCAGGTATCCTATTTCAGGCTCACTGCATAGACAAATTCCTCCCATGTCTCTGACCCATTACTCATTAATTCCCTATTACAGAAAAAACACAAATTTACATTGATCGTTAGTACTCTATTGACTTCTCGTCCTCTGTCTCTGCATTGTGTATTTATCTTCGAAATATTCTTACACTATAAAATATTGTGTCTCAGTTCTGCTCGGGGAGCTCTCGGCATCACACTTCAGAGCGTGCGATCGACCAGCTTCATTATTGCAGTAATTAATATTAAATAAAGATGATTGTTTGAAGAAATGACAGTGTCTCTCACTTGATTAGAATATTCGACGACACAGTCCATCATTACTTTAACAAATCGCATAATAAGTTGCACGGACTCATTCTTTGTTCATATTAGTGGTTAACACGATTTTGTAATGACTACCCCATTTCGGTACCCCACACGTACAATTATCTGCAAGGTCCCTCAATCGAGAATTTCAAGCACAGATTCAACCACAAAGACCAGGGAGGTTTTCCAATGCATTGCAAAGAAGGGCAGCTATTGGTAGATGTGAAAAAAGAAAGGCAGACACTGAATACCCCTTTGAGCATGGTGAAGTTATTAATTAGGCTTTGGATGGTGTATCAATACACCCAGACACTACAAAGATACAGGCGTCCTTCCTAACTCAGTTGCAGGTGAGGAAGGAAACCGCTCAGGTATTTCACCATGAGGATAATGGTGACTTTAAAACAGTTAGAGTTGAATTGCTGTGATGGGAGAAAACAGAGGATGGATCAACAACATTGTTGTGACTCCACAATACTAACCTAAATGACTGAGTGAAAAGAAGCCTGTACAGAATAAAAAATTATCCAAAACATACATCCTGTTTGGAATTAGGCACTAAAGTAAAACTGCAAAAAACGTGGCAAAGAAATTAAATGTCCTGACCCTGAAGAAGGCACAGTGATGCCGAAACGTTGGTGATTTACCCAATAAATTACTGGGAGTTTAGAGTGTGCGACTCTCTTTATTATTATTATGGCAAAATTATAGTTTATTTGCCACTAGTCAGCACCTCTACATAAAATCATTTTCTCTGGGTGTGCGCCAGCTCCTGTTTTTTATCTGAATACAAAGTCCAACACAACACATCACTGAGTACCACTCTTCATATTTGCCACCGGCAACAACTGGGGAGTTTTTCACGATAAAAAGAAATAGAATGGAACTAACCACAGGCAAAATCCTAGAGGAAAACCTGTTGTTTGCTTTCCACTAGATGCTGGGAGACAAATGTATCTTTAAGCAGGAAAGTAACCAAAAACGCTAGGCCTAATCTACCCTCGAGTTACTTACCAATACGTTTTTGAATGTTCCTGAGTGGCCTAGTTACAGTTTTGACTTAAATCTGCTTGAAAACCTAAGGCAAGACTTAAAAATGGCTGTCTAACCTCTCTGGGGTATGTGGGACACTAGAAAAACTACAAACCTCAGATTTCCACACTTCCTGGTTGGATTTTTTATCAGGTTTTTGCCTGCCATATGAGGTCTGTTATACTCACAGACATCATTCAAACAGTTTTAGAAACTTCAGAGTGTTTTCTATCCAAATCTGCTAATAATAAGCATATCCTACCTTCTGGGCCTGAGAAACAGGCAGTTTACTACAGGCATGCTTCATCCTGGAAGTCAAAATACTGCCCCCTACCCCGATGAAGCTAAACAACCATCTTGACAGAGCTTGGAGAAATTTGAAAAGAATATTGGGCAAATATTGCACAATCCTGGGGCCTGATTTATAAAAACATCTTACATTTATACTTTAATTTAGTTGTAAGATAATTTCCGACGGTGTGCTTACGTTCGATTCATAAAAGATACTGAGCATAAAAATCTTGCTTATGCAGGTTCTAAGAAGCCCATTTGTAACTGACGCACCTGTGATCTATAAATATCAAATTAACGGCACCTGAACGTGCCTTACAATCAGCAATTTCCCCTTACAGAATGTTATCACAAATGAGGGTTTAGTCAGGAATAGCCATGGATCAAAAGAGAAAAGCAAACTTTTTGGAAGACGAGATCACGGCGATGGTAGAGGATATTGAAGACAGGCAACACGTATTATTCGGTGGACTAAACAGTGGGTTGACAAACAAAGCCAAACAGGTAACTTGGAGTGTGTCACCGCTGCAGTGAAGGAGGTGGAGCAGCAGACAGAACTGTGGCTGATGTGAAACATAAATGGTCTGACCTTAAACTGCAAGGGAAAAAAATTATAGCCATACATAACCGCAGCGTTAACCTCTCTAGGGTAGGGGGTAGTATTTGCACGGCCGGATAAAAAACGTACCCGATTTAATCTGGTTATTACTACTGCCCAGAAACTAGAATATGCATATAATTATTGGCTTTGGATAGAAAACACCCTAAAGTTTATAAAACTGTTTAAATGGTGTCTGTGAGTATAACAGAACTCATATGGCAGGCAAAAACCTGAGAAGATTTCTTACAGGAAGTGCCCTCTCTGACCATTTCTTGGGCTTCTACACTCTCTTTATTGAAAACTGAGGATCTCTGCTGTAACGTGACACTTCCTACGGCTCCCATAGGCTCTCAGAAGGCGGCAAAACGCTGAATGATGCCTTTGCAGGCCCTGGCTGAAAAACAGTAGCGGATTTGGATAGTGGTCGATCAGAGAACAATGAGACTGGAGGCGCGTGCACGAGGCGACACCATGTTTTTATTTTTTTGTCTTTGAACGAAAACAGGGTTTCCCGGTCGGAATATTATCGCTTTTTTACGAGAAAAATCGCATAAAAATTGATTTTTAACAGCGGTTGACATGCTTCGAAGTACGGTAATGGAATATTTAGAATTTTTTTGTCACGAAACACGTCGGGCGCGTCACCCTTCTTTACCCTTCGGATAGTGTCTTGAACGCACGAACAAAACAGAGGATATTTGAACATAACTATGGATTATTTTGAACCAAACCAACATTTGTTATTGAGGTAGAAGTCCTGGGAGTGCATTCTGACGAAGAACAGCAAAGGTAATCAAATTTTTCTAATAGTAAATCTGAGTTTGGTGAGGGCCAAACTTGGTGGGTGTCAAATTAGCTAGCCGTGATGGCTGGGCTATCTACTCAGAATATTGCAAAATGTGCTTTTGCCGAAAAGCTATTTTAAAATCGGACATAGCGATTGCATAAAGGACTTCTGTATCTATAATTCGTAAAATAATTATGTTTTTTGTGAATGTTTATCGTGAGTAATTTAGTAAATTCACCGGAAGTTTGCGGTGGGTATGCTAGTTCTGAACGTCACATGCTAATGTAAAAGCTGGTTTTTGATATAAATATGAACTTGATTGAACAAAACATGCATGTATTGTATAACACAATGTCCTAGGAGTGTCATCTAATGAAGATCATCAAAGGTTAGTGCTGCATTTAGCTGTGGTTTGCGTTTATGTGACATTATATGCTAGCTTGAAAAATGGGTGTCTGATTATTTCTGGCTGGGTACTCTGCTGACATAAACTAATGTTTTGCTTTCGTTGTAAAGCCTTTTTGAAATCGGACAGTGTGGTTAGATAAACGAGAGTCTTGTCTTTAAAATGGTGTAAAATAGTCATATGTTTGAGAAATTGAAGTAATAGCATTTCTAAGGTATTTGAATAACGCGCCACGGGATTCCACTGGCTGTTGAGTAGGTGGGACGATTTCGTGTCTGGCACGCCGGAGTTCTCCCAAATGGACCAGTGCATCGGGGCAATCATTGGGGAAAGCGCATACACTGGCACATGCTCTGATGGCAATAGTGAATGTTTCAAAAAAGGTTAGATTCTTCTATTTTGCTTTATTTTTATTTTCATATGGTTTAATCCCAATTTGTACATTGTTTAGCAGTAAGATCGGAAATGGTGAAAGCATGAAATGCATTCCAGATGAAGCTGGTTGAGAAAATGCCAAGAGTGTGCCAAGGTGTCATCAAGGCAAAGGGTGGCTACTTTGAAGAATTTCACATATAAAATGTATTTTGATTTGTTGAACACTTTTTTGGTTACTACATGATTCCATATGTGTGATTTCTTCACTATTATTCTACAATGTAGAAAATAGTAAAAATAAAGAAAGACTCTTGAATGAGTTGGTGTGTCCAAACTTTTGATGGGTACTGTACACATCCATCCATCCATCCATCCATCCATCCATCCATCCATCCATCCATCCATCCATACATACATACATACATACATACATACATACATACATACATACATACATACATACATACTTCAAAAAATATATTTTCCTTAATTACTTTCTAACCCTACCACCCCTCCCCTAATTGGAGTAAACAACAATGCTTAGGCTTATACTTCCAGCTTAAACATACTATATACATTTTACGGGCACAGTCTATTTTACAATAGCTATATTTTGTTTGTTTTTAGTCATGTCCTTCCTCTAACCTCAACCTCTTCCATCTATTCATTTGACAAAAGTTCTGCACCTATATATGTTTTACGGACACGGTATGTTTTACATGAGTTATCTTGTTATTAGTTGTTATTATTCCCAACCTTCAGCTCCATTCAACCCCTCCCGTCTATCTCTTAACACCATCCATATTGAATTTGTATTTGCCATATATTTTTCAACAGTGCTGTGATATTTCACAAAAGTTCTGAACCTTTCTGTTCTCATAATTTCTACAGATTGTAAATGTAAAATATATATTTTTTACAGATTCAGATTATTTATCACAAAGTGGTTTGGATGTAGTGAAAAGCTTTTTTTTTGGCAGGACATAGACTCAAAGCGTTCCACAGGGATGCTGGCCCATGTTGACTCCAATGCTTCCCACATTTGTGTCAAATTGGCTGGATGTTCTTTGGGTGGTGGACCATTCTTGATACACACGGGAAACTGTTGAGTGTGAAAAACCGAGCAGCATTGCAGTTCTTGACACAAACTGGTGCGCCTGTCACCTACCACCATACCCCGTTCAAAGGCACTTCAATCATTTGTCTTGCCTTATTCACCCTCTGAATGGCATGCATACACAATCCGTGTCTCAATTGAATCAAGGCTTAAAAGGATTATTTAACCTGTCTCCTCCCCTTCATCTACACTGATTGAAGTGGATTTAAAAAGGGATCATAGCTTTCACCGGGATTCACCTGGTCAGTCTATGTAATGGAAAGAGCAGGTGTTCTAAGCCGCCCGAAACCTCAGAGTTTATATTATGATGTTTATGATAAAATAAAACAAACAAACATGATGGAGAATGAAAGTCTCAGTTGGCTTGGGATGAAACTGTGCACTTTGGGCTGGAAAGGCAGTGTAGGTTCAGTGGAGGGGGCATCGGTGCCAAGGATGAAAGAGAAACCGGCCCGGAGCTCTTCAACAGCCCACCGCACCTGCTTCTCTGAATGGTCAGTCACTCCATTGGAGCCACTCCTCTGGTACTGGTCCTCCATTGCCAGGAATGTAGCACCCACCTGGGTGATGCCACGGCTAGCTATCAAGCCAAACGATAGACATTTCAGCACAATCTTGGGACTCTGAGAGTCAAGACCACAGGATATAGTGATCAAACCCTAGAGCAGTCAAAACCCCCCCAAAATAATTACAAAAATTCACAGACCAAAAACCACTTAGAAATAATACAAATATGTACAATATTTACAGAGCTCTCTGCCTAGGCTACCTCGTAGCACCATGGCAACGACGGCAACCACAATGTTCATGGAGGTATGAACATTCTTAAGAAGTTAAGTAATGCAAGAGGGAGGAAAAAACAAAACAATGCTAAAGCACATTTCACACTTGTCATTTATCAGACTGCAGCAATAGTGGGTTTTCTAGTGCTGACTCCAGGATGCGTGAGCATAGATGTGTGTGTCTGCGTGTGTGCCTGTGTGTGTGTTTATCCTCCTGAAAAATAGGTATTATTTTAGAGCCTGCAGGGAGGAGATAAGCTTGGGGAGTCCTCCGCTGTAGGCAAGCCAGCAGGGCACATCCGGAGGGCTGAGAGAGTTAGGAGGTTGTGCGTGTGTCCAAGAACAGTTTGTGAAGTGCCTGACATGTGCAAAAGAGGCAGTGAACCACTGTGTAAACACAGTTCTGAAAGGAAACAGTCACATATCTTCCTTTATGAAAAGTAACTTTTCACCATATTTCTGATTCTTTTAGCTCCTATCTGAATGTAGATAATGACAATAAATATAGGACTAAAAGGAAAGAGAAACACTGTTTACATCAGTGCGTCTAGATTCAGGTGCTGTTTTGGCAGGAACAAGCAGAGAAAAAGAGTAAAAACTGCACTCTTCTCTAATGTGCGGTTTTTACACCTGTTTTTGAATACTAGATTCAGAGCTATTGTGCATTGTAGAAATGTGGTATCCTTGGTATGTAATACAAAATAATTTGGTGGGTGGTTATATTTGTCCTATTTCACACGTGAATTGGAAGAGAGTTTTCTGCCTTTCCCAACTCCCCCTGAGACACCCTCGGAATTGCCCTGCCCCCTGGAGCAATTAGGGTTAAGCGCCTTGCTCAAGACTACATCGACAGATTTTTCACTTTGTCGGCGATTAGAGAGGTCTTCAGATTACTGGCCCAACGTTATAACTGCTAGGCTACCTGCCATCCAATGTAGTAGCCTACATTGTGCCATTGTGCTTAACCCTTGTGTTGTCTTAAGGGTCAAAAATGACCCGCAACTATGTTTAACAGCAGAGAAAACCCCCTAAATTATATTTTTTCAAATTGAAATTTGATGACTTTTCCTAGAGTGACCCCAACATTAGAAAAAGTGAAACATCGCCTTTGTTCATTTTCCATCAAAGCTGTACACCACCAGGGACAAAGATTGACCACAAACACACACACACAAACACAATGAGAAATTGAGACTGTGTGCTACTGATTGAACTCAGCCAGCAGCTCCTGAAGAGGAAGATCACTATGGTTGGCAAAGTTAGAAAGAACAAGCCTGAGCTCCCCCCTGCACTCTTCGCAAACTTGAGGGAGAGAGGCCTTCTCATCAAAGTTTGCCGCCTTCACCCCCACCACCCCTATAGTTTTTTACCTCCCAAAGAGGAACAAGAATGTGGTCCTCCTGAGCACACTGCACAAAACAGCTGAGATCAGTGATCGTGAGGACAGAAAGCCAGCCATCGTCCTGGACTAGAACCACAACAAAAGAGGTGTGGACAACCTGGACAAGTTGATTGGAACTTACAGCTGCAGGAGGATGACTGCCTGCTGGCCCATGGTCATCTTCCATAACATCATTGATGTGTCCTCATACAATACCTTTGCGCTATGGAACAAGATCAACCCTACCTGGATGCCTGATAAGCAGAATAAGAGGAGGGTGTTCCTGGAGCAGCTGGGAAAAGCACTTGTAACCCCACACATTCAAAGAAGGGAGCACCTCCCCCGCACAGCAGCCTCTGCAGAGCCTGTGGAAGCTGTTCAGGGGGCTGAATCTTGTCCTGATCCACCTGAGACTGCAGCTGGGGCAGGCAAGAGGAGGAGATGCCAATTCTATGTGCCGCACATGTGAGAAATACATCTGCAAAGTCCATGCACACACACTTGCATACTGTCCTACATGTGCTAATTAGTTGATTGATTTATGTTCTTCACGTTTTTGTTTTGTATCTATTATCGTATTTTATTCTTATTTATTGTTGTTGTTTATACACCTTGTGGGTGAGGGCAATGGTTAAAAAAATGGGAGAAGACTAGTATTTTGTAGTTGAATTCCACATTGTACAGTATATAAGAATATATCACTATGTTGCCAAAGAAGTTCAAGACTGTTATTCTTTCTGTTCAATAAAGTGCATTAAAAACTCATTTCTGCACATTTCTGCTACTTTCTGCACATTTCTGCTACTTTCTTAGGCTGTACAAGTGTTATCTCTTGCTAAAAAGTTAAAGTTTACACCTATGCAGTACCTTTAGCAATAATAATAATAAGAATAAACATCTACTTTAGTAAAGAAACCAATTATGACAGGTGTGTTGTAATAAAAACGAGTGGTGCAGTCTTTCTGCATTGTGAAGAGGGAAAAACACAGATATTCACAAAGTTTGTGATGAATGACAGGTTGTTTCTTCATGCAAAATAGATTTGGAGTTTAAAATTCAATTAAGCTGCTTTATTTTAGGGGTTTAGTGATATATTGCTGTTAGCTGACTACCTTCAATACTCTATGTTACCTAGTTCTATGCCACTGTATCCCATTTTTACAGCATGTTGTTAAAATACGATTGTTTTTAGCCAGCCATTTACACCGCAACACCAACAATAATATGGTGGCACTGTGTGGAGCCCAATTATGACTAATGAACAATGAAGCACCCGAAAAAAGATTGTGCAAGTGCATCCCTTTAAACGCAGGTTGGCATTTATTGTCATGAATCTTGCCCTGGAGGCAGCACTGCAGTGGTCGCTAGCTGGCACATTCAAAAAGTCATAAAACCTAACCCTAACCTTCACACTAACCTTTCTTTTCATACATTCTTTACGATATAGGCAATTTTGTCTTTGCAGCTGGCCCATCTAGCAGAAATTGGTCAGTTCTGCCTCCAGGGCAAGATTCATGACAATTAACATCAACCTGCACTTTAAACCCTCAAATGATGCAAGATGCCTCTGGCATCGGAATTCCCTGACCTAGAGCAAAAGCACTAGGTCTGGGAATCATGCTGGATTCTCTTCAGACACATCGAAAGGGGAAAAAAAGTTGTTCGAAGGAGGGTCCTCTTCAGGCTCCCAACGCATGCAACTACTCTCAAAATACACTAATTGAATATGTCCTCCGTGAGCTCCATCTAGCTAGCTATTGGGAATGTTTACAGCAAGACATGAATGGATAGGGCTCTGGACAGTTTTTACGGCACGTGTCCAATTTCCACCTCCTCTCTGTCCCAACTGATGCGGGTACTTGTACAGACATCTTTTCCACAGGAGGTTGTTGGCATATTAATTGGGGAGGATGGGTTTGTGGTAATGGCTGGAGCGGAATGGGTGGAATGGTATCATTCTATTCCAGACATTATTATGAGCAGTCCTCCCCTCAGAAGCCTCCACTGGTGTATGCTGGAACATTGGTACATTGTGTGAGGCAACCTGTACACTAGAGAGATTTAGTGGCCTCTGCAGTGACTCATCCCTTTAACAACTACTCACAAAGAAACCCAGCATCATTCGCCTTAGAGCTAAAGGCTAAAAGTATGTATGTGGTTCAATGGAGAGCCTTGAATTCCATACTGTCTTCCACAAAGACATGTTCCATATTGGGTTGGGAGAGGTCCAATCTCTCCAAGTAAATGAATCGTTTTTCTACTTCCCATTTTACATGTTCCCATCCCATTCCATACATACCTAATCATAACCCTGACACTTTTCTTCCTTGTTTAAGTCCAGGATTCGAGACACATGTAGGAGCAAATTAACTGTCCATTTAGAATGAGCATGTGTGACCATTTTGTACACTGTGGTTAGTCACTCCTCGAAATAGAACTCGTTCTCAATGCAAGAATAGAACAGGATGTTATGATCCCTGCAAAGCCATAGAGGAGAGGAAGGAACACCTAAAAGTACAAACACCTACAGAATATATGTGACAGCACAGCTCTACATCATGTGAGCTTCAAGAGGAACCGCACCCACTGATTTGGCCTTGTTTTTTGGCTTGCTCCTCAAGAAATGCTGGTACCCATGACAGAAGCCAAAAGTGAGTTGGCTTGGGGGTGTGGTTTAATGTGGGTGTTTCTTGGATGTGTCCTTGCTGCCACCAACACAGAACCTTGCCCGCAGCAAACAAACCTCCTGCAGGTTGAGTTCAGTAACTACAGGTGAGATTTTTTATTTTTTATTTCACCTTTATTTAACCAGGTAGGCTAGTTGAGAACAAGTTCTCATTTACAACTGCAACCTGGCCAAGATAAAGCAAAACAGTGTGACACAGACAACAACACAGAGTTACACATGGAGTAAACAATAAACAAGCCAATAACACAATAAACAAGTCAATAACACAATAGAAAAAAAGAAAGTATATATACAGTGTGTGCAAAAGGTATGAGGAGGTAGGCAATAAATAGGCCATAGGAGCGAATAATTACAATTTAGCAGATTAACACTGGAGTGATACATGAGCATATGGTGATGTGCAAGTAGAAATACTGGTGTGCAAATGAACAGAAAGTAAATAAAATAAAAAACAATATGGGGATGAGGTAGGTAGATTGGGTGGGCAATTTACAGATGGACTATGTACAGCTGCAGTGATCGGTTAGCAGCTCAGGTAGCTGATGTTTAAAGTTGGTGAGGGAAATAAAAGTCTCCAACTTCCACGATTTTTGCAATGTGTTCCAGTCACTGGCAGCAGAGAACTGGAAGGAAAGGCGGCCAAATGAGGTGTTGGCTTTGGGGATGATCAGTGAGATATACCTGCTGGAACGTGTGCTACGGGTGGGTATTGTTATCGTGACCAGTGAACTGAGATAAGGCGGAGCTTTACCTAGCATAGACTTATAGATGACCTGGAGCCAGTGGGTCTGGCGACGAATATGTAGTGAGGGCCAGCCGACTAGAGCATACAGGTCACAGTGGTGGGTGGTATAAGGTGATTTGGTAACAAAACGGATGGCACTGTGATAGACTGCATCCAGTTTGCTGACTAGAGTAATGGAAGCTATTTTGAAGATGACATCGCCAAAGTCGAGGATCGGTAGGATAGTCAGTTTTACTAGGGTAAGTTTGGCGGCGTGAGTGAAGGAGGCTTTGTTGCGAAATAGAAAGCCGATTCTAGATTTGATTTTGTATTGGAGATGTTTAATATGAGTCTGGAAGGAGAGTTTACAGTCTAACCAGACACCTAGGTATTTATAGTTGTCCACATATTCTAGGTCGGAACCGTCCAGGGTGGTGATGCTAGTCGGGCGGGCAGGTGCGGGCAGCGAACGGTTGAAAAGCATGCATTTGGTTTTACTAGCGTTTAAGAGCAGATGGAGGCCACGGAAGGAGTGTTGTATGGCATAAAAGCTTGTTTGGAGGTTTGTTAGCACAGTGTCCAAGGAAGTGCCAGAAGTATACAGAATGGTGTCGTCTGCGTAGAGGTGGATCAGGGAATCGCCTGCAGCAAGAGCGACATTTTGATATGAGGATGCCAGAGGATGCTTTGAAAAGGTCAGTAGCTTACAGTAATAAACTCAGCAAAAATAGAAACGTTCTTTTTTCAGGACCCTGTCTTTCAAAGATAATTCGTAAAAATCCAATTAATTTCACAGATCTTCATTGTTAAGGGTTTAAACACTGTTTCCCATGCTCGTTCAATGAACCAGAAAACAATTAATGAACATGCACCTGTGGAACGGTCATTAAGACACTAACAGCTTACAGACGGTAGACAATTAAGGTGACAGTTATGAAAACTTAGGACACTAAAGAGGCCTTTCTACTGATGTTCGGATTCATGTTTATCGTCGAAGGAATGAGCATTACACCGAGGCCTGTACTCTGGAGCGGGATCGATTTGGAGGTGGAGGGTCCGTCATGGTCTGGGGCGGTGTGTCACAGTATCATCGGATTGAGCTTGTTGTCATTGCAGGCAATCTGAACGCTGTGCGTTACAGGGAAGACATCCCCCTCCCTTATGTGGTACCCTTCCTGCAGGCTCATCCTGACATGACCCTCCAGCATGACAATGCCACCAACCATACTGCTCGTTCTGTGCATGATTTCCTGCAAGACAGGAATGTCAGTGTTCTGCCATGACCAGCGAAGAGGCCGGATCTCAATCCCATTGAGCACGTCTAGGACCTGTTGGATCGGAGGGTGAGGGCTAGGGCCATTCCCCCCAGAAATGTCTGGGAACTTGCAGGTGCCTTGGTGGAAGAGTGGGGTAACATCTCACAGCAAGAACTAGCAAATCTGGTGCAGTCCATGAGGAGGAGATGCACTGCAGTACTTAATGCAGCTGGTGGCCACACCAGAGACTGACTGTTTGATTTTCACCCCCCCCTCTTTGCTCAGGGACACATTATTCAATTTCTGTTAGTCACATGTCTGTGGAACTTGTTCAGTTTACATCTCAGTTTTTGAATCTATTTATGTGTCACAGGATCCAACGAGAGTGGCGCCCCTCCTCGGTCAGGCGGCGCTCGGCGGTCGTCGTCGCCGGCCTATTAGCTGCCACCGATCGTTGTTTCTGTGTCGTTTAGTTTTGTCTGTCTGTTCCGCACCTGTTTTGTGTATGTCATTAGTGGGAGGTGGCGCGTTCGGGCGGAACGCGTTCGGGCGTTCCACCGAAGCTCCGCCCATGCGCGTTCTTTTCTAAGAAGCTGAGCCCGGCGGAGCGCAATTATGATGTGGGGGACCGGGAGCTGTTAGCCGTGGTCAGGGCTTTGACGGTGTGGAGACATTGGCTTGAGGGGGCACGTCACCCTTTTCTCATCTGGACCGACCACCGTAACCTGGCGTATATTCGGGCAGCGAGGAGGCTTAATCCCCGTCAGGCGAGGTGGGCCATGTTTTTTTACGAGGTTTAACTTCACTCTCTCGTACATTCCAGGTTCCCGGAACCGGAAGGCTGACGCACTGTCGCGTCTCTATGACACCGAGGAGCGGACCATCGATCCTACTCCCATACTTCCCGCCTCCTGTCTGGTGGCACCGGTGGTATGGGAGGTGGATGCGGACATCGAGCGGGCGGGTCGGTCAGAACCTACTCCACCGCAGTGTCCCGTGGGCCTGAAATACGTTCCGCTTGGTGTTCGCGATCGCCTGATCCGATGGTCCCATACTCTACCCTCCTCGGGTCATCCTGGGGTGGAACGGACAGTGCGGGGCCTGAAGGGGAGGTACTGGTGGCCCACCTTGGCTGAGGATGTCCGGCGTTATGTCTCGTCCTGTTCAGTATGCGCTCAGTGTAAGGCTCCTAGGCACCTACCTCGAGGGAAATTACAGCCCCTCCCTGTTCCACAGCGGCCCTGGACTCACCTCTCGGTGGATTTCCTTACGGATCTCCCGCCGTCTCAGGGGAACACGGCGATCCTGGTCGTTGTGGACAGGTTCTCTAAGTCCTGCCGTCTGCTCCCTTTGCCCGGTCTTCCTACGGCCTTGCAGACCGCGGAGGCCCTGTTGACTCACGTCTTCTGGCACTATGGGGTGCCCGAGGACATTGTATCTGACTCTCAGCGCCACTCCTCCACTAATCTGTCACCTTTCCAGGTGGTGCTGGGGTATCAGCCGGTCCTGGTGCCATGACAACAGAGCCAGACAGAGGCTCCTGCGGTGGAGGCATGGGTCAAGCGCTCTCAGGAGACCTGGAACGCGGTCCAGGAATGTTTAAGGAGGGCGAGTGAACGGCACAAGGAGAGCGCTGACCGCCACCGCAGTGACGCCCCCGTGTTTAACCCGGGGGATAGAGTCTGGCTCTCGACCCGGAACCTGCCTCTCCGCCTGCCCTGCCGGAAGCTGGGTCCGCGGTTTGTGGGGCCGTTTAAAGTCCTGAGGAGGATAAACGAGGTGTGTTACAGGTTACAACTTCCTTCGTATTACCGTATTAACCTCTATGGGACCGGCGGGACGAATTCGTCCCACCTACGTAACAGCCAGTGTAATCCTGTGGCGCGATTTTTAAAACGTTTGAAATGCTATTACTTCAATTTCTCAAACATATGACTATTTTACAGCTATTTAAAGACAAGACTCTCGTTAATCTAACCACACTGTCCGATTTCAAAAAGGCTTTACAACGAAAGCAAAACATTAGATTATGTCAGCAGAGTACCCAGCCAGAAATAATCAGACACCCATTTTTCAAGCTAGCATATAATGTCACAAAAACCTAAACCACAGCTAAATGCAGCACTAACCTTTTATGATCTTCATCAGATGACACACCTAGGACATTATGTTATACAATACATGCATGTCTGTTCAATCAAGTTCAAACCAGCTTTTTACATTAGCATGTGACGTTCAGAAAAAGCATACCCCCCGCAAACTTCCGGGGAATTTACTAACAATTTGCTAAATTACTCACGATAAACGTTCACAAAAAGCATAACAATTATTTTAAGAATTATAGATACATTACTCCTCTATGCACTCGATATGTCCGATTTTAAAATAACTTTTCGGATGAAGCACATTTTGCAATATTCTAAGTACATAGCCCAGCCATCACGGGCTAGCTATTTAGACACCCGGCAAGTTTAGCCTTCACCAAATCACATTTCCTATAAGAAAAGTGGTCTTACCTTTCCTGTTCTTCGTCAGAATGCACTCCCAGGACTTCTACTTCAATAACAAATGTAGGTTTGGTCCCAAATAATCCATCGTTATATCCAAACAGCGGCGTTTTGTTCGTGCGTTCTAGACACTATCAGAATGCTAAATCACGGTCAGGCGCATGGCGCAGAACGTGACAAAACATTTCTAAATATTCCATTACTGTACTTCGAAGCATGTCAACCGCTGTTTAAAATCAATTTTTATGCAATTTATCTCGTAGAAAAGCGATAATATTCCGACCGGGAATCTGCAATTAGCTAAACAGCCGAATGAAAATACTCCACGGGGGGCGAATCGCGCATGCGCCTAATTCTATTGTCCCCTGATGGGACACTTGGAAAAGGAGATAATGTGTTTCAGCCTGAGGCTGCCTCGTCATCGTTCAGGTTTTTCCCGGGTTCTGAGAGCCTATTGGAGCCCTAGGAATTGTTACGTTACAGCTAAGATCCTGACTCTTCAATAAACAGAAGCAAGAACAACAACACCTTGTCAGACAGGGTACTTCCTGCATGAAACCTTCTCAGGTTTTTGCCTACCATAGGAGTTCTGTTATACTCACAGACACCATTCAAACAGTTTTAGAAACTTTAGGGTGTTTTCTATCCAAACCTGAACGATAATATGCATATTCTAGCTTCTGAGTTGGTGTAGGAGGCAGTTAAAAATGGGCACATATTTTTTCCAAAATTCTCAATGCTGCACCCTAGCCCGTAGAGGTTAACCCCTCGTTTCATGTGTCTCTCCTCAGGCCGGTGGTAGCTGGTCCGCTGCAGGACAGTGAGGTGCTGGAGGCCCCCCCCTGGACATCGGGGGGAGCCCGGCGTACACAGTCCGAGCCATCCTGGACTCCCGACGTCGGGTAGGGAGGGGTACGGTCCGGAGGAGAGGTGCTGGGTTCCGGCGTTGGACGTTCTGGACCCCTCTATGCTGCTGGACTTCCACCGTCGCCGACCGGATCGGCCGGCGCCTCGCCTTCCGGGCCGTCCCCGAGGCCGCCGCGCGTCAGGGGAGGGGTACTGTCACAGGATCCAACGAGAGTGGCGCCCCTCCTCGGTCGGGCGGCGCTCGGCGGTCGTCGTCGCCGGCCTATTAGCTGCCACCTATCGTTGTTTCTGTGTCATTTAGTTTTGTCTGTCTGTTCCGCACCTGTTTTGTGTATGTCATTAGTGGGGACTTATTTAATGTGTGTTTTCAGTTGGGATTTTGTGCGGGATTGTTTATTGTCCACGTTATGTTAGCAACAATTATACGGGAAGGATTTACCAGGCTGCGCTCCTTGCCTTTGTATTATATTTTGTTTTTTATGGGAAAGTGTTTCTCCCAGGCGAACTTTGTATAGCGCCCTGTGCTTTTCGGCGTTTGTGTGTGTCCGTTTTATTAAAAGACACTCACCTCCAGCACCTCTGTCTCCTGCATTTGATTCCGCCTATCCGCCAGTCCAAATCAGACGTGACATTATGTTCATACAAATGTTATACACATGTTAAGTTTGCTGAAAATAAATGCAGTTGACAGTGAGAGGACGTTTGATGAGAAGAATGTAATTGCTGAATTTATGTAGATTTTCGAAACAAAGTGTTTTGAAACTTTCAAACATAGTAACAGGTCCATGTAGAATAAACACCTCTATAATACCATACAAACAGTGTGCTGATACAGATATTGTGCCTATCAACGTTTTGTCTGGTGCTGATGGAGCTACCTTGTGTCGTGGATGAATCAGAATTAGTTGGGTAACATAGATATTTAAGATGTTTTATTAGTATAATATGCTTATGTGAGATACTTGTCATTAGAAAGTGTCCTTTGGACTCTGGTATGTTTCAGTTGCACGTTTCCCTTAGCTGGGGCTCAGACACTTGGGGCCCAGAGAGGGGAGAGGTCAGACTTGTTTTTTACATGTCTCTGTTGCTCTGCAGAATATCAGTGAGAGAGGAGGACATAATTAAATATTGTCTTCATATGTGAATGTCTCTTTACCTATTCTTAAACCATGTGAAGGGATGGCATGATTAAGGGGGAACCAATGACTTGTCTCCACAATGTCTGTGAGCAAGTCACTCCCTCCTTTTCTTTATTGTGGGGAGGTTTATGGTAGTGTCTGGGAATTGTGTGTCCTCTCTTAGATCTCGCACTTATCCTGTGATAATATATGGCCTAGAGGCTCACTCCCCCCCAGTGAGACTGTCCAGGAATGGGGTCAAGAGGGGGTTTGCTTGTGATGGGAGTATCTAGAGTTGACAATTGATATATGCCATTGGATGAAATGGTGTTTTTGTTCAATGCCATACCAGGGAGGGACGGTTCTAAGGGGACCAGATACTGGGCTATACAATGAACCCTGTTGATATAGCAGTTACTGCCTGCTGTGTTTTATGGATATCTGTCATACAAATCTTAACCTTTGTGACCCATTCTATGTATCTGTGGTTTGTCAATGTACGTTGAAGGGGGTGTATCTTTGCTATAAAATATCTCTGTAGCCATTGTGTAATCACCTTCCTGGTTCATTCGAGAGAGTGCATTATTGAAGGTCAAGAACATTTGCAAAACTATCTTAAGTATTAAAGATGTAGTTAACTCGGACTGGTGTGTTTAACTCTCCTCATTTGGTAATGCAGAAATTAGCCACCACACTTGGCAAACATATCAGAGTGGTCATACCTTCCTGTGTGGTGTCCAGTATACAACAGGAGTTTCCTGATCCTGGTGCAGAATACACAGGGTGATACATTTCAATTCAATAATAAAAAAAAGACACTTGTGTCTAGTAAAACATTTCTGCCAAGTGACAGGGGTCTCTCCATTCAGAGACATCAGAATCAAGACCGTCTGTCAGTCTGGACTTCGTCACATCATCTTGCAAGTCTCCATGTGCTGGCTCCATACATGTTTCTGTGAACACATACACACAGTCACTGTTCTATTACCAATGGCAGTTAGGCTAGGTACTGGTCGGCAGAGAACGGACCAAGTCACTATTATTTGAGTCACAAGCAAGTCTCAAGTCACAAGGTCCAGAGCTGTGTCTGAAGTTGATGCCCAAGTAAAATGTGTAAAGTCCAAGTCGTGCATTCTAAGAGCAGGTCAAGTCTAAAGTCAAGTAAACAAAAAAATCTATATGACAATGACTTGTTCAACTACAAAATCTTTGTCTATTTATTGAGACTACCAGACAGCCCTTTGCATTATTTTGTCTAGAACACATTTTGATTGTGCAATTGTAGCAGTCATAAGAGCATGAAATCAGGAAGGTTTACATGCTCAGAGTGTAGATTTATTTACAGGTCTTGGTGATCCAATGGTGAAAGTGCCATATCATACAAAATATTCAAGTAGATTTACCAAATATACACAGAAAATAGCCCCAAATAAATACATTTTTACATTTTAGTCATTTAGAAGATGCTCTTATCCAGTGCAACTTACAGTTAGTGCATTTATCTTAAACTCTTAGACTATCGATACCGACAGAATAATAACAAGTCTGATATTAATTACTAGTCTGCAGCTAGGAATTCGGTATCATTGAACGCGAAGACCGACAAAACATCTGTCCGATAACGACATTAATGAATGTCACTTTGAAATATCCATTCTAACCGAGAGAGAGAGAGAACGCGAGGACAAACTCTCCAACAGAACGAACTTTTCAACATAGACCCTGACGACACACTGAGCGTAAATATATATATTGATTGCAATTGTTCCCGAATGAGTGAGCGTTCATGTGCAAAGGATTAGCATTTCAATTGTTATAATTATCAACTCTTATCAACCTTTTGTCTTACAAGTCGCCATGCCGGTTTAACCCACTAGGACACATTCCTTTATCATTTCTTTGTAATGATATCTACTGTTTGTTATGCATTTCTGTGAATTACTTAGTTAGGAAATAAATGATTTTAAGACAATTGATGTATGGATCACTCATAGTGAAGACTGGGTTCGTGCAGATAACCAACAGTTTACAACGTTTGGAATGAGACTGACGAGGTAAACAAAAACATCATTAATCAGAAGACTGATAGATCAGATATTATGATATGTGAAAATTATAACTTTGTAATCTGAATATTTTCCTTGGTGCCCTGACTTCCTAGTTAATTACAGTTACACGATTAATCAGTTTAATCGCGTAATAATAATTACAGAGAGTTATTTGATAAATATGTCTTAAGTTTTAATGATGCCAAAGACACAACATTTATGGAGCCCCCGTGCTCTAAGATAGAATTGGACTTTGCTGTGGAATTCTGTATATCAACTGTGCAAACAGAATTGTACAAACAGGCTGCTATCTATACAAATTGGTTGTGTGTGTATTCCCATTGGAAAAAGCTATTTTGAAGAGTGGATCCGGTCGTATGTCGATAGCAATGAGGGATAAATTCCAGATTTAGTCCGTTAGGCCAAACGGTACTATTTCTGTCGGTCAATATTAACTTCTAGAGCAAGGGCATAGAGCCAGTAAGGTTAGAAATTAGAAGATATTTGTTCGATGACCAAGCCAAACTAGTCTGTTCGCCTACCGCATAGAGCCAGTGTGGGCAGACCACAGGCATATCTGTATTTATGTACCGTGTCGCTCCGGTCAACATAAACGCTAGCAAAGTATGCCGAATGGGTTAATGTGAGACGTCACTAGTAAACCCACCCTTTCCATGGTGAGAGGACCCTATTTTTGTGCTATATTTCTGAACAAAGTAGGACTAGTTTGCACGTGATGCGAAGCTAACAAAAGGGGGAACATTTTCCTCTTCCTGTGCCCTGTTTAAATTCCTCCGCCTGGCGCGACGGAAGTCCCGCCCTTTGTACTTCCATTTGATTTCAGCACTCTGCATCACCGGTGGTGAAGAATCGCCAGTACATCTCTTGGGAAAAGTAGGGAAATCCACACGTGGATCACGGTAAGATATCCAACCAATCGCAATTGACTGGATATTGGCGTCTCATTCAATTTAACAAACAAGTGAAATTGCCAGATTTACCTTTTCAAGTGGATCTTTTAAATAATAGCCAAATTGATTAGGCTTCTACAATGAGAGAAGATTAACTTTTTCCACATTTAACCTCTCAAGGGCAGGCGGGACGAAATCGTCCCACCTACGTAACAGCCAGTTGAATCCTGTGGCGCGATTTTCAAATACCTTAGAAATGCTATTACTTCAACTTCTCAAACATATGACTATTTTACAGCTATTTAAAGACAAGACTCTCGTTAATCTAACCACACTATCCGATTTCAAAAAGGCTTTACAACGAAAGCAAAACATTAGATTATGTCAGCAGAGTACCCAGCCAGAAATAATCAGACACCCATTTTTCAAGCTAGCATATAATGTCACAAAAACCCAGAAGACAGCTAAATGCAGCACTAACCTTTGATGATCTTCATCAGATGACACACCTAGGACATTATGTTATACAATACATGCATGTTTTATTCAATCAAGTTCATATTTATATCAAAAACCAGCTTTTTACATTAGCATGTGACGTTCAGAACTAGCATACCCCCCGCAAACTTCCGATGAATTTACTAACAATTTACTAAATTACTCACGATAAACGTTCACAAAAAGCATAACAATTATTTTAAGAATTATAGATACAGAACTCCTCTATGCACTCGATATGTCCGATTTTAAAATAGCTTTTTGGTGAAAGCACATTTTGCAATATTCTAAGTAGATAGCCCGGCATGACAGGGCTAGCTATTTAGACACCCAGCAAGTTTAGCACTCACCAAAGTCAGATTTACTATTAGAAAAGTTTGATTACCTTTCCTGTTCTTCGTCAGAATGCACTCCCAGGACTTCTACTTCAATAACAAATGTAGGTTTGGTCCAAAATAATCCATAGTTATGTTCCAACAGCGACGTTTTGTTCGTGCGTTCAAGACACTATCCCAATGGTAAATAACGGTCAGGCGCACGGCGCATATCGTGACAAAAGATTTCAAAATATTTCATTACCGTACTTCGAAGCATGTCAACCGCTGTTTAAAATCAATTTTTATGCAATTTTTCTCGTAAAAAAGCGATAATATTCCGACCGGGAATCTGCAATTAGGTAAACAGCCGAAAGAAAATACAGCACGGGGTCGAATGGGGCACACGCCTAATTCCTTTGTCCTCTGATCGGCCACTTGGCAAAGGCGATTATGTGTTTCATCCTGAGGCTGCCTCGTCATCGTTCAACTTTTTCCCGGGTTCTGAGAGCCTATGGAAGCCGTAGGAAGTGTCACGTTACAGCTAAGATCTCCACTCTTCAATAAACAGAGACAAGAAGAACGACTCCTTGTCAGACAGGCCACTTCCTGCATGAAACCTTCTCAGGTTTTTGCCTGCCATATGAGTTCTGTTATACTCACAGACACCATTCAAACAGTTTTAGAAACTTTAGGGTGTTTTCTATCCAAAGCCAATAATTATATGCATATTCTAGTTACTGGGCAGGAGTAGTAACCAGATTAAATCGGGTACGTTTTTTATCCGGCCGTGTAAATACTGCCCCCTACCCCCAACAGGTTAACTTAGATGAAGCAAAGCTCTCAGGTTAATTGAAAGTTAGTCTATACAGGTTTGATTTATCATAAATAGATTAATCAGTCAAATCTGCTTTAGCAAAGCACATTCAGTAAAACCCATTACTGACGGGAGTGAATCCCATGTGGCTTCAGCCCTAGGGGAAAGTATACCATAGTGGTGAATTAAACTACATTACTTTTATGATAATCCAGCAATCTCAATTGCTTGGTTATCATTTTCTCATTCAATGTATTTATTTAAAATTGTTGAACATACCTTTCTAGGTTCTTCCAATTAAATGAGACATCTTAAACTTTGCAATAGTAACCTATATGAACCAACTTCCCAGGTTAATTTAAAGTTTAACTCCCAGATAGCCTATCCAGGTATGATTAATCATTATCATTGATTAATTCAATTTACTTTTGCAAATTAATTCACGTCCAACTCCCACAGTACTGTACAGTACTGATGGTTCATTAACGTCTATAAATAGATTAAAATCGTCTTTCCAGCTCCCAACATTCCAAAACCAAATTTTGGAAAATTAGGAAAAACATTTTTCCTTTCAAATGTTCTAATAATGTGCAAGCTATCAGAGGGGGTAGTCCCCACTCGCCCGCTAATTAGTGAACCTCCACCCATAAATGGATTGATCTCTGACCTCAGCAGCGATACCAACCCTAATTATGCCATTAGTGGAAAAGCAGACAACAACGCTTTCCAAAATCAACCATCAGGCGCAGGCCTCGTAAAGGTTCTCTCCAGTCTAGCTCTGATGTCTTGCCATCCGAGATTGGCATCTGTCCAATAGCGCAGTGCACAGCTGAAGCACGAGCAGGTAACGATAGACATAAAGGGACAGGTGGAGAGAACCGGGAAACCAATGACAAATGCAGAAAAGGGAAAAATTCTGCTAGCTATGGAACTGCGCTTGAAAACTGAACAATTGAATGTAATTGCAAAAACGTATGACGATGAACAAGCACAAGCTCTTCAACAAAATCGTTTTCTACAGGAACAAAATCATATGCAACAGGAACAACTCGATTTAGCCAAAACTAAATACGATGATGTCCACGCCAAACTAGATAAATCTGAAGAGTTATCTACAAACAGGAGCGCTGAACTTGATAACATGCATGCTGTTTTGTTGAATGTTACTCAAAGTAACACGGTTCTCCTCAAAGTGCTGCAGACCAAAGACGATCAGTTAATGAACACAATGACAAAGTTGGATGACAAATCAGCAGAACTCATTGAAGTCGCTGACCAAATGAATGATGAGAGAACTCAGGTGATGAAGATGGAAATATTGATTTCTAAGCAAGCGGAGGAAATCTCATCACTGAATCTCTCGCTCCGTACTCAAGACCTCTATCTGCAAACCATGACAGATAAGTTTGAGACCGAAAGGAGCAGGTGTGACACTCACGTGTCCAAAATCGGTACTCTAAGCGCTCAAGTGGACTCTGCAATGCAGCAGAATACCACCCTTAGGTACCATCTGGAGGAAATCCAGAATGGTCCCGCTCTACAGCGTGACTATCCATCCAAGCAACCGGAGCCCTGTACTCACAGGAGTAAAGACGATAGGTTTCAGACCTTGCCTCCCTCATGTGTCCCTCAGTCTTCTCCTCTTGGCCATTCGGCACTGAGTAATATGGCGCCTCTTGGCCAACAACAACAAGGCTTGGCTTCTCCTCTTGGCCTTTCGGCCCCAATCTTTCCACAGCATGAAGTCAAAACTCTCCGCCCGCTTGGCGCGGAATACCTTGAAAACTCGTTAAGAATTTCCCCACCTTTGACCCCGTTCTAGGTCAGCCAAATGATACTGAGACGTTCCTAGCTGACATAGAGGACGCGTTGGATGGCTACCCAAACGCTACGGGTTCTGACAGGGTTTACCTGTTGAAGAGAACGTCGAATAGACACATGACATCTACACGTTCCGCTAGCGGAACGTCTGCTCCAATATCCAATGATGGGCGGGGCGCGAAATACAAACTCCTCTAAAATCCGAAAACTTCCACTTTTCAAACATATGACTATTTTACAGCTATTTAAAGACAAGACTCTCCTTTATCTAACCACACTGTCCGATTTCAAAAAGGCTTTACAGCGAAAGCAAAACATTAGATTATGTCAGCAGAGTACCCAGCCAGAAATAATCAGACACCCATTTTTCAAGCTAGCATATAATGTCACAAAAAACAAAACCACAGCTAAATGCAGCACTAACCTTTTATGATCTTCATCAGATGACACACCTAGGACATTATGTTATACAATACATGCATGTCTGTTCAATCAAGTTCATATTTATATCAAAAACCAGCTTTTTACATTAGCATGTGACGTTCAGAACTAGCATTCCCACCGAACACTTCCGGTGAATTTACTAAATTACTCACGATAAACGTTCACAAAAAGCATAACAATTATTTTAAGAATTATAGATACAGAACTCCTCTATGCACTCGATATGTCCGATTTTAAAATAGCTTTTCGGATTAAGCACATTTTGCAATATTCTAAGTACATAGCCCAGCCATCACGGGCTAGCTATTTAGACACCCACCCAGTTTAGCCTTCACCAAAATCACATTTCCTATAAGAAAAATGTTCTTACCTTTCTTGTTCTTCGTCAGAATGCACTCCCAGGACTTCTACTTCAATAACAAATGTAGGTTTGGTCCCAAATAATCCATCGTTATGTTCCATCAACGACGTTTTGTTCGTGCGTTCTAGACACTATCCCAACGCTAAATCACGGTCACGAGTATGGCGCAGAATGTGACAAAAAATGTCTAAATATTCCATTACCGTACTTCGAAGCATGTCAACCGCTGTGTAAAACCAATTTTTATGCAATTTATCTCGTAAAAAAGCGATAATATTCTGACCGGGAAGGTGCATGCCTGTAAACTGAGGGAAAAACCGAAAGCCGGGGGCGGGGCGGGTCGCGAGCGTAAGGCTTACTCCACTGAGAGACCACTTAGCTTTTGCTCTCCTTTGTTTCAGCCAGGGCTTTGAATTACGTCATTCCTGTTTTTCCCGGGCTCTGAGACCCCATTGGAGCCGTGGGAAGTGTCACGTAACAGCAGAGATCCTTAGTTTTTGGAAGAGATGTCAAAGAAAGCAAATAAATGGTCAGACAGGGTACTTCCTGAACAGAACCTTCTCAGGTTTTTGCCTGCCATAGGAGTTCTGTTATACTCACAGACACCATTCAAACAGTTTTAGAAACTTTGGAGTGTTTTCTCTCCAAAGCTAATAATTCTATGCATATTCTAGTTTCTGGGCAGGACTAATAATCAGATTAATTCGGGTACGTTTTTTATCCAGCCGTGAAAATACTGCCCCCTAGCCATAAGAGGTTAATTCGTCTACAACAGCAACACGTGCAAAATGACTACGCTAAACTTGCCACAGCTTTGAAATTAGAATTCAGTGGCTCTGCGACTCGCAAACACGATAGCTCACTGGCTAACACTGTCAAACAAGCTCGGAATGAACACCCACAAGCTTACTATCATAGGCTTCGTTCAGCTTACTTTGGCCTACTCACTGAAACAGGAATGGAAGAGCTGTTACCATTCAAACACATGTTTCTGTCGAACATGTATCCCACCTTCATTACCTAATTGGGCCCTGCCGCCCACGTTGGCTTGCCTATCTTACAACTCAGAGAGCTTGCAAGCACAGCTTTTGAGGCATCAAAAGTTCACAACGCTAAGAGCGCTGACCACTCGGTTTTGAAGTTTGACCAGGAGCACTCACTCCAATTAGAGGGTGCATTATCAGGTATTGGAGCATTGAGAGATTACGCACAGCAACAGTTCCTACCACGAAACCATGATTCCAATAACCTCCGCGGTCGAAATAACTGTAAAGTACGTAGCCATCAACATGACTATTGCTACAATCGTCCTGTTCGCTACGTTCCTGCACCCAACCCACAAAAAGTGTCAGAGCACAAGGGTAACAAAGGGTTGAAGGACGATCAAAACGTAGACCAATGTTCTCCAGAAGTTCCACTACATGAAGAACTAAAGCGAGAACAATTTTAGAAAAGGGTAAAAGATAAGTCACAAGGACTAGACGGGGAATTACCGGACACCAGGTCCGCAGAAATTAACACCCATAGCAAGGACGTTAAAGTTCACATTTCTCCCGCTCTCATTCAAGACCCTATCCAGGGCCCGCTTGATCAAGAAACAAGCCCCCGGGCTTTGTCTGTAGACTCTGATACAAAAGTTAAGAAGAAAAAGGTCAAACGCTTCGATAAAGCCAAGCCCACTCAAAATCGGAAAAGTCAATCTGCTTCCACCTTGAACAGAAATGGCACATCACGTCGTTGCGAATGACCACTCCACTTTGTGGGGAATATGTCCACTAACAACAAATCTAAATGGCCATACCTGGAAACAGTCCTGGAGGACTGCTTAACTTGTCATGCGCTAATTGATTCGGGTGCGACAATATCACTCATCTCTCAAACATTGTTCGATGATCTCAAAAGGGCTTTGAAGCCAACTAAACGTTGGTTAAAAGTGGAACGATGCGACACTAAACTTCGAGGGGTCACTCAGACTACCTCGCCTCTCACATTGAGAGTCATGCTGAAACTACACTTCCAGGACGTATCGCTTGTTCACCCTGTGTATGTTACCAGCCTCGAAACTACCCCTGCTACTTGGAGCAGACTTGATGGATCGGTTACTCCCATTGATGGAATTGGAAAACCAACCAGGTATGGTCACATGCCACAGTGCCTTCTCCACTGACCACACTGTATTCCCTAACACTAGCTGCAACGCAGTCATTCACGAGGGGTATCTGTCGAAAAGCACCCCTTGGGAAAAAGACGTTCAGGAACCTCTTGGTGCAGTATCCGATCCAAGGAGATATTATGATATCTTGACACATTCCATCAGCCAACCTGATTGACCATTCCTTTCATGATTTTGAGCCAGCTGTCTCTGTGAATAAGCAACTTCCCTCCTCCTTGCAGTCGTGCAATACGATAGTTGAGATGAACTTCTCTTGCCCTTCGGACACTTCCGCAAGCACTGCGGCCGTCTCAGCAAGAAAAACATTGATGCGCAGAGTATACTCTGCTTCCGATGATATACCTTCCGCTTTGTTGGGGACTGTCAACCCTTACAATGACACTAATGGCGTCAGTCCAGCAACTGACCCGATGACTCCCACTGGTGAAACACTTTGCGATATCACAGACCGATATCCTCGTCTCAGTTCGCAGGTAATGAAGAGGTTGCCACACATGGACGCGGTGGTGACTGACATGCCTCGACAGCCACTGAGCGTTTTGAAGCACAAACACCAGGAGATTTTGGTTGAAAGGTTACAGCCATTCTCATAAAAACGCGGCCGCTGACAACTCGTACATAGGGTCCGACCTTTTCGTTTGCGCATCGGACACCAACACCACCCGCTGGTGAGGGGGTCCCAAGACACAAAGGGGGGGAATAGTAGCCAAGATCCATGATGAGCCTCATCGAGGCCGGTGGGGGGGGGGGGGGGGTCGAGGCTACGGACAACACCGTACGAGGCCGCCAGAGCATAAATCAAATCTAGTTGTAAACTCCCCTATGAGAACAGTGAGGAGCAGACAACCCCCGTCTAGGGGCCTATCTTAGAAAACATCTAATATAGTACTGAGGTGTACCACACTGGTCGTAAAGGAAGTCCAGTGGACTTGTCCCCCTCCAAAACAAATGGCAACAACAATCATTCCTTGCCATGTGTAGGTTCAACTACAATAAACTAGTAAAATGCTCCAATCTGTAACGGCTGTCGTCGGGAATAGAGGACCAAAACGCAGCAGGAATGTGGATGCTCATCTTGTTATTTATTTTAAATAAAGAGAACACCAAAATAACAAAACGAAGAACCCACGAACAACAAACAGTCTTGTCAGGCTCACACAGGCAAAACAAGAAACAATCTCCCACAACACCAAACCAAACAATTACCCATATATAGGACTCTCAATCAGAGGCAACGAGAAAGCACCTGCCTCAAATTGAGAGTCCAACCCCCATCAACCTAAACATAGAAATACAACAAACCAGAAAGAACATAGAAATACAAAACATAGAACATAGACCAAAACCCGGAAATAATAAATCAAACACCCTACTACATACACCACCACCCCGAAACACATAAACAAAATACCCTCTGCCACGTCCTGACCAAACTACAATAGCAAATACTCCCTAAACTGGTCAGGACGTGACACAATCATGTGTTCCGGTAGATAATATTTCAGAATACAATCAGTAGGATAACTGGTCCCCTTGAGTACCAGTACCAATACAAGCAACAGTCAGTCCAGCTACAATCAGTAAGAAGGTTAGTGTCACGACTCCTACCGTAAGTAGCTCCCCCTTCTGTTTGGGTGGCGCTCGGCGGTCGTCGTCGCCGGCCTACTAGCTGCCACTGATTCCCTTTTCCCCCTTTTCGTTTATTGTGTGCACCTGTTTAAGGTTTGGGCTGATTAGCCGGGCTATTTTAGCCAGGAGGCCCGCCTGCTCTGTGTGCGGGATTATTTGATCGCTGTATAGCTTGTGAATGCACGCTCATTATATTTTGAGGTGTGAGTGCGTATTTTGCGCCGACCTGTTCTCTCCCATGTGTTTGGGCACTTTGGTTTTTGTGTGCGCTCTTGTTCGCTGTTGGGGCGGCTTGTGTTTTGTCGTTGTGTGCTCCTGACTCTGCACCCACTACGCCCAAGCGTTACAGTTAGAGACCTAACCAATCAAATTACCCTTGACAACAGTAACATAGGAGTCACTCAGAGTGCAACACGTGGAAAGGAATGTCCAGTGCACTCTTCCAATGGTTAACACACGTCACTAATAAATAGAATCCTCCATTCAAGAGGAAAATTATTAGAAGTCATTAACCATGATCACACCACGTACGACTGGTCCAATACTTAAAGAGTACTTCCGTCGTGAGGTTAGCTCCTCCGTGGATAACATAGCTATGAAATAGACTTCATACCTATCACCACTACAATAGTGGAAGACACAGTGACTTGTAGAAAAACTACTACAGACTCCCTTGACACCAACTCTGACTGACCTCCAGCTATTGACCTGAAAATTACCTGACTACGTCAGACTCATTCTGAACAAGTTGTAATCTGCCAGGATACTTGGTTTTCTTCCCATGCGCAATTGTGTAAGCATAAACGCACATGCACAACGGAACATCCAATTAGGATTTATGCTAGGACCACTTAAGGGCCCAAGCAAAATACCAGCCTTATTAAAGTTGAACATTTACTTCTAAGCCTTTGACTCTACAGCACTCACCAGTTTTCTTCCCAGAAGTCCATAGGTCTTCCCTGTAGACTGCCCAAAACTAGTGCATTACAGCTGTAAGTTATCAACTTAGGATAGTGCCTAAGCAACACACCAAGTAGGAAAACCCTAGATATGGCATTAGAGACAATGCCATGATAATCATTTTGCCAGAACATTGGACGTATATAGAATACAGTCCAATTAGATGATTTTTGTGTGAAAACTATATTTTGTATATCTTTTGTTTATGCTTTCATTCCTTTTCAGTTCAGTTCCTTTGACACTTAGGAAGTGAGAAGAGCCATAAACAAAGTCCCCATACAACCATCACTTAGTGCCACAATGCCGCTCATTGGGGAATGAATGTAATTATATATATTTCATGAGTGTGTGTGCGTTGTTAACCTGTCTGGGCTAGGGGGCAGTATTGAGAATTTTGGAAAAATATGTTCCCATTTTTAACTGCCTCCTACACCAACTCAGAAGCTAGAATATGCATATTATTGTTCAGGTTTGGATAGAAAACACTCTGAATTTTCTAAAACTGTTTGAATGGTGTCTGTGAGTATAACAGAACTCCTATGGCAGGCAAAAACCTGACAAGGTTTCAAGCAGGAAGTACCCTGTCTGACAAGGAGTCGTGCGTCTTGCATCTTTTTATTGAAAAGTAAGGATCTTAGCTGTAACGTGACAATTCCCAGGGCTCCAATAGGCTCTCAGAGCCCGCGAAATAACTGAAGGTTTACGAGGGAGCCTCAGGTTGAAACAGATTATCGCCTTTTGTAAGTGGATGCTCAGAGGACCTTTGAATGATGCGCGTGCATGAGTCGCTTCTGAGGAGAAATTTTATTCGGCTGTTTAGGCTCAATGCATACTCCCGGTCGGAATATTATCACTTCTCTACGACATAAATGGCATAAAAATTGGTTTTAAACAGCGGTTGACATGCTTCGAAGTACGGTAATGGAATATTTAGACATTTTTGACACGCCAATGCGCCATGCGCGAGACCGGGAAGAAGCATTCTAGAACTCACAAACAAAACGTCGCTGTTTGGATATAACGATGGATTATTTGGGACCAAACCTACATTTGTTATTGAAGTAGAAGTCCTGGCAGTGTATTCTGATGAAGAACAAGCAAGGTAAGAACATTTTTCTTATAGGAAATGTGATTTTGGTGGAGGCTGACCTGGGTGGGTATCTAAATAGCTAGCCCTGTAATGCCGGGCTATGTACTTAGATTATTGCAAAATGTGCTTCATCCGAAAAGCTATTTTAAAATCGGACATATCGAGTGCATAGAGGAGTAATGTATCTATAATTCTTAAAATAATTGTTATGCTTTTTGTGAACGTTTATCGTGAGTAATTTAGCAAACTGTTAGTAAATTCAACGGAAGTTTGCCGGGGGTTATGCGTTTTCTGAACGTCACATGCTAATGCAAAAAGCTGTTTTTTGATATAAATATGAACTTGATTGAACAGACATGCATGTATTGTATAACACAATGTCCTAGGTGTGTCATCTGATGAAGATCATCAAAGGTTAGTGCTGCATTTAGCTGTGGTTTGGGTTTATGTGACATGATATGCTAGCTTGAAAAATGGCTGTCTGATTTTTTCTGGCTGGGCACTCTGCTGACATAATCTAATGTTTTGCTTTCGTTGTAAAGCCTTTTTGAAATCGGACAGTGGGGTTAGATTAACGAGATTCTTGTCTTTAAATAGCTGTAAAATAGTCATATGTTTGAGAAATTGAAGTAATAGTATTTCTAACGATTCAAAAATCGCGCCACTGGAATTTCAGTAGCTGTTACGTAGGTGGGACGAAATCGTCCCACATACCCCAGACAGGTTAACATCTGCCTAAGTTACTGCCCAGATCTTCCAGTCTAGACGAAGGGTCCAGAACGGCGACCCCAAATCCGGACACCCACGGCCCATCCTTGTGGCGGCATGCCCCACTGTCAGAGAGCCTACCAAGGTAAACCACCAGAGGGGGGGAACGCAACGGCGATCACCAACCAGGACATCCCCTGGCCCTTCCTGGGGTACTTGCAGCTTCCAGGGAACCTACCAAGGTAAACCACTAGAAGAGACCGCAATGGCGATCACCAACCGGACATCAACTGCCCATCCTTGTGGTGGACTGCTCCACTTTCAGAGAACCTACCAAGTTCAACCACCAGAGGGGACTGCAAACGGGACATCACGTGGTTATGATTTTATGTTGATTTGTAACTTGCAGGACAAACAAGATACAAACCACCAGGGGTATGTCATGACGTTGCCCTCTTTGGGTTTCCTATGCACCATCCCCCTATCTCTGTCTCCCCCACCCAGGCTCTGTGAGAGCGGTCGTAAATTCCTAAAGAGAATGTCCTACCTCATGGCCACAGCATGGAGACAGAGTGGGTTTCATAGAAAGAACCCAGGAGTTCTTCCACCTCACAGGACTGGAGAACCGAACATCATTTATGTTCTGGAGAAGGTATAAAAGATCGGTGAAGATTCCAGCTACGAACTGGTCTGTTTGGTACAATTTTGTGAAACTCATGAGAGACAATACGGCCATATTACCATAATCATGTTTATATAATAGCCTCAGCTGTGAGACTTACATCTAATGGTTGTATAAAAATGAATGAATAAGGATAAAGCTATTTGGAATATGTTGGGATGCTTGTAAGATGTTAATGTGAGAGAATTGTATTTCTGTTTAAAGTTTCACCAAGTCATCGGCATGCCCCCATGAACAGACGGGACCTGGCGTCATGAGACAGCCTTTTTCTGTTATACATTTACATTTAAGTCATTTAGCAGACGCTCTTATCCAGAGCAAATTACAAATTGGTGCATTCACCTTATGATATCCAGTGGAACAACCACTTTACAATAGTGCATCTAAATCTTTTAAGGGGGGGGGGGGGTTAGAAGGATTACTTTATCCTATCCCAGGTATTCCTTAAAGAGGTGGGGTTTCAGGTGTCTCCGGAAGGTGGTGATTGACTCCGCTGTCCTGGCGTCGTGAGGGAGCTTGTTCCACCATTGGGGTGCCAGAGCAGCAAACTGTTTTGACTGTGCTGAGCGGGAACTGTGCTTCCTCAGAGGTAGGGAGGCGAGCAGGCCAGAGGTGGATGAACGCAGTGCCCTTGTTTGGGTGTAGGGCCTGATCAGAGCCTGAAGGTACGGAGGTGCCGTTCCCCTCACAGCTCCGTAGGCAAGCACCATGGACTTGTGCGGATGCGAGCTTCAACTGGAAGCCAGTGGAGAGAGCGGAGGAGCAGGGTGACGTGAGAGAACTTGGGAAGGTTGAACACCAGACGGGCTGCGGCGTTCTGGATGAGTTGTAGGGGTTTAATGGCACAGGCAGGGAGCCCAGCCAACAGCGAGTTGCAGTAATCCAGGCGGGAGATGACAAGTGCATGGATTAGGACCTGCGCCGCTTCCTGTGTGAGGCAGGGTCGTACTCTGCGAATGTTGTAGAGCATGAACCTACAGGATCGGGTCACCGCCTTGATGTTAGTGGAGAACGACAGGGTGTTGTCCAGGATCACGCCGAGGTTCTTAGCACTCTGGGAGGAGGACACAAGGGAGTTGTCAACCGTGGTGGCGAGATCATAGAACGGGCAGTCCTTCCCCGGGAGGAAGAGCAGCTCCGTCTTGCCGAGGTTCAGCTTGAGGTGGTGATCCGTCATCCACACTGATATGTCTGCCAGACATGCAAAGATGCGATTCGCCACCTGGTTATCAGAAGGGGGAAAGGAGAAGATTAATTGTGTGTCGTCTGCATAGCAATGATAGGAGAGACCATGTGAGGATATGACAGAGCCAAGTGACTTGGTGTATAGCGAGAATAGGAGAGGGCCTAGAACAGAGCCCTGGGGGACACCAGTGGTGAGAGCGTGTGGTGCGGAGACACATTCTCGCCACGCCACCTGGTAGGAGCGACCTGTCAGGTAGGACGCAATCCAAGCGTGAGCCGCGCCGGAGATGCCCAACTCGGAGAGGGTGGAGAGGAGGATCTGATGGTTCACAGTATCAAAGGCAGCAGATAGGTCTAGAAGGATGAGAGCAGAGGAGAGAGAGTTAGCTTTAGCAGTGCGGAGAGCCTCCGTGACACAGAGAAGAGCAGTCTCAGTTGAATGCCCAGTCTTGAAACCTGACTGATTAGGATCAAGAAGGTCATTCTGAGAGAGACAGCAGGAGAGCTGGCCAAGGACGGCACGTTCAAGAGTTTTGGAGAGAAAAGAAAGAAGGGATACTGGTCTGTAGTTGTTGACATCGGAGGGATCGAGTGTAGGTTTTTTCAGAAGGGGTGCAACTCTCGCTCTCTTGAAGACGGAAGGGACGTAGCCAGCGGTCAAGGATGAGTTGATGAGCGAGGTGAGGTAGGGGAGAAGGTCTCCGGAAATGGTCTGGAGAAGAGAGGAGGGGATAGGGTCAAGTGGGCAGGTTGTTGGGCGGCCGGCCGTCACAAGACGCGAGATTTCATCTGGAGAGAGAGGGGAGAAAGAGGTCAAAGCACAGGATAGGGCAGTGTGAGCAGGACCAGCGGTGTCGTTTGACTTAGCAAACGAGGATCGGATATCGTCAACCTTCTTTTCAAAATGGTTGACGAAGTCATCCGCAGAGAGGGAGGATGGGGGGGAGGAGGACTCAGGAGGGAGGAGAAGGTAGCAAAGAGCTTCCTAGGGTTAGAGGCAGATGCTTGGAATTTAGAGTGGTAGAAAGTGGCTTTAGCAGCAGAGACAGAAGAGGAAAATGTAGAGAGGAGGGAATGAAAGGATGCCAGGTCCGCAGGGAGGCGAGTTTTCCTCCATTTCCGCTCGGCTGCCCAGAGCCCTGTTCTGTGAGCTTGCAGTGAGTCGTCGAGCCACAGAGCAGGAGGGGAGGACCGAGCCGGCCTGGAGGATAGGGGACAGAGAAAATCAAAGGATGCAGAAAGGGAGGAGAGGAGGGTTGAGGAGGCAGAATCAGGAGATAGGTTGGAGAAGGTTTGAGCAGAGGGAAGAGATGATAGGATGGAAGAGGAGAGAGTAGCGGGAGAGAGAGAGCGAAGGTTGGGATGGTGCAATACCATCCGAGTAGGGGCAGAGTGAGAAGTGTTGGATGAGAGCGAGAGGGAAAAGGATACAAGGTAGTGGTTGGAGACTTGTGGAGATTAGTGGAAGAACAGCATCTAGTAAAGATGAGGTCAAGCGTATTGCCTGCCTTGTGAGTAGGGGGGGAAGGTGAGAGGGTGAGGTCAAAAGAAGAGAGGAGTGGAAAGAAGGAGGCAGAGAGGAATGAGTCAAAGGTAGACGTGGGGAGGTTAAAGTCACCCAGAACTGCGAGAGGTGAGCCATCCTCAGGAAAGGAACTTATCAAGGCGTCAAGCTCATTGATGAACACTCCAAGGGAACCTGGAGGGCAATAAATGATAAGGATGTTAAGCTTGAAAGGGCTGGTAAGTGTGACAGCATGGAATTCAAATGAGGAGATACACAGATGGGTCATATTCCGAATATAACCCCCACCCAGGGTTTCTATCACCAGACCAGCTTACCTCGATAACAAGAGGGCCAAGGTTTGACCATGCATTCCCTTTTCTGAACTTTAACCATACCACTTGTTTAAACTCTTAGACTATCGATACCGACAGAAAAATAACAAGGACTAGGCCAACTCATGGGAAGCTTGGTCCGGGTTGCTGGTACTGGTCGTGCCAGACTGGAGGAACTCACTTCCGGGATAGCACAAGAGACGGGAACCGGAAAGACTGGGCCATGGAGGCGCACAGGTGGCCGTGACCGCACCGCCTGCACAACCCGTCCTGGCTGGATGGAACTAACAGCCCTGTACGTACAGGGTGCTGGTACAGGGCAAACTGGGCTGTGCAGGGGCCTGATGGTTGCCGTGAGTAGAGCGGGAGTAGGGTAGCCTGGTCCTAGGAGGCGTACCGGCGACCAGACGCGCTGCACAGGCATCCTCCTACCAGGCTGGATGCCCACTCTAGCACGGCATCTGCGAGGGGCCGGAATGGCGCGCACCGGACTGTGCGTGCGTATGGGCGAGATAGTGCGAAACACGGCGCCCTCCACTCCATACGCTCTTCCATGTACTCACGGGTAGCTGGCTTATGGCTCTTCCTAGGCCTAGCCAAACTACCCGTGTGCCCCCACAAAAAAAAATCTTGGGGGTGCCTCTCCGGCTTCCTCGCCAGTCGTGTACCCCGGTAGCATTCCCGGTCCTCACCAGCCTTTCTCCACGGGCCCTCTCCGGCCAGAATCTGTTCCCAAGCCCATTTCTCACGAGTGTCCATGTCGAAGTCTATTTCCTCAGAATAGTCCATATATTCAGCGTCCTGCTCCCTTTTCCGCTGCTAGGTCTTGTTGTGGTTGGGTGGTTCTGTCATAATTTCAGCCATGTTGAAGAGACCAAACTGCAGCAGGTGAAATGTAGATACTCATCTTTTTCATATATAAGAGCAAAGTATCCACGGGAAAAACAATAAACAAAAAAAACGTCTAACAGGCTACGTACATACCAAAGACTAGCAGTGTTAGCACAACCACCCACAACCCCAAGTGACAAACATACTCCTAATTATATGACTCCCAATCAGGAACAACGATAACCAGCTGTCCCTGATCGGGAGCCACACAGACCCACATAGAAATATAACACCCAGAACACACATACACAGACATACTCTGCCACGTCCTGACCAAAACTACACAACAACACCCTCTGCTGGTCAGGACGTGACACCAATCCTATACAGGAAATCAGCAAATTGTTAGCAAGCTCACCCGACCTGTGTTGATTGACAGTTTGCTGGTCCAATCAGAGGGCCGAGTGTGTGTTTCCAATCTAGCCAATCTGTTTTTTATACTGCATCAATCTGTGTCAACTTGGCAACTTGGCAACATCACAATCATGACAAAACCCTCAAGCTGCATACTGGACCCTATTCCAACTAAACTATTGAAAGAGCTGCTTCCTGTGCTTGGCCCTCCTATGTTGAACATAATAAACGGCTCTCTATCCACCGGATGTGTACCAAGCTCACTAAAAGTGGCAGTAATAAAGCCTCTCTTGAAAAAGCCGAATCTTGACCCAGAAATTATAAAAAACTATCGGCCTATATCGAATCTTCCATTCCTCTCAAAAATTTTAGAAAAAGTTGTTGCGCAGCAACTCACTGCCTTCCTGAAGACAAACAATGTATACGAAACGCTTCAGTCTGGTTTTAGACCCCATCATAGCACTGAGACTGCACTTGTGAAGGTGGTAAATGACCTTTTAATGATGTCAGACCGAGGCTCTGCATCTGTCCTCATGCTCCTAGATCTTAGTGCCGCTTTTGATACCATCGATCACCACATTCTTTTGGAGAGATTGGAAACCCAAATTGGTCTACATGGACAAGTTCTGGCCTGGTTTAGATCTTATCTGTCGGAAAGATATCAGTTTGTCTCTGTGAATGGTTCGTCCTCTGACAAATCAATTGTAAATTTCGGTGTTCCTCAAGGTTCCGTTCTAGGACCACTATTGTTTTCACTATATATTTTACCTCTTGGGGATGTCATTCGAAAACATAATGTTAAATTTCACTGCTATGCGGACGACACACAGCTGTACATTTCAATGAAACATGGTGAAGCCCCAAAATTGCCCTCGCTAGAAGCCTGTGTTTCAGACATAAGGAAGTGGATGGCTGCAAATTTTCTACTTTTAAACTCGGACAAAACAGAGATGCTTGTCCTAGGTCCCAAGAAACAAAGAGATCTTCTGTTGAATCTGACAATTAATCTGGATGGTTGTACAGTCGTCTCAAATAAAACTGTGAAGGACCTCGGCGTTACTCTGGACCCTGATCTCTCTTTTGAAGAACATATCAAGACTGCTTCAAGGACAGCTTTTTTCCATCTACGTAACATTGCAAAAATCAGAAACTTTCTGTCCAAAAATGACGCAGAAAAATTAATCCATGCTTTTGTTACTTCTAGGCTCGACTACTGCAATGCTCTACTTTCCGGCTACCCGGATAAAGCACTAAACAAACTTCAGTTAGTGCTAAATACGGCTGCTAGAATCCTGACTAGAACCAAAAAATTTGATCATATTACTCCAGTGCTAGCTTCCCTACACTGGCTTCCTGTTAAGGCAAGGGCTGATTTCAAGGTTTTACTGCTAACCTACAAAGCATTACATGGGCTTGCTCCTACCTATCTTTCCGATTTGGTCCTGCCGTACATACCTACACGTACGCTACGGTCACAAGACGCAGGCCTCCTAATTGTCCCTAGAATTTCTAAGCAAACGGCTGGAGGTAGGGCTTTCTCCTATAGAGCTCCATTTTTATGGAATGGTCTGCCTACCCATGTGAGAGACGCAGACTCAGTCTCAACCTTTAAGTCTTTACTGAAGACTTATCTCTTCAGTAGGTCCTATGATTAAGTATAGTCTGGCCCAGGAGTGTGAAGGTGAACGGAAAGGCTGGAGCAACGAACCGCCCTTGCTGTCTCTGCCTTGTCGGTTCCCCTCTTCCCACTGGGATTCTCTGCCTCTAACCCTTTTACAGGGGCTGAGTCACTGACTTACTGGTGTTCTTCCATGCCGTCCATGGGAGGTGCGTCACTTGAGTAGGTTGAGCCACTGACGTGGTCTTCCTGTCTGGGTTGGCGCCCCCCCCTTGGGTTGTGCCGTGGCGGACATCTTTGTGGGCTATACTCGGCCTTGTCTTCGGACGGTAAGTTGGTGGTTGTAGATATCCCTCTAGTGGTGTGGGGGCTGTGCTTTGGCAAAGTGGGTGGGGTTATATCCTGCCTGTTTGGCCCTGTCCGGGGGTATCATCGGATGGGGCCACAGTGTCTTCTGATCCCTCCTGTCTCAGCCTCCAGTATTTATGCTGCAGTAGTTTATGTGTCGGGGGGCTAGGGTCAGTCTGTTACATCTGGAGTATTCTCTTGTCTTATCCGGTGTCCTGTGTGAATGTAAATATGCTCTCTCTAATTCTCTCTTTCTTTCTTTCTTTCTCTCGGAGGACCTGAGCCCTAGGACTACCTGGCATGATGACTCCTTGCTGTCCCCAGTCCACCTGGCCATGCTGCTGCTCCAGTTTCAACTGTTCTGCCTGCGGCTACGGAACCCTGACCTGTTCACCGGACGTGCTTGTTGCACCCTCGACAATTACTATGATTATTATTATTTGACCATGCTGGTCATTTACGAACATTTTAACATCTTGACCATGTTCTGTTATAATATCCACCCGGCACAGCCAGAAGAGGACTGGCCACCCCTCATAGCCTGGTTCCTCTCTAGGTTTCTTCCTAGGTTTTTGGCCTTTCTCAGGAGTTTTTCCTAGGGAGTTTTTCCCAGCCACCGTGCTTCTTTCACATGCATTGCTTGCTGTTTGGGGTTTTAGGCTGGGTTTCTGTACAGCACTTTGAGATTTCAGCTGATGTACGAAGGGCTATATAAATAAATTTGATTTGATTTGATTTGATGACAAAGGGTTTTCCCACTAATTATTTGCATAATTATGTTAGCTAGCTAGCTAGTTAACGGCATTATCACTTTTATACCACAGGTTACCAACTACAGCTAACTTACAGTCCTGTCAAACAGTGCACCCAGAAAGCAACAAAGTAGCTCCATTTGCATTTGTTTAAGTTGTGTTCTAGTGACATTTATTTGGATACGTCCATAACAATGAGCTAATGATGTGCAATTACACCTGGCATAGAAAATGTGCTCTCTCGTCAGGACACTGTTGTTCAGAGGAGCTAGCCAACAACACAACTAACACAATCACTTAAAAACTGAAGCTGGAAAGACTTCAAACTAGCTGCACTTCATTTCGTTTTACCTGTGATCTATTGATAATTCTTTGTACATACCCATAAAAATGATGCTGATTCATGATTTCAACTGGCTGATAAAGCTGCCTGTCTGTCTGTCTCAAGGTTTATACAAATCTCCGCTGTTGAAAACTAAATGTTAGTTGAATAGAAATGTGAGATAATGTGAGATAGGCTTTTTATAGTGGAGATGAAGTTTATAAATTGCCGGGCTGTGTTGGTGAGACAGTGGATTGGCCAGTAAAATAGGCATTTTAACATCATAGATTTAGCCGGTGGTCAATTTTGAATTAGACACCGTCTGGAATGCGGATTTACCCAATCAGCATTCAGGATTAGACCTACCTGTTGTATGAAACCAGATACATAACCAGCGGTCTATGGTCTAGCTACTGTTATACTCGCCACCACTGGGGACCAACAAACTCCAACCACATATTCTACATGATAGGGTCCTTCTGCAAGGCATGCAAACCATAGTTGTTGGCTGTGCATCCTGCTGGAAGCATGCACTGAATGGTCAATCTGAATTGGGCTTTTCAGTCTCAAACGGCCGTGATCTTTTGAACATGTTAATTGGGGGCGATGAAACAATGAAGGGAAGCTAAGTGGGCAGAGGGGCGATTTTCACATTGAGCTTGGCAAAAGGCGGCATGATTTGTTGGCATAATTTTAATCCAAACCCAACCTTCATTTACTTGTTGTGACACACTGAGATTCCAAACTCAGTTTTAGACGAGGATGACCTATTTACACTCTGTAGTCAATTTTGACACTAGGATTAATGTCTGATTCATATCGATGCCACATAGGCCATTTTCAAAGGGATTAGTTGCTTATTGTTTTTTTTCTGTTTACATACAGATCCAGAGCTTCAGAATGATATACCGTACACTGTAGCTGGAGGAAACATGATTTGAAAGCTGATAAACTTGTAAAACCATTGAGAAGACAAGTTGGAGAAAAGTCCTTGAAAGATTTTGCTGAGAATTTCACCCTTGCTAGAGAGCTCTTCTTTGTTAATGCCTATTCAGCATCATTCACGCCCTCTTAAGCATTAGCCCCATTCATCTCTTTAAGAATTCACATGTAAACACATGTGAGTCACCATGGCATTGTCCTTCAGAAAGTAATCTTTCTACTTAAACTTTCTCCCACTGAACTTTGTTGATAGCACCAGATAAATTCAGGGCAGCAATGTTAAAGAGATGTAACAACACTTTTGCAGTTGTCCATAGGGTAAAGGGGGATACCTAGTCAGTTGTACAACTGAATGCATTCAAATGAAATGTGTCTTCCGCATTTAACCCAACCCCTCTGAATCAGAGAGAGGTGTGGGGGGCTGCCTTAATCAACATCCACATCACCGGCACCCAATGGGTGAACTGCCTTGTGCAGGACAACGGATTTGTACCTTGTTAGCTCAGGGATTCGATCCAGAAACATTTGGTTACAGACCCAACACTCCTACCCGCCAGGCTACCTGCCGCCCCATACTCTCAGCCAAAGCCACCAACCCCCCTTCCGCTAATTTCACCACATGTGCGAAGCCGTCAAAGTTTAAAACCTTTCAGCGCACAGTCTAGTTTCCTGAATTTCCGCCTGTCTGATGTGCCCAAAGTAAACTGCCTGTTACTCAGGCCCAGAAGCTAGGATATGCGCATAATTGGATAGAAAACACTCTAAAACTGTTAAAATAATGTCTGTGAGTATAACAGAACTGATATGGCAGGCAAAAACCCGAGGAAAATCCATCTGAATTTTCTTTTTTGTTGATTTCCCAGCCACTTCAAATGTGAAGCTATTAAAAACTATGACTTCATCCTCCCAGATTGCAGTTCCTATGGCTTCCACTAGATGTCAGTCTTTATACATGGTTTAAGGCTTGTTTTTTTTAAAAACCAACAAGGAATAGTAGTTTATCCAAGGGGAACACTAAGGCAAAAGTAGTCTCTGCGCACATGAACGAGGGCGCGCTCTTCGTTATTTTCCTTTCCTATTGAACATACTAGTCTCCGTATGAAATATTATCATTTATTTAGAAATTAGACTACCTGAGGATTAATTAGAAATGTCGTTTGACTTGACGAACTTTACCTGTAACTTTTGAGACTTCTTTGTCTGCATGTTGAATGGGTGGATTACTGAACTCAATGACTCCTACTAAGCGGACTTGTTGCAAACAGAGGAAGATCTTCAAAGGTAAGTGATTTATTTTATTGCTATTTATGATTTTGTGATGCCTGTGCTGGTTTGAAAACATATGTTGTTGTGGGGCGCTGACCTCAGATAATCGAATGCTATGCTTTCGCCGTAAAGTCTATTGTAAATGGGACACCGCGGTTTGATTACCGCGGTGTCCCATAAGATAAAGAATCATGTATGACACTTGTATTTTCATGAATGTTTAGTATTACGATTTTGTATTTTGAATTTGGCGTGCTCCGATTTTACCGGATGTTGTCGAATTTGATCCCGCTAGCGGGATCCGTGAGCTAAGAGTTAAGCACCACCTTTACCCAATCCTGGTAAATCCAAATAATCAGTGAAAGACTGGAACTACTGTTGCTACTTGTCCTACGCATTCCATCATATCAAGACAGATTATTTGGTTATGCTCCGAAACTATCCATGAGAGATTAACAGCAGTCCATAGACTTCTTACGAGGTAAGGAAACAAATATCTGAGTACATTATTTTGCTGAACTATCCCATTACGTTCAAAGAGTTACTTCTTTTGAAGGCTCCGTAAAGGTGCTGCCAAACAAAGCCATGTTTGAAACCAGTCTGATTACAAGACTGAAACACTGGAAGCATTTAAAGGATTTATACATTTATACCTGCAAATCATACATATTTCGACCTCAATCACATATCAGTAGTAATGAAGGAATAAAAATCCACTAGAGAAAAACTGTCCGGTCCCGCCAACTGCTTTGTGTAGGCTACATCTCCCAGTTTTATGATCAATTTTCATTCACGAGGTAGACAACATTAAGAAAACATTCAAATTATAACTCTTCCTAAACTCCTTGCAACAGTTGTTTCACAACAGAAAATGTTTTATATACACTGCTCAAAAAAATAAAGGGAACACTTAAACAACACAATGTAACTCCAATTCAATCACAGCTCTGTGAAATCAAACTGTCCACTTAGGAAGAAACACTGATTGACAATAAATTTCACATGCTGTTGTGCAAATGGAATAGACAACAGGTGGAAATTATAGGCAATTAGCAAGACACCCCCAATAAAGGAGTGGTTCTGCAGGTGGGGACCACAGACCACTTCTCAGTTCCTATGCTTCCTGGCTGATGTTTTGGTCCCTTTTAAATGCTGGCGGTGCTTTCACTCTAGTGGTAGCATGAGATGGAGTCTATAACCCACACAAGTGGCTCAGGTAGTGCAGCTCATCCAGGATGGCACATCAATGCGAGCTGTGGCAAGAAGGTTTGCTGTGTCTGTCAGCGTAGTGTCCAAAGCATGGAGGCACTACCAGGAGACAGGCCAGTACATCAGGAGATGTGGAGGAGGCCGTAGGAGGGCAACAACCCAGCAGCAGGACCGCTACCTCCGCCTTTGTGCAAGGAGGAGCAGGAGAAGCACTGCCAGAGCCCTGCAAAATGACCTCCAGCAGGCCACAAATGTGCATGTGTCTGCTCAAACGGTCAGAAACAGACTCCATGAGGGTGGTATGAGGGCCCGACGTCCACAGGTGGGGGTTGTGCTTACAGCCCAACACTGTGCAGGACGTTTGGCATTTGCCAGAGAACACCAAGATTGGCAAATTCGCCACTGGCGCCCTGTGCTCTTCACAGATGAAAGCAGGTTCACACTGAGCACGTGACAGACGTGACAGAGTCTGGAGACGCCGTGGAGAACGTTCTGCTGCCTGCAACATCCTCCAGCATGACCGGTTTGGCGGTGGGTCAGTCATGGTGTGGGGTGGCATTTCTTTGGGGGGCCGCACAGCCCTCCATGTGCTCGCCAGAGGTGGCCTGACTGCCATTAGGTCCCGAGATGAGATCCTCAGACCCCTTGTGAGACCATATGCTGGTGCGGTTGGCCCTGGGTTCCTCCTAATGCAAGACAATGCTAGACCTCATGTGGCTGGAGTGTGTCAGCAGTTCCTGCAAGAGGAAGGCATTGATGCTATGGACTGGCCCGCCCGTTCCCCAGACCTGAATCCAATTGAGCACATCTGGGACATCATGTCTCGCTCCATCCACCAACGCCACGTTGCACCACAGACTGTCCACAGACTGTCCGCCACCTCATCAGGAGCATGCCCAGGCATTGTAGGGAGGTCATACAGGCACGTGGAGGCCACACACACTACTGAGCCTCATTTTGAGTTGTTTTAAGGACATTACATCAAAGTTGGATCAGCCTGTAGTGTGGTTTTCCACTTTAATTTTGAGTGTGACTCCAAATCCAGACCTCCATGGGTTGATAAATTGGATTTCCATTGATAATTTTTTTGTGATTTTGTTGTCGGCACATTCAACTATGTAAAGAAAAAAGTATTTAATAAGATTATTTCTTTCATTCAGATCTAGGATGTGTTGTTTAAGTGTTCCCTTTATTTTTTTGAGCAGTATATTTTGTTAAAAGGAGGAGTTCTTTTTGACAACTAAATCTCTATTTTTTATGTAAATCTTTTTTGTGATTTCACTACTTTAAAAAAAAACTTACCCCAAACAGCAAATTACTTCTTCATCCTCGTTGTGTAGTATGAAAAAACATGAACAACAAAAAAACACCCAATACGTCCTTTTAGAAATGGCAAAGCTCTCAATATAGTGATGCAGGCCTTTAGGGGTCAGTTTCGTGGACACAGATTAAGCCTAATCCTAGACTAAATTGCACTTTTCAACTGGACAAACTGACATTTTATTTCTCAGACATGGTTTAAAATAGTCTCAGACTTGCCCTAGTCTAGATTTTAAAAGTCTGATTTCCAGAAGGACGATTAGAGCTAATCTAGATCAAGGCTTAAATTAAACCTGGCCAAAGGTAGGTTTAACTTCAGGTTAATGGAAGCTGGCCTCCAGGTTGATGTTGGCAATGGAGAAAAATTGATTACCTGGACTGTTTCAATTATGATCAAAGAGCACCACCAAAGCCAGACATAAGGATGGTTATAAACAGGAGCAACCCACTGAATGATTTTGATGAAATCCATTTCCGTGACCGTTTCCGTATGTACAAAGAAAATGCAGCAGACATTTCTTTGCTTGAGCTTTTCATCTGACTCTCTTTGTGGAAGGCCCATCCCTCCTTCCCTATAAGTACTGAACACCTTGAAGTGATCTGGAACCTTCCAGATGCGATGGGTCTTCCAAATCAAATAACATTTATTTATATAGCCCTTCTTACATCAGCTGATATCTCAAAGTGCTGTACAGAAACCCAGCCTAAAACCCCAAACAGCAAGTATTGCAGGTGTAGAAGCACGGTGGCTAGGAAAAACTCCCTGTGATGTACAGTGGCTTGCGAAAGTATTCACCCCCTTGGCATTATTCCTATTTTGTTGCTTTACAACCTGGAATTAAAATAGATTTTTGGGCGGTTTGTATCATTTGATTTACACAACATGCCTCGGTGGCTTTGCTCAGTTCATCTTTCACTCAATCCTAACTAGTCGCCCAGTCCCTGCCACTGAAAACATCCCACAGCATGATGCTGCCACCACCATGCTTCACCATGGTGATGGTGCTAGGTTTCCTCCAGACGTGAGACTTGGCATTCAGGCCAAAGAGTTCAATCTTGATTTCATCAGACCAGAGAATCTTGTTTCTCATGGTCTGAGAGTCTTTTGGCAAACTCCAAGCGTGCTGTCATGTGCCTTTTACTGAGGAGTGGATTCTGTCTCTCCACTCTACCATAAAGGCCTGATTGGTGGAGTGTTGCAAAGATGGTTGTCTTTCTGTAAGTGCTGTCCAGAGGAACTCTGGAGTGCTGTCACCTCCCTGGCCAGCTCTAGGAAGAGTCTTGGTGGTTCCAAACTTCTTCCATTTAAGAATTGGAGGCCACTGTGTTCTTGGGGACCTTCAATGCTGCAAAACATTTGTGGTACCCTAACCCAGATCTGTGCCTCCACACAATCAAGTCTCAAAGCTCTATGGATAAATCCTTCGACTTCACGGCTTGGTTTTTGCTTTGACATGCACTGTCAACTGTGGGACGTTATATAGGCAGGTGTGCACCTTTCCAAATCATGTCAAATCAATTGAATTTACTACAGGTGGACTCCAATCAAGTTGTAGAAACATCTCAAGCGTGATCAATGGAAACAGGATGCACCTGAGCAAAATTTTAAGTCTCATAGCAAAGGGTCTGAATACTTATGTAATTAAGACATTTACATTTTTTTTTACATTTGCAAAAACTTTTAAAAACCTGTTTTCGTTTTTTCATTATAGGGTATTGTGTGTAGACTGAGGAGGGAAAAAAAATATTTTATCAATTTTAGAATAACGGTAACGGTAACGTAACAAAATGTGGAAAAAGTCAAGGGGTCTGAATACTTTCCGAATGCACTGTATATATGGATGTCGTATTCCCATCAAGTGTCCCTCTACAGCAGATACTGAGGAGTACAGGAATTTTAAAAAACTGCTTCTCAATAAATGTACAGTGTGCACTCGCAATATGCAGTTCTCTAACATCGTTGCACGTTGGAAAGGTACAACTCTTGACTCTTTTTATGCTCAGTGTGAAGTGTGAGGACAACATAGTGGACAACATAGTGGAATCATACTTGGTGACAGTGGGTATGCACAGACCAACGTCTTGTTCACCCTGTATCTTCATACAATAGGACCTGAGCAAGAATGGTACAACCAAGCTCATTTTTGGTGTATGGAAGAGTTATTTACAGTGTCTCAGAAACACATTGCACTTTCAACCAAGAAGATGCTGCATTGCTATAATTGCGTCATCAGTACTTCACAATTACCTCAAACAGCATGGCTGCCCAGATCCTTGCATTGAAGATGAGGATAACCTAGATGGTCCCATGGTTGAGGCAGACAATGACAGAAATGGACAAGCCTGCAGAGATGCTTTTGCTATGCAGCACTTCTCACAACAAATATAGCTCAAGTGATTGAATCAACCAATAGCCATGGATTGGTAACAAACTAAAGTGGGTCTAGGGTGGCCGGTAAGGTGGCTGTGATATGATCCTTGACTAGCCTGTCAAAGCACTTCATGATGACAGAAGTCAGTGCTACGGGGCGGTAGTCATTTAGTTCAGTTATCTTTGCCTTCTTGGGTACAGGAACAATGGTAGCCATCTTGAAGCATGTGGGGACAACAGACTGGGATAGGGAGCGATTGAATATGTCCGTAAACACACCTGCCAGCTGGTCTGCGCATACTCTGAGGACGCAGCTAGGGATGCAGTCTGGGCCAGCAGCCTTGCGAGGGTTAACAAATGTAAATGTTTTACTCACGTCAGCCACGGAGAAGGACAGGGGAGGACACAGTCTTGTGTGAGCCGCGACGGTGGCACTGAATTATACTCAAAGCAGGCAAAGAGGATGATTAGTTCTTCTGGAAGCTTGACGTCGATGTCCGTGACGTGGCTGTTCTTGTGTTTGTAGTCTGTCATTTCTTGTAGACCCTGCCACATACAGTTGAAGTCAGAAGTTTACATAAACTTAAGTTGGAGTCATTAAAACTTATTTTTCAACCACTCCACAAATTTCTTGTTAACAAACTATAGTTTTGGCAAGTCGGTTAGGACATCTAGTTTGTGCATGACACAAGTAATTTTTCCAACAATTGCTTACAGACAGATTATTTCACTTATAATTCTCGGAATCACAATTCCAGTGGGTCAGAAGTTTAAATACACTAAGTTGACTGTGCCTTTAAACAGCTGGGAATTTCCAGAAAATGATGTCATAGCTTTAGAAGCCTCTGATTGACATCATTTGAGTCAATTGGAGATGTACCTGTGGATGTATTTCAAGGCCTACCTTCAAACTCAGTGCCTCTTTGCTTGACATCATGGGAAAATCAAAAGAAATCAGCCAATTGTAGACCTCCACAAGTCTGGTTCATCCTTGGGAGCAATTTCCAAATACCTGAAGTTACCACGTTCATCTGTACAAACAATAGTACGCAAGTATAAACACCATGGGACCACGCAGCCGTCATACCGCTCAGGAAGGTGACACATTCTGTCTCCTAGAGATGAACGTACTTTGGTGCAAAAAGTGCAAATCAATCCCAGAACAACAGCAAAGGTCCTTGTGAAGATGCTGGAGGAAACAGATACAAAAGTATCTATACCCACAGTAAAACAAGTTCTATATCGACATAACCCGAAAGGCCGCTCAGGAAGGAAGAAGCCACTGCTCCAAAACCATAATAAAAAAGCTAGACTATGGTTTGCAGCTGCACATGGGGACAAAGATCATACTTTTTGGAGAAATGTCCTCTGGTCTGATGAAACAAAAATAGAACTGTTTGGCCATAATGATCATCGTTATGTTTGGAGGAAAAAGGGGGAGGCTTGCAAACCGAAGAACAACATCCCAACCGTGAAGCACGGGGGTGGCAGCATCAAGTTGTGGGGGTGCTTTGCTGCAGGAGGGACTGGTGCACTTCACAAAATAGATGGCATCATGAGGCAGGAAAATTATGTTGATATATTGAAGCAACATCTCAAGACATCAGTCTGGAAGTTAAAGCTTGGTCGCAAATGGGTCTTCCAAATGAACTATGACCCCAAGCATACTTCCAAAGTTGTGGAAAAATGGCTTAAGGACAACAAAGTCAAGGTATTGGAGTGGCCATAAGAAAGCCCTAACTTCAATGCCATAGAAAATGTGTATTTCATATTAATAGAATATGAGTGGGCCTACTGTATGTTATCTGGCTATGCTCCATGCCATAATCTGTAGTCTTGTTCATCTGACAAGATATGCTTATGTCCCTGACATCATTTTATATTATATGATTTTATAATCGTCGCTACAATATGGGCTGTATTACATAGATGTGTAGGCAACACTTACAGGTACAACACTTTATATGCATTATTCTAGTCATCCACTTCGTCACATTTGCGTTATTTGAATTGAGCATCGAGGACCAGCAGTGAAGTTTTTTCCTTAACAAAAATGCTTGATGCGAGTGGTCCTCGAACCCACGGTTACTGCGGATAAAACATTTGCTGACGTACAGTAGTGGTGCACGCCACCTGGAAGCACCAGTAGTAGAGGTACATGACAGCTATTTGACAAGACCATGAGGCTCTTCAAATGTTTTATCTTACGATGTACTATAAATGTAAATGTTATTAAGACCTCCTTTATCTTTTTTTTCTCCATAAAATCACATGGATGTGTGTGAAATGGATAAGCAAAAAGGTTGGATTTGGTCATATATGCGAAAATGTGAATTTTGAATTTATTTTAACATTAGTAGGTAGTAGCCTAGTCAAGTACGCATCATGCAATATTAGCACACTACACTTGTGACAGACAAAACGGAACAAAGGTTTATAATATCCCTCCGGTGGCCAAGTTGGCATTTTAAGAAATGCCATTGGTTGGTGGATATAAAGTCTAACATCATTGATTGGCTGATGCATAATTTGTTACAGGAAATAATGATTGCCAGCTGGTCAGATTAGCATTGGGCTAAGTGTGCCAGATTATCTAATAGGAAAAGCTAACATGTAGCGTTTTATCATTTGCAACTACGTCAACAATTTGAATTGATTGATGCAGATTTTGAGACTGATAAAAAGTTGAAGACTTTTTCTAATGTTCGCAAATATGAACCCTTTAAGTCTTTAAGGTAGCAGGACATGTTTTTTTGTCTAAACACTCACAGATTTTAGTTTGTATTGACTGATACTGTATGTGAGTATAAAAACTTGAACATATCCTTTCACGCATCCTGATAATGTGTTGAAATACCTAACACTGTTCACGTTACAATGAACTAAGATGCTTAATTCTGTCTGGCACAGAACACAACCTGACTTTACCCTGTGTTTGGTAAGCTAGCCAAGCCTTCGGCCAAGTAACTGTGCACCAGCTCCAGTGGAGCTGCAATATGAAAACCACAGTCATCTGTCTCTTTCACTCAACAAAACATGCCAGCAGGAACTCCGAGAAGTATCTGCATGGGGCTTACAATTGAAGGAAATGACCGCCTATAGTTTATCTCCAATACCAGACCTCTCTTTTCTAGCCCCCCCTCTCAGTCCAACATAATGTTTCACTGTTTCTCTTGCAGACATTGTCCATCATTCATTCTTCCTCTCTACCTGTCTCTCACACTCCCCACACTTTGCACAATGAACTGTGTCTTTTCACAATTCATGGCTGCTTGTGTGTATCTTCTGGGGGTATTGTCTTTGTCTCAGGCTTCACAGCGTGAAAACAAAAATGCATGTGAAGAAATGTCTGTGAGTATTGGATACCCTGTGGTTCATTCCCCAAGTTTACCAATTAATTTCATCATATGTGTTTTTATTTGCGTGTGGGGGCTTCTCTCTTGGCAAACACCACAGGATTGGGTGTAATGTGTATAAACCTAATGTGTTCAAGAAAACCCAACCAATTAATAATTCACAGGGATATACCACTGGATCAATTCTATCATGATAATAAAACATGTTTTCTCCTGTCACAAGATGTCTAAAAATGTGTTTTATAAGATATTCTATTCCAGCATTTGCTTGCTTTGTGTGCGATGTGTGCCACTGAATGATCAAATATTATTTCCCTCCTTTAAAAAGCAGTTGCAGAAATAATAGGGCCATAAATAACCCAACCAGGAGCATGTTAAAACAGAGTGTTGAAGGTCACAGTGTATCTCCAATAAGGATTACAAGTCTCCTAGCACCCATATTTCAAGAATTCCTGTGGTCCTGTATTGTAGAGTTTTATTTTTTAGCACTAGTTTTCTGGTAGTCTTCAAAAACATGCCAGGAACACGTTTTTATCTGGAGGTTGGGTTTGGTATTTACTCTGTATTTACCTGGATACTTGCAAAATGATCCATCTGATTGACGGGACCACAGCTCATGTCTCCCTGTTTTCCTGTTTACACAGTGTAGACCACTGGATTTATCATTTAATTGCTATACAACAGAGATTTAAAAATGCAAAGTACTGCCAATCAGGATTTCTTTCAGCTCAAAGAAGCTAATGACAGAGTTGTGCCTATTAAATAAATAAACTCAGGTGTTAGCAGTGGCGGTTCTAGCTTGTATGGCTCGCTGGGCAAACCCCCCCCTTCAGTGCCCTCCCCCCGCCAACAAAAAAATACATGTTATTTTTATTCAGACATTTGGAACAACACAAATAATCCTAACATTTAAAAAAAATATAAATATAAAAATATATACAAAAATAAGACTCATAAATATCAAACAAAACAAAGACAAATAGAAACAAATTTGTGTTGATTTGGCACTCGAGCATCAATACATTACCCATCCCCCGACACTGTTAACCAAGAGTCAAGACTAAACCAATTCACCTTGGTGGTGTGCAGACTGGTTTAATATTATTCTTAACGATTTCACACAAACCAGAAAAAAATGCAACAATATGTCTGTGAGACTACATATTCATAGTATTATGAATGAATTGTGGTTTATTTGGTAGCATTTTGTAGTGTGACTGATTTTACTAATTGCATTAGTACTGTACAAAGTTAGAGGTGCGGTATTTGATAGATTCACCTGCTCTCCCTATCTCAGGTTTCCAGTGGGGAGACCTGAGGTCAACCTACCCACGCCCCCCTCCCCATCTCGTACTTCTGAGTGGGAGACCTTCCCAGGCCGTGGCCTGTCGAGTTCACAAACTAGAATCAGGGCGCCACTCCGACAAGGTTAATTGACCCACAGTCCCATGCGGTGACATGATATCATTGAAATGACGTGCAAATGAACGATAGAAAACCGATCGCGCAAATTTCACCATTCTGATTTTTTTGTGCGGGCGCCCTGTGCCGCTCCCAGCAAGATGCCGCCCTGGGCGGCTGCCCATGTCGCCTATACCTAAATCCGCCACTGGGCGTTAGTCATGTAAGCTTGTCCCATTTCCCACACAAGCTGTTATCTTTGTTATTGAAGTTAAATGTATGATTAGTGGGTGTTCTATTCAGGGGGAGTTTTTGTTCCATACATGTTTTCTAACATCGTTTGCCTGTTCTACAAAAACATTCTACATGGTTTGGTCTCGACAATGGGCAATGAGATGTAATACCCACCCAAACACTCTCCTACTTCAGTTCCATTGTTCGAGTGAAACCTATGTTTCACTCGAACAATGGATGTATTTCAAGACCTACCATCAAAGTCAGTGCCTCTTTGCTTGACATCATGGGAAAATCAAAAGAAATCAGTCAATCAATCCCAGAACAACAGCAAAGGACCTTGTGAAGATGCTGGAGGAAACAGGTACAAAAGTATCTACATCCACAGTAAAACGAGTCCTGTATCGACATAACCTGAAAGGCTGCTCAGCAAGGAAGAAGCCACTGCCCAAAACCATGATAAAAAAGCCAGACTATGGGTTGCAACTGTAAATGGGGACAAAGATCATACTTTTTGGAGAAATGTCCTCTGGTCTGATGAAACAAAAATAGAACTGTTTGGCCATAATGACCATTGTTATGTTTGGAGGAAAAAGGGGGAGGCTTGCAGTTACACCAGCTCTGTCCGGAGGAATGGGCCAAAATTCACCCAACTTATTGTGGGAAGCTTGTGGAAGGCTACCCAAAACATTTGACCCAAGTTAAACAATTTAAAGGCAATGAAACCAGATACTAATTGAGTGTATGTAAACTTCTGACCCACTGGGAATGTAATGAAAGAAATAAAAGCTGAAATAAATCATTCTCTCTACTATTATTCTGACATTTTACATTCTTAAAATAAAGTGGTGATCCTAACTGACCTAAGACAGGGAATGTTTCCTGGGATTAAATGTCAGGAATTGTGAAAAACTGAGTTTAAATATATTTGGCTAAGGTGTATGTAAACTTCCAACTTCAACTGTATATCTAATCATTTGTTCTGTTTATATGGAGATTTTGTTAGATCCTTTTGTAATAATAGTTATGCATCACTGGGCGAAAAGGGTTCAAATCAGGGGATATCTTTACATGACACATTTTTTATATTCCACAGAATATAGGCCATTTCCAATGCATGTTTTGTGGATATGCAACATATCTTGACAAATTCTGAATCCAGATGTGTCTTTTAGACATATATGATATTGGGATGACTTCGAATATGGCATGTTGACTGCAGGAATGTCCACCAGAGCTGTTGCTAGAGAATTGAATGTTCTCCAAGGTCATTTTATAGAGTTTGTCAATATGTCCAACCAGCCTCATAATCGCAGACCACATGTATTGTGTCGTGTGGGCGAGCGGTTTGCAAATGCCAACATTTTAAACAGAGTGCCCAATGGTGGGGTTATAGTATGCGCAGGCATAAACTACGGACAACAAACACAATTGCATTTTATTGATAGCAATTTGAATGCACAGGAATACCGTGAAGAGATCCTGAGATCCATTGTCGTGCCATTCATCCGCCAACATCACCTCATGTCCGCCGCCATCACCCTTGTCACAAGGATCTGTACACAGTTCCTGGAAGCTGAAAATGTCCCAGTTCTTCCATAGCCTGTATACTCACCAGATATGTCACCCATTGAGCATGTTTGCGATGCTCTGGATCAACATATACGACAGCATGTTCCAGTTCCCGCCAATATCCAGCAACTTTGCACAGCCATTGAAGAGGAGGGGGACAACATTCCACAGGCCACAATCAACAGTCTGATCAACTATATGCAAAGGAGATTTGTCTCACTGGATGAGAGAAGTAGTGGTCACACCAGATCATGACTGGTTTTCTGATCCATGCCCCTAATATTTTTTTAAAGGTATCTGTGACGAACGGATACATATCTGTATTCCCAGTCATATGAAATCCATAGATTCAGGTCTCATGAATTTATTTCAATTGACTGATTTCCTTATATGAACTGTAACTCAGTAAAATCTTTGGAATTGTTGCATGTTGCATTTATATATTTGTTTAGTGTAGAATCCAGAACGTTAGTTCATTTGGGCTGTAGGGCTAGCTAGATCACTAGCTACGCTTGATGAGAGGTAAAAGCTAACTGGTAGCATAGCAGGCTAACATATAACTAAATTGCCTTCCCTTCTGAGAAAATGTTTGACCCCCTATCAAGCCTCAAGGTGACAGCTAATGTTTTAAAATGTTGAGGTGTATTTTGTATTACTGCTTAATATAAGCCAGCTAGCTAACTTAGCGAACTAGCTAACGAGCAACTTGGCTAGCTAGGTTTTTCCAGTTAGTTTTCTCGTCATGAATGAAGCAGGTAGAGTAGCTACCTTGTGGTATGGTTAAGTGAAATGACAATATTTTCTTGCAATAAGAACACAATTTTGATGAATGATTTATGCATTGACAGTTTGGTATGAATCACAGACCTACGCTACCACCATGTTGGGTCTGGAATGCACGGACTGCTGCTGATGGCCCAATCTGCACCCATTGCATCCATCGTCCATAACAAACAGGGCAGGCAGAGGTATTGAGGGTGTGCAACTTTTATTTTCTGTTAAATAAATACAATTCATTTTTAGCAAAGATTGGCCTACATTTGCATCTTTACAGAAAACATGTGTTGGAGCTCTGGATTATTATTGTTAATTTCCTTGAATTATTGTTGATCAAATATAATAATTTTACTCCCCTAAATTATTTACTGCCCTTTTTCGGCCCTTTTTGGAACCATGGCTGAAAATTAACTTGAAAATAAACCATGGTTCTTTTCTAAAACTCCTGTGCGTGTGTGTGTGTGTGTGTGTGTGTGATTACGTAGCTCTACTTAAACCGCAAATCTACTTCAAATGGTCCTTCGGGCAGTATAGAGAGAGTAATCACACAGTGACCTATGGAGATCATGAGTTCGGACCCCAATGATGTGCTCCAAAGTACAATGGACATGGCTGGACGGGATGGCCTTTCAATTGTCAGTACACCAGTACACTAAGATGACCCCCTTCCTCATGCAATAGGGGACTCCAACAGCAGGTGGTGCGTTTTAAGAGGGTTAGGCGGCCCCCTGACTTCTATGGAATAGGACGTCTAACAACATCCAATACTGAATGAGCATGCAGTGCAAAAAGTAAAAGGTCAACTGTGACTAGGACTTCAACTGCAACTTCACAGGCAGTTGTGCCTCCCTGAGTGACCTACAAACCAGTATTCTAGGGGAGAAACAAGAAGGATACAGTTGAGTAACTGAAAAGACAAATGTTGGAGGAGGAAACATTGGATGCACAATGCCTTCAGATTAATGATCAAGCCAAAGCCGTTAAAAGGGTACAGGAGGCAGCAACTAGGGAAAAGGTTGCTAGGAGACTAAACTTTGAATCCGCCAAGCTGAACTCAAACTCTCTTCAGCACAGCTTGTTTTCAGCTTTATACAACATAACATCTTGGATGATAAAGCAGCCACTACTCCTAGACCATCAGCATATCAATCTAGCTCTCCAGCTAGGCCCTCACTAACTCCCTCAATTGCTCCTGTTCTAGATGCTACGCTAACTCATTCTCAATCTCTGCTAGCCCCTGGCCATGCTATGCTATTCCCTTTCCAACCACTGCTAACCCCTGGCCATGCTACACTAGCTCCTCAACCTATGCTAGCTCCAGCTGACAATGAGCTAGCTTCCCTTCTCCAACCTCTGCTAGTCCCTGGCCATGCTATGCTAGCCCCTCCTCACCTCTGCTAGCCCCTGGCCATGCTATTCCCCCCTCCCCGTGCGCACGTGCTCTCTATTTCTATGGGCACAAGCACTGTTCATGACACAAACTGTGATACATTTTGATACATTTTGCCATGTCTAATGTGTATTCATGTGATATTTGAGTGACTCAAACTTCACTACAAAATCTATGGGCTAAAAAACCTAGCTAAAAAACGTTAGCTGACATGGGATAGTTGAGTGGCCATCAACCTTTTTTGAGTCGAGATCGCTTTCTGAATCAAAATGCAAGCCGAGATCAACCGTTTTCATTTTTGTTTTAACATGACTTGTGAGCCTATGCAACATTAATCTATTTAACAGTACTGTTGAAATGAGGTGTGTATAGTAGGCTATAGACCCAAAACATTATCACCGCATATTGGCTTTGCTTGAATTGACCTGCCAATTCATTCTTCACAGACCATTTTTTAAAATGATATTTCAACATTTGAGGCAGGCTATATGATCTGTTTTGCTATCACAGACTGGAACATGTTCCGGGATTCTTCCGATGGCATTGAGGAGTACACTACATCTTTAACTGGCTTTATCAATGAGTGCATCGAGGATGTCGTCCCCACAGTGACTGTATGTATATACCCCAACCAGAAGCCATGGATTACAGGCAACATTAGCACCGAGCTAAAGGCTAGAGCTGCCGCTTTCAAGGTGCGGGACTCTAACCCGGAAGCTTACAAGAAATGTTGCTATGCCCTGCGACGAACCATCAAACAGGCAAAGTGTCAATACAGGGCTAAGATTGAATCATACTACACCGGCTCCGACGCTCGTCTTATGGGGCAGGGCTTGCAAACTATTACAGACTACAACGGGAAGCACAGCCGCGAGCTGCCCAGTGACACGAGCCTACCAGACGAGCTAAATCACTTCTATGCTCGCTTCGAGGCAAGAAACACTGAGGCATGCATGAGAGCATTAGCTGTTTCGGACGACTGTGTGATCACGCTCTCCGTAGCCGACGTGAGTAAGACCTTTAAACAGGTCAACATACACAAGGCTGCGGGGCCAGACGGATTACTAGGACGTGTGCTCCAGGCATGTGCTGACCAACTGGCAGGTGTCTTCACTGACATTTTCAACATGTCCCTGATTTGAGTCTGTAATACCAACATGTTTCAAGCAGACCACCATAGTCCCTGTGCCCAAGAACACAAAAGCAACCTGCCTAAATGACTAAAGACTCGTAGCACTCAAGTATTCGCCATGAAGTGCTTTGAAAGGTTGGCTCACATCAACACCATTATCCCAGAAGCCCTAGACCCACTCCAGTTTGCATACCGCCCAAACAGATCCACAGATTATGCAATCTCTATTGCCCTCCACACTGCCCTTTCCAACCTGGACAAAATGAACACTTATGTGAGAATGCTATCCATTGACTTCAGCTCAGTGTTCAACACCATAGTACCCTCAAAGCTCATCACTCAGCTAAGGATCCTGGGACTAAACACCTCCCTTTGCAACTGGATCCTGGACTTCCTGATGGGCCGCCCCAGGTGGTGAGGATAGGTAGCAACACATCTGCCATGCTGATCCTCAACACTGGAGCTCCACAGGGGTGCGTGCTCAGTCCCCTCCTGTACTCTTAGTTCACCCATGACTGCATGGCCAGGTGCGACTCCAACACCATCATTAAGTTTGCAGACAACACAACAGTGGTAGGCCTGATCACCGACAAGGACGAGACAGCCTATAGGGAGGAGGTCAGAGACCTGGCCGGGGGGTGCCAGAATAATAACCTATCCCTCAATGCAACCAAGACTAAGGAGATGATTGTTTACTCCAGGAAAAGGAGGACTGGGCATGTCCCCATTCTCATCGACAGGGCTGTAGTGGAGCAGGTTGAGAGCTTCAAGTTCCTTGGTGTCCACATCAACAACGAACTAGAATGGTCCAAACACACCAAGACAGTCGTGAAGAGGACAAAACAAAGCCTATTCCCCCTCAGGAAACTAAAAAGATTTGGCATGGGTCCTGAGATCCTCAAAAGGTTCTACAGCTGCAACATCGAGAGCATCCTGACTGGTTGCATCATTGCCTGGTACGGCAATTGCTCAGCCTCTGACTGCAAGGCACTACAGAGGGTAGTGCGTATGGCCCAGTACATCACTGGGGCTAAGCTGCCTGCAGTCCAGGACCTCTACACCAGGCGGTGTCAGAGGAAGGCCCTAAAAATTGTAAAAGACCCCAGCCACCCCAGTCATAGACTGTTCTCTCTACTACCGCATGGCAAGCGGTACCGGAGTGCCACGTCTAGGACAAAAAAGCTTCTCAACAGTTTTACCCCCAAGCCATACGACTCCTGAACGGGCAATCACATGTCTACCTGGACTATTTGCATTGTGTGCCCCCCCAACCCCTCTTTTTACTCTGCTGCTACTCTCTGTTTATCATATATGCATGGTCACCTTTCATGTACATACTACCTCAATTGGGCCGACCAACCAGTGCTCCCGCACATTGACTAACCGGGCTATCTGCAATGTGTCCCGCCACCCACCACCCCCTCTTTTACGCTACTGCTACCTTCTGTTCATCACACATGCATAGTCACTTTAACCTTATCTACATGTACATACTACCTCAAATCAGCCTGACTAACCGGTGTCTGTATGTAGCCTCACTACTTTTAAAGCCTCGCTACTGTATATACTGGTCTTTTTACTGTTGTTTTGTTTCTTTACTTACCTATTGTTCACCTAACACCTTTTTTGCACTATTGGTTAGAGCCTGTAAGTAAGCATTTCACTGTTGTATTCGGCGCACGTGACAATAAACTTTGATTTGATTCGATCACACCGGTAATAGATCTGTTGATAGTGTATTACTTGTGACACACAGTTTCAGGAAGCGCCATTTGAACATAAACTTTTTTGGAAATAAAATGCTTTTTTTTGGGCAGAAATGCCTTCTGGAACAAGTGAACTTTAATAATGAACTTGTATGGCATCTGTAAATACAAATAAAATTGTTAAATTACAAGCCTAGTTGGTTTAGCCATGGAATAAGCGAGCAACCTTCCCGCTAGCCATGATTTGCTGAGATAATGAGTGGGCTGGACATGCCGAGAGATGAGTTCAGATTGGACTGCCATGTAGCACGCTTCTGTCTATAATATGAGCTGGTCAGTATGTGTAGGCTTTTTTGAAAGATATCACGTAGTAGAACTGCATAAGTGTTGCTCTGCACTTTCTGGAGGACCAAATTTTGAAATCAATGGAATTAGAGTATGATAACTAAGGAGATGGATAATTCTGACGCTTGATTGCAAATATGCAGACGGAGTCGAAAAGAGAATACACAGAAGGCTTCAAACTAAGGTCAACCATGGCATCTGTGACAGGGAGGGGGAAGAGTCCATCCATGTATACGGTTAAGAGAGTCTAGCTAGCTACATTTTCAGATATTACAATTTTGTCAGAAAGTAGTTTCATTTCAAGTTAAAGTGTACTGTTAGATAGCTAACGTTAGCTGGCTAGCTAGCTAGCTAACGTTAAATGTATGATCTGTATCTCAGAGCCATTTGCATAATATTGAACCTTGTTGGTTAGCTACCTGCAGATTCATGCAGGGTATTACAGTTATGTGTGCTACATTTCTAAACAAAGGACTCCACTATGCAAGTAACTATTTCAATGTCACTACAACGACTGTTGATAGCCAAGCAAATTTCCCAGCTACGTCTATATTCTGCGATTTCAGAGCACACTCATCTGGGTGTGCCAGAGCGCAGAATAACTAATGAATTCACGAACGCTCAACACCCATTGAATATGGTCGGTGTCAGTAAATTAAAGTGTAATTAAATTGTTGCCAGCAGGACAGTTGCGGTCACCAACACTCTGGATAACATAAAAACAGCCTAACCAGCTCTGCTAGTGTCAGGTATGAAGGGAAGACCCAGATGCAGACCACGTTGAATAAACAATAGTTTAATGTTCCAAACAGGGGCAGGCAATAGACAGGTCAAGGCAGGCAGGGGGTCAGAAAACCAGAGGTGGGACAACGGTACCGGACGGCAGGCGGGCTCAGGGTAAGGCAGAGATCGGTAATCTAGAGGGGGGCATAGGTACCGGTCAGCAGGCAGGCTCAGGCAGAGGGGTCAGGCAGGCAGGCTCGGAGTCAGGACAGGGAAGGGTCAAAACCAAGAGGGCGAAAAAAGAGAGACTGGAAAAAGCAGGCGCTGAGACACAAAACACTGCTTGACTTGAACAAATAAAATGAACTGGCCCAGACAGACAGAAAACACAGGTATAAATACACAGGGGAAGATGGGTGACACCTGGAGGGGTGTGGAGACAATCACAAAGACAGGTGAAACAGATAAGGGTGTGACAGCTAGGGTGAGTAAAATGGTCAGAGTGAGCTGTTCTCTCATTTGTGTCTGGAAGTAGCTAGTCAACATTAGCTTGGGCGCTTGAATGCTATTGTTAGGTTCAGAACGTTCGGATCAACCCTACTTTTCGGGCCAGAGTGTCCAGTGTGTGCTCTGAACGCTCTGAGAGCGAAACGCTCTGAACTTACGAATGGACAATCTGACAACACTCAGTTTACAAACGCCCAGACCACACTCTAGCACTCCAGAGTGAATTTACAAAACACACCCGTAGTATAAGCCAGCTTTTGGCTGTTTTGTATGTTGCCTCACATGTGAATCCTTAAAGAGATGGGGGGCTAAAGCCTTTAAGCTCTCTAGGGTAGGGGGCAGTATTTGCACGGCCGGATAAAAAACGTTCCCGATTTAATCTGGTTATTACTACTGCCCAGAAACTAGAATATGCATATAATTGTTTGATTTGGATAGAAAACACCCTAAAGTTTCTAAAACTGTTTGAATGGAGTCTGTGAGTATAACAGAACTCATATGGCAGGCAAAAACCTGAGAAGATTCCAAACAGGAAGTGCCCTCTCTGACCATTTCTTGCCCTTCTACACTCTCTTTATTGAAAACTGAGGATCTCTGCTGTAACGTGACACTTCCTACGGCTCCCATAGGCTCTCAGAAGGCGGCAGAACGTTGAATGATGACTTTGCAGGCCATGGCTGAAAAACAGTAGCGCATTTGGTAAGTGGTCGATCTGAGAACAATGAGACTGGCGTGGGCGTGCACGTGAAGAGGCCATTTTAGATTTTTAGTCTTTGAACAAAAACAGGGTTTCCCGGTCGCAATATTATCGCTATTTTACGAGAAAAATCGCATAAAAATTGATTTTAAACAGCGTTTGACATGCTTCGAAGTACGGTAATGGAATATTTTGACATTTTTTGTCACGATGCGCATCACCCTTCGGTACCCTTCGGATAGTGTCTTGAACGCACGAACAAAACAGAGGATATTTGAACATAACTATGGATTATTTTGAACCAAACCAACATTTGTTATTGAAGTAGAAGTCCTGGGAGTGCATTCTGACGAAGAACAGCAAAGGTAATCCAATTTTTCTTATAGTAAATCTGAGTTTGGCGAGTGCCAAACTTGGTGGGTGTCAAAATAGCTAGCCCGTGATGGCGAGCTATCTACTCAGAATACTGCAAAATGTGCTTTTGCCGAAAAGCTATTTTAAAATCGGAAATAGCGATTGCATAAAGGAGTTCTGTATCTATAATTCTTAAAATAAGTCTTATGTTTTTTGTGAACGTTTATCGTGAGTAATCTAGTAAATTCACCGGAAGTTTGCGGTGGGTATGCTAGTTCTGAACGTCACATGCTAATGTAAAAAGCTGGGTTTTGATATAAATATGAACTTGATTGAACAAAACATGCATGTATTGTATAACATAATGTCCTAGGAGTGTCATCTGATGAAGATCATCAAAGGTTAGTGCTGCATTTAGCTGTGGTTTGGGTTTATGTGACATTATATGCTAGCTTGAAAAATGGGTGTCTGATTATTTCTGGCTGGGTACTCTGCTGACATAATCTAATGTTTTGCTTTCGTTGTAAAGCCTTTTTGAAATTGGACAGTGTGGTTAGATTAACGAGAGTCTTGTCTTTAAAATGGTGTAAAATAGTCATATGTTTGAGAAATTGAAGTAATAGCATTTCTAAGGTATTTGAATATCGCGCCATGGGATTCCACTGGCTGTTGAGTAGGTGGGACGATTTCGTCCCACATACCCTAGAGAGGTTAAGAGGGTGTGAATGATGTTGAATGGGTGTAGACAAAGAAGAGCTCTCCAATAGGTCCCAAAACATTCAAGGGCCATTTTCTCAAAAGCAGAATTACTTTCCCATTGTTCCTCAACTGTAGTGTATGATATACCATTTTCTAGCTCTGAGTCTCTACTTTTATCCAATGTAAAAAACACCATTTCAAATTTTGCTACATAAGACTGAATCGAGCCGGTCAGTCACAATTCGTTTTTTTTTATTTTACTGCGCTGATGGTGCCCGCATCTGATGGTCAGTCTCAGCAGAGGGAGAGGGAAGCAGACTGAGAGTCCGACTCTCAACATCCCTATGCTCTCCCTTTCCTCCGCTGACACTGACTATAAAGGGACACCGTCTTCCAGTTGATGGCGAAACTCAAGTCGTACCACATTATTTCTGCCTTGTGCACAAATTCACGTTACTCCTATGACCAGAGAAAATGAAATATTTCTCGATATTACAAGACCCAAGCCGCTAATAATAACGCAAGCCTATCGATACACTTTCCTGCTCATTAATTGCAGCTGCAGTGCTGGTTGTAGCACGAGTGGAAGTTGGGAGAACGCGCATTCTATGGCTTATAAATGTGTTGAATAGAAAGTTCTGAGTAAACATGAACTCACCCATAAAAACAAACTCTTTGCTGTATTTGTTGACACTCTCTCTAGTCATGGTTTTAAAAGTTTAGAAATCTCATTATCAGCTTTTCTGTGGCTTTTTTTTACACCTGCTACATTGCAGCAGACAAGGTAATCTGAGCCATCTGATTGGCCAGTAGTAGGTCTATAGTGCACTTGATTTGCTCCCCTCTGGCACGTCGGGAAGCCAGAGTTTGTACCTTCAGACATATGCAATGGTTCTAAATGGGAACATGGGCAGGGCAGCTGAATCAGGTGCACCTACCGTCAACAGCACGAGGTAAATAAAAAAAATAGGAACGCAATGGCTATCAACTAGGAATGCCTTGGAGATTGGTTGGTGACCACTGGGCTAGTTGATCTGGACATTTCTGCCAAGTTATAAATAGTTCTCTAAGGTATGCAATGACTGACATTACAAGAGGAAAACTGATGATGCACTACCCAGTTTCTAAATTGCACCTTGGGCATTCTACTATTACAATTTTCAGAGTAAATTGAAAGCTGGACAGTTTAGGAACCACTGCTCTATACCACTGCTCTTCAATCCCTGCAGGACAAATAAGACCAACCACGTCAACTTGTCCAGAGTGAAATCAGAACAATCCTGAACTCTGCTCCCATTAGGATGGGAGATGTAAATGCCTTTGACAACTTCTCTCTATCCATTCATGCTTTGGTTGGTAACCTGCTTTCTCTAGTAGGTCCCAATGGTTATGAGCTGAAGTGGGGTTCTCATGTTAACTGTCTTGTGAGTAAGATTCCTGGGTCATACCATAATGGCTTTGTGGAACACTGTATAAACGAAGGCATCTTGACTGGTCAAGCCCATCAGACATGATTCCCTTTCAGATCTATCCAGATGGTTGCAGGTGAAGTCCAGAGCCAAGCAGATATCTGAAAGAGCCATTGATCTGCACAGACAAGATTACTCAAGAACAGTGAGGCGAGAACGCCAACCAAGCTAAAAAAAACACCTCAGTCTACATCTCAGCTGAGATAAAAATATATATATATATATATATATATATATATATATCTTAGCAAACAATTCCATGAGCAGCAGCACCTAAGAGCTCCTCCTTAACCTGTCTGGCGCATGTGGGACGAATTCGTCCCACCTACGTAACAGCCACTTCAATCCAGTGGAGCGATTTTTGAATCGTTTGAAATACTATTACTTCAATTTCTCAAACATATGACTATTTTACAGCTATTTAAAGACAAGAATCTCGTTAATCTAACCACACTGTCCGATTTCAAAAAGGCTTTACTACGAAAGCAAAACATTAGATTATGTCAGGAGAGTGCCCAGCCAGAAATAATCAGACACCCATTTTTCAAGCTAGCATATCATGTCACATAAACCCAAACCACAGCTAAATGCAGCACTAACCTTTTATGATCTTCATCAGATGACACACCTAGGACATTATGTTATACAGTACATGCATGTCTGTTCAATCAAGTTCATATTTATATCAAAAAACAGCTTTTTACATTAGCATGTGATGTTCAGAAAAAGCATACCCCCCGCAAACTTCCGGGGAATTAACTAACAGTTTGCTAAATTACTCACGATAAACGTTCACAAAAAGCATAACAATTATTTTAAGAATTATAGATACATTACTCCTCTATGCACTCGATATGTCCGATTTTAAAATAGCTTTTCGGATGAAGCACATTTTGCAATACTCTAAGTACATAGCCCGGCATCACGGGCTAGCTATTTAGACACCCGGCAAGATTAGCCTTCATCAAAATCACATTTCCTATAAGAAAAATGTTATTACCTTTCTTGTTCTTTGTCAGAATGCACTCCCACGACTTCTACTTCAATAACAAATGTAGGTTTGGTCCCAAATAATCCATCGTTATATCCAAACAGCGGCGTTTTGTTCGTGAGTTCTAGACACTATCAGAATACTAAATCACTGTCACGAGCATTGCGCATGGCGTGACAAAAAAATTCTAAATATTCCATTACCGTACTTCGAAGCATGTCAACCGCTGTTTAAAACCAATTTTTATGCCATTTATCTCGTAGAAAAGCGATAATATTCCGACCGGGAATCTGCAATGAGCCTAAACAGCCGACTGAAATTTCTCCACGGGGGCGAATCGTGCACGCGCCTCATTGCATTGACACCTAATGGGACACTTGGAAAAGGCGATAATCTGTTTCAGCCTGAGGCTGCCTCGTCATCATTCCTGTTTTTCCCGGGCTCTGAGAGCCTATTGGAGCCCTAGGAATTGTCACGTTACAGCTAAGATCCTTACTCTTCAATAAACAGATGCAAGACGCACGACTCCTTGTCAGACAGGGTACTTCCTGCATGAAACCGTGTCAGGTTTCTGCCTGCCATAGGAGTTCTGTTATACTCACAGACACCATTCAAACAGTTTTAGAAACTTTAGGGTGTTTTCTATCCAAACCTGAACAATAATATGCACATTCTAGCTTCTGAGTTGGTGTAGGAGGCAGTTAAAAATGGACACATATTTTTTCCAAAATTCTCAATGCTGCCCCCTAGCCCCAACAGGTTTTAAATTGCCATTTTTGTACGAAAATAAATAATACATAATAATTATGTATAAATAATACATACATAATTATGTGAACATTGAATTATTTTAGTGAATTGCTGTGTTCTGCCCATCTAGAGGAATTGGAAGATACTTTTATTTTGTGGAAATATTTTGGAGAGATTTTGAGAGGTTGATCGATTTGGTTCTTGCCAGACTCATCTGCTAAATTATCAGGCAACAAAAGGAAGGAATGGGATAGGACTATAAACCCAACAAGGACAACAAGAAGAATTAGGAAATAGATAAACACAAAACCAACAGAAGGAGAAAAAGGGAGGATTTTTGGAGGATAGTACAGGCCTTGAGAGGGAAACAATTATTCAGACGAACAAACAAACAAGCAAAAGAGCACTTGGAAAGGAGGTAGAAACATTCTGAACATTGAGAGAGTATCTTAATTTATGTGTATTGTATTGTTTCATTGAAAAACACATAGAATATCTTTTTGTGTTATTCATAAAAGTGCATTGTTTAAAAAGTGCATTTATCTATAGGTGTATTATTTAAAACCGTTTAAATATAATACATAGAAATGTTGTGTTGGACTATAGTAGACGAAGAATAAATATCTTTTTAGACTGAGCATTTATCGGGTCAATATGTTAGTGTATTATGTCTGTTTGTAACAGTGTGTGTATATGTGAAAATGTGTTCGTATTATAAATTGTATTTTAATGTTTAAGGACTCTTGGAAGATTAGTCCAAATGAGGACTAAAAGAGATCCAAATAAAACAAAAACAAAAGTCAAACATTGCAGCCAGAATAACAGCAAAGTAGCTGCATTTGTTTAAACTGTTTTCTTGTGACATTTATTTGCATACATGCATAACAATGAGCTAATTGTTGAGAGTTTGGAGCTTCGCCAGCTACACTATCCTCCACACCACCCTCCTAAATCCCCCCCAACCTCCCTCCCAGGCTAGTTACGGTTACCCTCCCTACTCCCATCCCCAGGACAGACCTGGGACACTCCTGCCCCCCATGACAGCCCAAACCCTGCAACAGGAGCCACATCAAGGCATCCTGTGCACACCCAGAATGGTGCATAGGCAACCACTCCAATCCCCTGCAGCAGCTCCACTCCTTTGGCGGGAGCTTCATCAGGGTGGACTGAGCTCTGCCAACACTGTTCTTCCAGTTCCCGCCCCAGCCCCTGCATCCAGCGACTTGAGGGAGGTCTGTCATGCTCAGTCTGCTCTGCTCTCACGTGGTTGGCCAGGGACCGTGGCAAAGTCTCAGCTCATTCAACAAAAGGTTCCAGATGACTCTATGCCTGTTAGCTCTTATGGGAATGAGCTGAATACCCCCTCTGACTTTAAATCTCGTAGGGGCTTTGGCTAACGCTCCTAAATGGGTGAAATATGATTTTAAAAAATGGTTCTGCATCTGATAAGTAAATTATTAAAATGTATTTAGATCTGACAGATTACAGAAAGGGGGAGGAGTGGCCATATATGTAAAGGCTAATTTCATGGCATCCCAATCTTTAATTATTTCTGTTCCCAAAAATGTGAGCTCCTGGTTGTAGATGTGTCAATAAACCAGAATACTCATGTATTTGTAGCGTCTGCTATTGTTGCTATATCTGAGTGTTTAACATATTTTTTGTCCTCAGAGTTCGTCATTGTAGGGGTTTTGAATCTGGATTGACAATCTCCGGGCCTCAGATAAATTTAAGAGTATATGCATTGATTTTAGTCTGACTCAACTGATCTCAAAACCCACACGCCTAAATGTGAAAAACCCTGTTAAACAGTGTTGTAGCATTCGAGACCTGGTCTCGGTCTCTAGTCTGGTCTCGAGACCACATATTGAGTGTCTCGGTTTTATCTCGGTGTTGGATACATTTGTGGACTAAAAAACTCATAATTATCAGCTGCCATGAAATCAGCGCATAAAACCGCTTCGCCAAGCCAAACATATGCACTCCTTTCTTTAAACATTAATACAGTATCTTAACAGCCTTTATATCTATTATAGACACGTTTGCGCAGCAGCGAACCTATACGCCTTCAGTGTGACAGGTGCGTGACTCTGAAAGGACAGCAACCATAATACCAGCGCACTCATGTTAGAGAGTGAGCTTTTTGTAAAACACAAAGGGCCAGTGGTGTAGTGGAGGCTATAAGACTTATCAATTATGTAGTACAATAGAGAAATCGTGCACAAAGTAGCCTACACAATCACAAAGCGTGTGAAATATATTCAAATGCGTGCAGCCCACACAGCCTAGTTTCAGCGGAATGACATCTGCAGGAAGCAAGAGTGTGCAGCTCTCAATGGGTCGTGGCATGGAGCAGCTCACAGAAGAATGACGCTGGCAGCCGGTAGCGTAGGAAAGACGTTTCAACTTATGATACAGTGTCTTTGGAAAGAATTCAGACTCCTTGACCTTTTCCACATTTTGTTAGGTTACAGTCTTATTCTAAAATGTATTAAATAGTTTTTTTCCCATTATCAATCTACAAACAATAAAGCATAAAGTCCAAGCAATTTTTTTTTAAATAACAGAAATATTAAATTTATATAACTGTTTATATAAGACCCTTTACTCAGTACTTTGTTGACACACTTTTGGCAGAGATTACAGCCTTGAGTCTTCTTGGGTATGATGCTACATGCTTGGCAAACCTGTATTTGCCATTCTTCTCTCTTCTCTGCAGATCCTCTCAAGCTCTGTCAGGTTGGATGGGGAGCGTTGCTGCACAGCTATTTTCAGGTTTCTCCAGAGATGTTCGATCAGGTTCAAGTCCGGGCTCTGGCTGGGCCACTCAAGGACTTTCATAGACTTGTCCAGAAGCCACTCCTGCATTGTCTTGGCTGTGTGCTTAGGGTCATTGTCCTGATGGCAGGTGAACCTTCACCCCAGTCTGAGGTCCTGAGCATTCTGGAGCAGGTTTTCAACAAGGATCTCTCTGTACTTTTCTCCGTTCATCTTTCCCAGAGATGGTTGTCTTTCTGGAAGGTTCTCCCATCGCCTCAGAGGATCTTTAGAGCTCTATCAGAGTGGCTATTGGGTTCTTGGTCACCTCCCTGACCAAGGCCCTTCTCCCCCGATTTCTCAGTGTGGTCGGGCGGCCAGCTCTAGGAAGAGTCTTGGTGGTTACAAATTTCTTCCATTTAAGAATGATGGAGGCCACTGTGTTCTTGGGGACCTTCAATACTGCAGAAATGTTTTGGTAGCCTTCCCCAGATCTGTCTCGGAGCTCTACAGACAATTCCTTCAACCTCATGGCTTGGTTCTTACTCTGACATGCACTGCCAACTGTGGGATCTTATATAGGCAGATGTGTGCCTTTCCAAATCATGTCCAATCAATTTAATTTACCACAGGTGGACTCCATTCAAGTTGTAGGAACATCTCAAGGATGGTCAATGTAAACAGGATGCACCTGAGCTCAATTTCGAGTCTAAAAGCAAAGGGGTCTGAATACTTAACCTCTTGATGGTCACCTAGGATAGGGGGCGCTACAGCGATTTTTGAAAAAAATGTGTGCCCATTTTAAACGGCCTCCTACTCAAACTCAGAAGCTAGGATATGCATATAATTAATACTTGTGGATAGAAAACACCCTAAAGTTTCAAAAACTGTTTGAATGGTGTCTGTGAGTATTACAGAACTCATATGGCATTCAAAACCCCGAGACCGATCGTAACAGGATGTGGAATTCTGAATTGCGGACTCAACTTCACCACTTTGCCTGTAATTCACACAGTGGGCAATGGTTCATTGAGCACTTCCTATTGCTTCCACTAGATGTCCCCAGTCTTTACAAAGTGATTTGAGCCTTCTACTGTGAAAACTGAATGAATGAGACGCTGTGGAAATTGGTCACATGAGGAGGGCCATCACCATTATGACGCCGGCGCCCCTGGCTACCCTCCCCTTTCGAAACGTTTTGAAAGACAATGCAATCATCCCCCTTGAATCTTATTGGAGCTCTGGTTGAAAAAGGCCCTAAAGATTTATGATATAAAACGTTTGACATGTTTGAACGAACCTAAATGAAAAAAAAAAACATTTTTTCGAAAGAGGTGTCCCGCGCACGATGGAAGTCTTGGAGCAGCCTTCAGAACGCGCTAACAAGAACAAGCTATTGGAACATAAAGGATTCATTTTTTCGAACGAAAATACATTTGTTGTGGACCTGGGATTCCTGGAAGTGCTTTCTGATGAAGACAACCAAAGGTAAGGGATTATTGACAATAGTATACAAGACTAGATTTGATATGCGATTGTTCCAAGATGGCGCTGACCTGTATTACTAGCCTATTTTCTGAGTATCGCATCCCCTTTTATCGCAAAGTGTGATTACCCAGTAAAGTTATTTTTAAATCTGGCATTACAGGTGCTTTCAAGAGATATTCATCTATAAATCTTAGAATGACAATATTACATTTTAAAAATGTTTTCGAATAGTAATTTAGTAAATTGTAGCGCTGTTTCACCGGATGCATTTGAGGGAAAATAGTTAGTCAACATTACGCGCCGATGTAAAATGCTGTTTTTATATATAAATATGATCTTTATCGAACAAAAGAATGCATGTATTGTGTAACATGATGTCCTAGGAGTGTCATCTGATGAAGTTTGTAAAAGGTTAGTGCTGCATTTAGCTGTTTTTTGGTTATTTGTGATGCATGTGATTGGTCGGAAAATGGCTATGTGGCTACTTTTACGATATACTCCTCTAACATAATCTAATGTTTTGCTTTTGCTGTAAAGCCTTTTTGAAATCGGACAACGTGGTTCGATTCAGGAGAGGTGTATCTATAAAACGATATAACATAGTCCTATATTTGAAAAAATATATATATTAAATTTCGTTATGCTAATGGCGATAGGATTTTTTCACTGGATGTCCATCCCGTCCATTCCACAACATTCGAGACCACTACTTTGGGTCTTGTAGTGTATTAGCGACACCTAGTGGCGCAATACCAGGGGGGCACTAGGTGTCACGTGAGGAACGGAGGGAGGCTATGCTTGGCGGACCAGGAATAAAGTACAAGTCAATGTTTCCCGTGAGTCTGAGTCAAGTCGATACATTACAACTGATGAAGAGGATATGGAAATAAAATAAACCTTATCCACTCAAGAAGCTGGGTGAGTGCAGGAAAAGTGAATTTGTGAAGGGACTTTTCAAGAAAACCTAGCCTAGCCGTTCAGTTAACATAGCTAACCACGAAACAAGTGTGCTAGCTAGCAAAAGAAACTAAGAATAATGACACTGAGCTTACTTTCTCTCTCGCAGTTTGATGTGCATTCCGACCCAGCCAGTGTTGGTTTGTGATGGGCGAAATGGATTAATAGTTTCAAACTGTTCATCACTGCTTCAGGAGTCAAAGATGCAGCACGGAAACAAGCTATTTTATTGCACTTGGGAGGCTCGGATGTGCAGGATATATTCACCACGTTAGATGACATGGGGGAAGACAAGGACTATGAGATGCCATTGACAAAGCTAAACGAGTACTTCACTCCACAAAAAAAACATTCCCTACAAGAGACCTTTGTTTAGGAAAGCTGAAAAAGCACAGGGGGATCAGTGGAGACGTTTGTGAGCAGACAAACAGTTGGCTGCTATATGTGACTATGGATATTTCAAAGACTATTTCATAAGGGACCAAGTGATTGACAAGTGTCACTCAAATGTGTTGCGCAAATGGGTTCACAGCAACATTCAGTCATTTGCAGACCAAATTCATTGTGCAATTAAAACCAACATCCAAGAGACTTTACCCATATGGTTCGTCACAATCATTAGCAGTTGAGGGCCTGCTCAATGCCAATATTACAGCAGTTGTTCGTTCTGAGTCAGTCACTGCAGACATTCTAGTCGTGAAAGATGCACAGACATCTGTACTGGAAAATAAATCAGCAGTTGCTCTTGGCATTTTGCACATAGGGCCAAAGGCACACAAACTCAGTCCAAGATTATGACACACAGACATTCAAAGCTGCACTCCAGGAGGAATACAAAGACTGTTTCAGAGGGCTGTAAAAACGGAAAGATTTCCAGTTAGGAATGAATGGAGATGAGACTCACACCGGTTGCACAGCCAGTACGCAGAATACCATTCAGTGTCAGGAAGCTAGTTGAAGAGTAGACAAACGAGCTAGAGGACTTGGATGTTATTGATAAAGCAAATGGACCTACACCATGGGTGCCCCCATTAGTTGTAGTACACAAGAAAACTGGTGTCATCAGAGTATGTGTTGACATGCGTAGAGCAAATTAAGCTGTTGTGCGGGAGTGACACGCCATCCCACCATCAAATCAAATCAAATGTATTTATATAGCCCTTCTTACATCAGCTGATATCTCAAAGTGCTGTACAGAAACACAGCCTAAAAGCCCAAACAGCAAGCAATGCAGGTGTAGAAGCACGGTGGCTAGGAAAAACTCCCTAGAAAGGCCAAAACCTAGGAAGAAACCTAGAGCGGAACCAGGCTATGAGGGGTGGCCAGTCCTCTTCTGGCTGTGCCGGGTGGAGATTATAACAGCACATGGCCAAGATGTTCAAATGTTCATAAATGACCAGCATGGTCAAATAATAATAATCATAGTAGTTGTCGAGGGTGCAACAAGTCAGTAACACAAGAGTAAGTGCCATTTGGCTTTTTCATAGCCGATCTTTGAGAGTATCTCTACCGCTCCTGCTGTCTCTAGAGAGTTGAAAACAGCAGGTCTGGGACAGGTAGCACGTCCGGTGAACAGGTCAGGGTTCCAGCAGGTCTGGGACAGCAGATCTGGGACAGGTAGCACGTCCGGTGAACAGGTCAGGGTTCCATAGCTGCAGGCAGAACAGTTGGAACTGGAGCAGCAGCACAGCCAGGTGAACTGGGGACAGCAAGGAGTCATCAAGCCAGGTAGTCCTGAGGCATGGTCCTAGAGCTCAGGTCCTCCGAGAGAGAGAAAGAAAGAAAGAAAGAAAGAGAGAAAGAGAGAATTAGAGAGAGCATATTTAAATTCACACAGGACACCAGAAAAGACAAGAGAAATACCCCAGATGTGACAGACTGACCCGAGCCCCCCGACACATAAACTACTGCAGCATAAATACTGGAGGCTGAGACAGGAGACACTGTGGCCCCATCCGATGAAACCCCCTGGACAGGGCCAAACAGGTAGGATATAACCCCACCCACTTTGCCAAAGCACAGCCCCCACACCACTGGAGGGATATCTCCAGGAGGAATACAACGAGATCCTGGAGGATGTCAAGAGCTGTGGTCTTCTCAAAACTGGACCTAAGGTGGGGATATCATCAGATCAAACTGAAACCTGAGTCTCGTTCCCTAACCACATTTGTGACCCACACAGGTTTGTGGCGCAACAAGAAACTAATGTTCGGTGTTTCCTCTGCTCCAGAGACATATTAGCACATCGTCCGCCAAGTCCTACAAGACATCAAGGGGGTCCACAACATCTCAGATGTCATTGTGTTTGGGAAGAACGCACAAGAACACAACAAACAACTACACCAAGTCCTGAGACGGCTGCAGGAGAGGGGGCTCACCCTCAACAGTGACACATGTGAATTCCAACTGATGGAGATGGAGTTCATGGGCCAAGTTCCCTTGAAGAACAGCATCAGAGCAGCACAGTCAAAGGTGGAAGCGGTGCAGAACACACGCAGCCTGACAAATGCTGCTGAATTAAGGAGTTTCTTAGGACTAGTGAACTACTGTGGCATATTTATCTTTAATCTGGCAACCACATCTGAATCGATGAGAAGACTCAAAAAAGCATCATGCAAATGGACATGGCGAGATGAACAAGAATCATAATTGAATGCGCTGAAGAACGCACTGGCCAGTTCACACAACATGGCCTGCTTCAATCAAGATGAAGTGGGCTAGCGGCTATCTTGAGTCAGAAGCAAAAATATGTTTCACACAGGCCAGTGTACTACGCTTGCCGTGCTCTCATAGATGTAGAGTGACGCTATTCTCAGACTGAAAGAGAGACACTCGCCATAGTCCGGGCGTGCGAGAAGTTTCATATGTTTCTCCAAGGCAAAGACTTTGTAATGGTAACTGACCACAAACCTTTAGACACTATTTATTCTCCAACATCCAAACCACCAGCGAGGATCGATAGATGGGCACTGAGAATGCAGCCTTACAGATTCAAGGTTGGATACAAGCCTAGGCCTCAGAATGCAGCCTACTCACTGATCTCGGTTGACTCCGAACCCTCCGGCACTTCTACACTACGGGGACGACCACATCTACTATGTAGCCAAACACACAGTGACATGTGCATTCACCCATGAGAGCTGGAACAAATGTCAGCAAAGGACCCAGTTCTGGCTACTCTATGAACAAGCATCAGACAGGGTGATTGGAGCACATGCGACACTGCATACCGACGTGTTCAAGAAGAACTCTCTATTGTTGGACAGATAGTTCTACGAAGCAACCACATTATTATGTCACGAGCAGCTCAGAAATTGACTTCGATGTTAGCACACGAAGGGCATCAGGGCATCAGAGAATATGCACAAAAGTGTGGTGGCCAAACATTGATAAAGAGGTTGAACTGCTTGTGAAGTCAATGGCACACCTCCAAAGCAGGTCCACACAGTCAGAACAGAGCTAGCTACGAGCTAAACCATGGCAGATCCTTGGCAGCCATTGACATGTGTGGACCGTTTCCAACAGGAGAACAGCTCCTCGTAACAACAGACTACTACTCAAGATGGGTTGATGTGAGTATCCTAAACCGCATCACCACCGCCAATATAATCAAAAGCCTAACGGTGACGTTCACAGTCCATGGGTATCCTGAGTCTATTGTGACGGATAATGGCGCTCCTCTCACCGTGAGTGGCTTCCGAGCATAGGTGGAGGAAAACGGGATTCGACACCGCTGCATCACTCCATACTGGCCTCAGGCCAACGGCGAAGTTGAAAGGCAGAACAGGAGCATGTCAAAGCAATTTGCGCTGCTCAATCAGAAGGGAAGGATTGGCGCACAAAACTACAGACGTTTCTCCCGCCACACTCAGTCACAGGCTGCAGTCCAGCTGAACTGTTGTTCAACCTCCAATTTAGAACCAAACTGCCAGAGCTGTCAGCCGACATGCTGCCAGCAGCTGAACCACACGACAACGACATTTGGCTTGCTGATGCTGAAAGGAAGGAGAAGGGCCGACAGAACGCTGACAGATCTAGGAGAGCAACTGAAAACACAATCCATCAAGGTGACATGGTTCTGCTACAGCAACCAACGCAGAACAAGTTGTCTACTACCTTCAAACCAGAGCCAGACAGCGTCGTGGACAGGAAGGGGAACTATATTATCCTGGAAAGGATTAGCAAGAGGGCCATGCGACATGTTTCTTTTGTGAAACAGTGGATACTACCACAGCCAAGACAATGGACTACATGTGACAGAGACACTGACCGGGCAGAGCCTGACACACTGCCTAGACAAATGCCTGCACCTGACGAGGCCTTTCAACTACAGCCTCAACCCGAAGACTCAGACAACAAGATGTGCACCTGAAGGACTATGTTAGATAGACATGTTGCCATGATGGAGAAGAATAATCTCTGGCACAGTCTCAATGGCAGTGCAGTCTACCCCTAGCCATCACAGAAAAGTTCCGGCAAGAATTATTTTCAAAAAACATTGTTAACAAAAGAGTTCCAGCAATGTAACCAGTGTTTTGGTTGGAAGTTTATAGAAAGTAGAAGTAAACATCACAGTATGTTGTTGTTGGACAATATGTTAATACTGTATACAAGAGATATTTTATTTTGAGTACTGGATAATGTTTTGTTACATTATAATGCATAGATCTGCAGTTTGGAGATGTGTTATCATAATGGTTAGTCAAATGTCTCAGAAGAGCAGGGATGTAGTGTATTAGCGACACCTAGTGATGCAATACCAGGGGGGCACTATGGTTAAGTGAGGAACGGAGGGAGGCTATGCTTGGGGGACCAGGAATAAAGTACAAGTCAATGATTCCCATCAGTCTGAGTCAAGTCAATACATTACAGGTCCTGTCTAGAATTCAAAAAGCTTCCAATAAAGGACGTTGTCTGCTGGATACAGGTGAAAGAGCGCAGCTGGAGGTGTGGGAGAACACATAAGACTGGTATGTGCACGCTGAATAAGCCATGCAACAACTGTCAAGAACTCCACCTAACCATTCTCCATGACGCAGCTGAACAAAAACACACCAGTGTGCTGATAACAGCCTCCCATTCACAACTACTCTACATGCAAAGGTCAAGCTGAAAGTCGTCAACATCCTAATCCACAACGGTAAGAAAACACTCCAGACACATGCCATCCTGAATGAAGGGTCAGAAAAAACAATCCTTTCCCATGCTCCCTCCAACTTGCCTACGGCTCTTTAACCCCCTTCTGGTCAACGGGCATAGACTACTTCGGCACATTCAAAGTCAAGATAGGTGGATGTACAGAAAAAACGATGGGGGTATACTGTTCAAACGCCTCACCACATGGTCCATCCATCTTGAGCTGCTGGACAGTATGGATGCTGACACATTCTTACTGACGAGGCAAGCCCTTTGAGGTCCTGTCCGACCAATGGACATATTTCTGTGTTGGAGAGACTGAAATACAGACTGCCTTTTAGGCCATGGCCCCAGCACTGCAGCAGCAGCTAGCCAACAAACAGGTCAACATCCATCTGCTCCTCACTTTGGTGGAAGCTGGGAGTGAGATATCAAATCAGTAAAAACAGCCCTTCGTGTGGTGCTAGGCAACCAGTCAACAACAGAAGCAGTCTTGCACACTGTGTTGGTGGAGGTAGAGGGAATCCTGAAATCTTAACTACATGTATCCTCTTGCCTGCCTGACCCAGGTCTAGTTACATAAAATATAGGGTGATGTGATTCCTCTCTCCCACTAGCCATCTGTTGCTCTAGTGATCTCCTTGGTCATAGATCATAGCCAGATTCTGTCCGACAACTTCTGGACTGCCTTCATATGCATTTACATTTACATTTAAGTCATTTAGCAGACGCTCTTATCCAGAGCGACTTACAAATTGGTGCATTCACCTTATGATATCCAGTGGAACAACCACTTTACAGTAGTGCATCTACATCTTTTTTTTGGGGGGGGGAATTAGAAGGATTACTTTATCCTATCCCAGGTATTCCTTAAAGAGGTGGGGTTTCAGGTGTCTCCGGAAGGTGGTGATTGACTCCGCTGTCCTGGCGTCGTGAGGGAGCTTGTTCCACCATTGGGGTGCCAGAGCATTCGAACAGTTTTGACTGGGCTGAGCGGGAACTGTGCTTCCTCAGAGGTAGGGAGGCGAGCAGGCCAGAGGTGGATGAACGCAGTGCCCTTGTTTGGGTGTAGGGCCTGATCAGAGCCTGAAGGTACGGAGGTGCCGTTCCCCTCACAGCTCCGTAGGCAAGCACCATGGTCTTGTAGCAGATGCGAGCTTCAACTGGAAGCCAGTGGAGTGTGCGAAGGAGTGGGGTGACGTGAGAGAACTTGGGAAGGTTCTCTCACGTTAACTTTGTGTGTGTCTGTCTCTCCCTCTCTGTCTCTCTCTCTCTGCATGTGAAATATTTTTGTCAATAAGTATTCAACCCCTTCCTTATGGCCAGCCTAAATAAGTTCAGGTAACAATTTGCTTAACAAGTCACATAATACGTTGCACAGATCTTTACACAAATCCATTTACGTGGTAGGTAATGTATCCTCATACTTTGTTGACACAAAAAGAAACAATTCACAGTTGCTGTCTCAGCCCATGTGTTACAGTGGTGGAGAGGGCAGCCATGTTGGGTCTGTATTAAACCACCAGGTCTCTGAGGGCTGCTCAGACTAAGCTACAGTGAAAAGCCCTCTCCTACCCATGTATCATTATAATGGACAGTGACACAGCCCACACAGCTTTAGATGTGGCTACTCATAGCTAATGGAGCCCAATCTGTTGGCATAAAAGGTGAGAGACAGAAGGTTGATGGACTGGGATGAAGAGAGAGGGTAGAGGGAGTGGGGATAGTAGTTGAAAGGTAGGGAAGCATGAAAATGAGTATGTAAATGTTATTTACAAGCTTAGCATATACACCACAGAGTGGACAGATTGACATTAAATCTCCCTTATTCTCTATATATTTACTAGCCCACAAATTAAGTTTCTCCAGAAATACATTTGTTCAATCGATCCATTACGAGAGGCATTAGGCTTATCGTCTCAAGCAGTGCTTTGACTACTTTCTAATTGGCCACATCCTGTGCTCTAATTTAGGCTCCAACTGTTATGGTCAAGCTGAAGTAACTTGAGTTTACGATATTCTAATACCCTTTGTTAAACCAGTACAAAGAATAGCTGGCCAATTGTTCATTTAGAACCAGGCCATAAAGGTGGAAGAAGCTGAGCTGAAATGTCTGTGTGGTCTGTGTTTTTAGTCACATTGCTCAATGAAAATATTAAAAACAAACAGTCAGTAACATAGATCCAATGCTATTGAAATGACCAGTAAATCCCGCAAATAACCCAATCATAATGGTTTGTAGTCTTAACTTACATCTAGCATACCCACCGAACACTTCCGGTGAATTTACTTAATTACTCACGATAAACGTTCACAAAAAACATAACAATTATTTTAAGAATTATAGATACAGAACTCCTTTATGCAATCGCGGTGTCCGATTTTAAAATAACTTTTCGGTGAAAGCACATTTTGCAATATTCTGAGTAGATAGCCCGGCCATCATGGCTAGCTATTTTGACACCCACCAAGTTTGGCACTCACCAAACTCAGATTTACTATAAGAAAAATGTGATTACCTTTGCTGTTCTTCGTCAGAATGCACTCCCAGGACTTCAACACCAAATGTTGTTTTGGTTCCAAATAATCCATAGTTATATCCAAATAGCTGCGTTCTGTTCTTGCGTTCAAGACACTATCCGAAGGGTGACGCGCCGGCGCATATCGTGACAAAAAAAATCTAAATATTCCATTACCGTACTTCGAAGCATGTCAAACGCTGTTTAAAATAAATTTTTATGCAATTTTTCTCGTAAAATAGCAATAATATTCCGACCGGGAGACGTTGTATCCGTTCAAAGACTGAAAGAAGTAAAATGGAGTCGTCACATGCACGCGCGCACTCGTGTCATTGTTCTCAGATCGACCACTTTCCAAATCCCCTACCGTTTTCGCCCAGGGACTGCAGAGTCATCATTCCCCATTCTGGCGCCTTCTGAGAGCCTATGGGAGCCTTAGAAAATGTCACGTTACAGCAGAGATCCTCTATTTTCCATAAAGAGGCTATAGAAGGCCAAGAAATGGTCAGAGAGAGCACTTCCTGTATGGGATCTTCTCAGGTTTTGGCCTGCCATATGAGTTCTGTTATACTCACAGACACCATTCAAACAGTTTTAGAAACTTTAGGGTGTTTTCTATCCAAAGCCAATAATTATATGCATATTCTAGTTTCTGGGCAGGAGTAATAACCAGATTAAATCGGGTACGTTTTTTATCCGGCCGTGAAAATACTGCCCCCTATCCATAACAGGTTAACAAAACAAAGGAGCTGATCATGGACTTCAGGAAACAGCAGAGGGAGTACGCTCTTATTCATATCGTCCAGACCGCAGTGGAGCAGGTGAAAAGCTTCAAGTTCCTCGGCGTACACATCACTGACAATCTGAAATGGTCCACCCACAAAGACAGTGTGGTGAAGAAGGCGCAACAGAGACTCTTCAACCGCAGGAGGCTGAAGACATTTGGCTTGGCACCTAAAATGAGAGCATCCTGTTAGGCTGTATCACCACCTGGTATTGCAACTGCACAGCCCGCAACAGCATGGCTCTCCAGAGGGTGGTATGGTCTGCCCAATGCATCCCCGATGCAAGCTACCTGCTCTCCCGGACACCCGATGTCCGATGTCACAGGAAGGCCAAAAAGATCATCAAGGACAATAACCACCCACTCCATTGCCTGTTCACCCCACTATCATCCAGTATCGAGGCACAGATCTGGGGAAGAGTACCAAAACATTTCTGCAGCATTGAAGGTCCCCAAGAACACAGTGGCCTCCATCATTCTTACATGAAAGAAGTTTGGAACCACCAAGACTCTTGGGACAATTGGGGGAGAAGAGCCTTGGTCAGGAAGGTGACCAAGAACCCGAAGTTCACTCTGATAGAGCTCCAGTTTCTCTGTGGAGAAGGTAGACTCTTTCAGAAGTACAACCATCTCTGCAGCACTTCACCAATCAGGCCAAATGGAAGCCACACCTCAGTAAAAGGCACATCACAGCCCCCTTCGAGTTTGCCAAAAGGCAGCTAAAGACTCTCAGACCATGAGAAACAAGATTCTCTGGTCTGATGAGACCAAGATTGAACTCTTTGAACTGAATGCCAAGTGCCACATCTGGAGGAAAGCTGGCAACATCCATACGGTGAAGCATGGTGGTGGCAGCATCATGCTGTGGGGATGTTTTTCAGTGGCAGGGACTAGTCAGGATCGAGGGAAAGATGAACGGAGCAAAGTACAAACAGATCTTTGATGAAAACCGTCTCCAGAGTTCTCAGGACCTCAGACTGGGGTGAATGTTCACCTTCCAACAGGACAATGACCCTAAGAACACAGTCAAGACAATGCAGTAGTGGCTTTGGGACAAGTCTCTGGATGTCCTTGAGTGGCCCAGACTGAGCCCGGACTTGAACCCGATCGAAAATCTCTGGAAAGACCTGAAAATGGCTGTGCAGCGACGCTCCCCATCCAACCTGATAGAGCTTGAGAGGATCTGCAGAGAATGGGTGAAACTCCCCAAATACAGGTGTGTGACAAGCTTGTAGCGTCATACCCAAGAAGAGTCGAGGCTGTAATTGCTGCAAAAGGTGCTTCAACAAAGTACTGAGTAAAGGGTCTGAATACTTATATAAATTGGTTATTTCATTATTTAAATGTTTTATAAATTTAGTAAAATTCCTAAAAACCTGTTTTTGCTTTGTCATTATGGGGTATTGTGTGTAGATTTATGAAGGGAAAAAGATTTAATCAATTTTCAAATAAGACTAACGTAACAAAATGTGTAAAAAGTCAACGGGTCTGAATACTTTTCACGAATGCACTGTATGTTTTCAAAGTCTCGTGTTCATATTTCACAACTTTTGCTGGCTTTTGGAGTTGCCGATACGAGATCGAGCTAAATAATAGGCTATCCTTGATTTAGTTTTCATTATTGCATGCTAAATGTTTCTGATCAGTAATGGATGAGCAAATGAATAGATGAGCTACCACCACTTATTTTCCCAGCCAGAGACAAATTAACCAAACAAACATCACGATTCAGTGAAACAACAAAATCACATTGATCAATTATCAGACAAGTGTATTGGTGAAGAACAGTTGTTGTGAACGTACTGTTGTTGGGCTGCCAGTCCCAGGTGTGGATCATTGTTAATTAATTATTTAAGTGTGCATTTGTAAATTCCCTCTGGCTATCTACTCTGATTTCTTTATTTATTTTACTAGGCAAGTCAGTTAAGAACAAATTCTTATTTTCAGTAATGGCCTAGGAACAGTGGGTTAACTGCCTTGTTCAGGGATTGTCAGCTCAGGGATTCGATCTTGCAACCTTCCGGTTACTAGCCCAACACTCTAACCACTAGGCTACCTGCCACCCTACAGAGCACTATTGTCTGAGTTTGCCAGAGAGCAGAATTACTGATGAATTTATGAACGCTCAACACCTGGTGGGAGTAAACGTCGGCAAAAAGCATAATTCAGTTGTTGCCAGCAGCAAAGTTACAGTCACCAACGCTCTGGATAACATGAAAACAGCCTAACCAGCTCTTCTAGGATGAGTAAAGTGGTCAGAGTGAGGTGTTCTCTCAATTGGTTCTGGAAGTAGATAGCAAGCTAGCCAGTTTTCTTGGGCGCTCGACTGCCGTTGTAAAGTCAGAACGCTCGGATCCACCCTACACCTCGGCCAGAGCATCCAGTTTGCTCTCTGAACACTCCGAGAGCGAAATGCTCTGAATTTACAAACTGACAATCTGGCAACGGTCTGAATGTACGTATTTCCAGAGCGCACTCTGAGCACACTCAGACACTCCAGAGTGAATTTACGAACACACCCTAAGTCAGATCTGTTTGTTCAGTCAGGGGATACCATTTACCATGTTACGGTTGATGTGCCTTGGCCGGACTGGACTGGACTGGTGATGGTGGGATTTTAGCAAAAGTAAGTATGGTACAGTAGCAATTTTAAACATAGTGTTTTAGGCTCACCTAGATCTGCTCTCCTCCTCCCTTGCCATGCCCTCCCTCAGTGTTGCAATACGTTGTTATTGTCCTTTTGGATATGTGAATGAAATGCATAAACCTGGTGATGTTTGTGAGATCTCATATTGCTAACTATTGAAGTCTGGCTTGTAGGACAGTTGTATGGAGCTCCTGGAGCTAAAGATGACGTATAGAAATTATGCAGGCCTATGGAGATTATTGTGCCTTTCTTGGAATACTGTTGCATCCTATTTTAGCCTCTTATTCCCATGCTTCCCTCCTTGATGTAAAGAACCAATGTATTTTAGATTAGTCCAAAGGGCCTCACCTCGAGTATAAAAAAGGTGGCATAGTACGGCTAGAGTAATTGTATATTTATGTGTAAATCCGTCAAGTTACACTAGTCATGCAGGCTTTTGGTCGGCAGTAGGCCAGCCTACTGAACGAGTAAAGAGCAAAATAATTCACTTACGCTACATAACACGCTAGCAAAATGTTCTGATCAGGGCTAATAAATGAGCCAACTAGACTGAAGATGATCATGAGCAGCACTCTCCTCAACTTAGCTTATGTTTCCCCAGTATATTTGTAACCAAATATCCAAATGGAGATTCGGTGAAAAGAAAAATCTGACATTGATAGAATTTTATCAAGAGGAGTCCCCACACGTGTCTCAAAGGGTAATGGCGCTCTCCCAATCAAAACGGTGCTGAATTGGTCATCTAGCTTACCCCACGGTAGTATTGCATCAAATGTATTATAATGAAAATCAAATCAAACTTTATTTGTCACATGCGCCGAATACAACTGGTGTAGACCTTACAGTGAAATGTTTACTTACAAGCCCTTAACCAACAATGCAGTTCAAGAAAGAGTTGAGAAAATATTTACCAAATAAACTAAAGTAAAAAATTATGAAAAAGTAACACAATAAAATAACAAAAACAAGGCTATATACAGGGGGTACCGTTACCGAGTCAATGTGCGGGGGTACAGGTTAGTCGAGGTAATTTGTACGTTTAGGTAGGGGTGAAGTGACTATGCATAGATAATAAACTGAGTAGTAGCAGTGTTAAAAACCAATGGAGGGGGAGTCAATTTAAATAGTCTGAATGACCATTTGATTAATTGTTCAGCAGTCTTATGGCTTGGGGGTAGAAGCTGATAAGGAGCCTTTTGGTCCTAGACTTGGCGCTCCAGTACCGAATGCCATGCGGTAGCAGAGAGAACAGTCTATGACTTGGGTGACTGGAGTCTTTGACAATTTTTGGGGCTTTCCTCTGACACCGCTGAGTATATAAGTCCTGGATGACAGGAAGCTTGGCCCCGGTGATGTTCTGGGCCATACGCACTACCCTCTGTAATGCCTTACGGTCAGATGCTGAGCAGTTGGACACCAAGGAACTTGAAACTCTGTTCGGCTCGCTTTTTTTCTGTTGTTCATGATCAGCTCCTTTGTCTTGCTCACAACACTGCCAGGTCTCAGACCTCCTCCCTATAGGCTGTCTCATCGTTGTCGGTGATCAGGCCTACCACTGTTGTGTTGTCAGCAAACTTAATGATGGTGTTGCGGTCGTGTTTGGCCACGCAGTCGTGGGTGAACAGGGAGTACAGGCGGAGACTACACACACAACCCTGAGGGGCCCCAGTGTTGAGGATCAGCTTGGCAGATGTGTTGTTGCCTACCCTTACCACCTGGGAGTGGCCAGTTGCAGAAGGAGGTGTTTAGTTCCAGGGTCCTTAGATTAGTGGTGAGCTTTGTGGGAACCATAGTGTTGGATAATAATGATTGGATAACTTTGGGAGTTTCAGTAAGCAACAATTTGATACATGCCTTCAATTGCATAAGCCTACATTATTCCAAATAATTTTGTAATTCAATTTTATACATTCCCAGTAATGCTTTATGGATCCATCCAGTTGTGGTTAAGAAAACAGTGCATGTGGTGGGCTATACGAAGTGATGGGCGAAGTGACATGCCTCGCAAAGTTTAGAACTGTTAACGCCCGAAAGACGTTAACAGCCTAGTAATGTGATGCCTAGCAACCATCAAGTGCATAAGAGCGTAGTCTAGGTTGAAGATGACAATATTTTATATTATATATTTTCTACATTGAGCGTGCCAATGCCGCTGTAGCATTACGGCTACGTTTCATACTAAGCTGTGGGTCAGGGGTAGGCAACTAGATTCAGACACAGGCTGATTTTTGACCAAATCTGAGCGGATTGTGAGGGGGCCAGAACATAATCATAATATTTACACTGCAAATGTTCCACAAGCCAAAAAGAGATTATATTTCAAAACAACAATTTGATACCTTGATTACCTCTGCTTTACCGCATTCATGACTAGGTAGGTTGGCGGAAAAGTAAGTGCAGGCTTTGTTACGGGCAATACATCTCAGATATAAAGAAAAAGTGGCAAAAAGTTGGCAGCTAAACATCTTGGTACTGTATATAAGGCATAATACTAGCTATTTGACCCGATTAAATATGGGTCCATCATGTACCTTTAATTGAAGAGCTGTTTACATGAAAGCTCTCAATGGACATAATAAAGTGGCAGGAGAATGTAATTCTTTGAAGATTAGATAATTTCAGACCCCAGTTTGGCCTCTGTGGCAGCAGCTGAAATATCAATGTTTGGGTACGATTTCCTGGCAAATTTGGCCTAAATGCTCTGAAAAGGGATGCAATATGTAAGAGGTAGGGATGTTCATCTTTCCCTTTCAAGACTATTCGATACGTGTCTAGATAAGATACAGAAACAATACATTTTAGTTTGAAACGCTTTGTTCGGTTTGATTAGCGGGCGAATCGGTTCGATGCGATACAATTCGATGCACTAACATTTGTTGCATAAACACATTCATTTTACATTCTAAATTAAAACCTGCTGCTGATGGAGCTCATGAGCTGGGCCTCTCTGAGCTGGATCTGTCTGAGCTAGCTGACGTGTGTGTGTGTGTGTGTGTGTACATGATGTACGTCTATGGTGCATGTGCTACTGTGTGTAGGCCCCTCAGCTGAGCCATAAAGGAGCCTAATATCACACAAGCCATTTTAGCATTTGAATGCTGAAGGTGCTGCAGAGATGTGCAAGATCAGCGTGCGAAGCTGGGCAGAGTATGCAGTTTGACTAGGCTACTGGTATTGCCTGGGGTTGTTTGGCATGCCAAATGACTTGTATATCAATGACTGTCAACACAGTTACATTCAGTTCAACACTGAAGGAGAGGATAAATCAGTTGTCATAAAAGATGAGGTATTTTTGCAAGGTAGAAAGAATGTAATATGAACAGCAACAAAAAATTGGAACCAGCGATTTTTAATGTATGAATAACGATGTAAGACACTTGTATTTTCATGAATGTTTAATATTACGAATTTTGAATTTCACGCTCTGCAATTTCACCGGATGTTGGCCAGGTGGGACGTAGCGTCCCACCTACCCCAAAGATGTTAACGACTTGGGGCTAGCCATTGTAAGTTCAGAGTCACTCGCCTCAACAGTGTGTGGGTGCTGGAGGCGAGCGAAAGCTCGGGAGAGAGGGGTGAGTGTGGTAGAGGTACCTGTACCAGACAGGGGGAGACAGGCCAGGGCAGACGGTGAACAGATTGCCAGGTGGAATCCAAGCAGCAGTGCCTCAAGCAATGGGAGTAGGTGTGTGTCACACCCACTTGGAAGAAGCATTTATTTCTGGAGGCAGATTTCTTGTAGAAAATGCCATTGAATGGTCTTTAAACAGCAGGAGGGGGATTCAGAGGACGCTTCAAAGACTCCTGACACTTGTTGAGCAAAAGCCCTTTTACTTCACACCTCAGTGCTAAATTAATTTGTATCTGGTCTGTCTTTTCAAGCCTGGGAGCTCAGTTTTAGGTTGGATGGTGTCCTCAGGTCTCTGCTGTTTCTTTGCTAGAGCACCGTCCGTATAGCTTGAAAAAAGAAAACCTTGGTAGCAGTAATCTCTCTGGTTAAATATTTTATTTTTTTCTTGTGCATTTTGCTCTTTGCCTCATGACTCCTGCATACTTTGTTGACTACAAACTTTCTTTAGCCAACTGTGGGACAGACTGTTTGTTCCCACACTCGGGACTCTGACTCTCTTTTGGTTACACTGACTTTTGGACTCCCATCCTATTCTAACCACCTCTCGCCGGCTTATTATTCATGTTATTCATGTGTTGATGCCTTGAGGTCTCTCTTTATGTAGTGTTGTGTCTCTCTTGTTGTGATGTGTGTTTTGTCCTATATTTATATTGTATTTTTTATTTTTAATCCCAGGCCCCCGTCCCCGCAGGAGGCCATTTGCCTTTTGGTAGGCCGTCATTGTAAGTAAGAATTTGTTCATAACTGACATGCCTAGTTAAATAAAGGTTAAATAAAATAAAAAATAAAAAATACATTTTAAAAAATGTCACTTTGTATTGACTGGATGTAATGATACACCATCAAAAGATACAGACGTTTTACCTAACTCAGTTGCCAGAGTGGAAGGATATTGCTCAGGGATTTCACCACGAGGCCATTGGTGACTTTAACCTCTCTAGGGTAGGGGGCAGTATTTGCACGGCCGGATAAAAAACATACCCGATTTAATCTGGTGATTACTACTGCCCAGAAACTAGAATATGCATATAATTGATTTGGATAGAAAACACCCTAAAGTTTCTAAAACTGTTTGAATGGTGTCTGTGAGTATAACAGAACTCATATGGCAGGCAAAAACCTGAGAAGATTCCTTACAGGAAGCGCCCTCTCTGACCATTTCTTGGCATTCTACACTCTCTTTATTGAAAACTGAGGATCTCTGCTGTAACGTGACACTTCCTACGGCTCCCATAGGCTCTCAGAAGGCGGCAGAACGTTGAATGATGACTTTGCAGGCCATGGCTGAAAAACAGTAGCGCATTTGGTAAGTGGTCGATCAGAGAACAATGAGACTGGGTCGCGCGTGTCCGAGAAGAGTCCATTTTAGATTTTAAGTCTTTGAACGAAAACAGGGTTTACCGGTCGGAATATTATCGCTTTTTTACGAGAAAAATTGCATAAAAATTGATTTTAAACAGCGTTTGACATGCTTCGAAGTACGGTAATGGAATATTTAGAATTTTTTTGTCACGATACGCGCTGGCGCGTCACCCTTCGTTACCCTTTGGATAGTGTCTTGAACGCACAAACAAAACAGAGGATATTTGAACATAACTATGGATTATTTTGAACCAAACCAACATTTGTTATTGAAGTAGAAGTCCTGGGAGTGCATTCTGACGAAGAACAGCAAAGGTAATCCAATTTTTCTTATAGTAAATCTGAGTTTGGTGAGGGCCAAACTTGGTGGGTGTCAAAATAGCTAGCCCGTGATAGCGAGCTATCTACTCAGAATATTGCAAAATGTGCTTTTGCCGAAAAGCTATTTTAAAATCGGACATAGCGAGTGCATAAAGGAGTTCTGTATGTATAATTCTTAAAAGAATTGTTATGTTTTTTGTGAACGTTTATCGTGAGTAATTTAGTAAATTCACTGGAAGTTTGCGGTGGGTATGCTAGTTCTGAACGTCACATGCTAATGTAAAAAGCTGTTTTTTGATATAAATATGAACTTGATAGAACAAAACATGCATGTATTGTATAACATAATGTCCTAGGAGTGTCATCTGATGAAGATCATAAAGGTTAGTGCTGCATTTAGCTGTGGTTTGGGTTTATGTGACATTATATGCTAGCTTGAAAAATGGGTGTCTGATTATTTCTGGCTGGGTACTCTGCTGACATAATCTAATGTTTTGCTTTCGTTGTAAAGCCTTTTTGAAATCGGAGAGTGTGGTTAGATTAACGAGAGTCTTGTCTTTAAAATGGTGTAAAATAGTCATATGTTTGAGAAATTGAAGTAATAGCATTTCTAAGGTATTTGAATATCGCGCCACGGGATTCCACTGGCTGTTGAGTAGGTGGGACGATTTCGTCCCACATACCCTAGAGAGGTTAAAAGAGTTAAAGAGTTTAATGGCTATGATAGGAGACAACTGAGGACGGATCAACAACATTGTAGTTACACAATACTAACCTAATTGACAGAGTGAAAAGAAGGTAGCCTGTACAGAATACAGGAGTAATAAAGGCCTAGTTGAACATTTTGTGAAAGAAAAATATATTTCATATTATTTACTTTTTAATTTCGATTTATCAGGGGATGCTGTGGTGGGTTGAGCAACTCTGTATAGAGCAGCTTGAAGTGATACATTCTACTGTGTGCTCAACCCACCTCTGTTATCTCTATCTGCCCTCTTCTGTCTCATCTGTTGCTGTCTTTGTCTTGTCTGTTGCCATCTCAGGTTCTTGTTTGTTACTGACTTTGTTTATCCTCTTCTGTTATGGCCTTTTCTGTTCTTCTGTTGTCTCTCTCCATCATATTCTATTCTTCTGTTGTGGTCTGTGTCTTGTCTGGTGTGTCTTTCTCCATAACCTATTATTTTGTTGTTATTTCTGTGTCTTGTCTGGTGTGTCTCTCTCCCATCATATCCTACTCTTCTGTTTCTGTCTCTGTCTCTTGTCTGGTGTCTCTCTCCGTCATCTACTCTTCTGTTTCTGTCTCTGTCTGGTTTGTCTCTAATTCATCCTCTTCCCTACCATTTGCCCCTGACAGCTGCTGCTCTAAGTGCTCCACTGGCCTGCTGTTCTCATCTGTCCTCCTCCTTGGCTCAACTGCAAGGTAGAGGTGCAACATGTCATTAGTTAGTTTTAAAGTTAATGTATACTGACACGAACAGGGAAACTCAACTGTAAAGAGAAATGCTCGTGTCCACATAACAGAGCAACACAACTCCAAACATGACAGCTAAGAAGCTACATAGCCCCTAGGCTATATGAATATAAAGGGATATAAGCCCCCACAAAATACCTGTCAAATGGAATAAGTTATAAGGCCTCTATGATTCACTTAACTTGTTCAGTTCTACCAGCTGTGATATTTTTAGATTACATAACATTTAAGGGCCTACGCATTTTCAATGTTTTGTTCGCATACAATCTAACCACAAAGATGGCCATCTTTTCCCCTCTGTATAGTGGTTTTCTCTCATTTTCTTACTCAGTTTGTTTCGTGCATTACTTCATACACCTGGGCAGAACTATTGCAATATGAATTGCCACGTACTCATCGTCCACCCGACTTTCCCGAATTTCTGCGCTAGCCTCTTCGGTGAGACCTCAGTTGCCTGAGAGTCCTACTGAAGTGAATGAAAAGGAGACTCCGATGGAGAGCCAGCCATGGTGTAAGGGCTGTCGTGAGAGAGAGACCAAGGTGCAGCGGAGTTAGTGTTCATCATTGAATATTTAATAAAGAAAGAACACTATACAAACAAAACAAGAAAACCGACAGCCAAACAGTCCTGTCAGGTGCAAAACACTAACAGAAACAATTACCCACAAAACCCAAAGGAAAAACATGCTCCTTATGTGTGACTCCCAATCAGCAACAACGAGCTTCAGCTGTGCCTGATTGGGAGCCACACACGGCCCAAAACAAAGAAATACAAAAACATAGAAAAAGGAACATAGAACACCCACCCAATGTAACACCCTGGCCTAACCAAAATAAAGAACAAAAACCCCTCTCTATGGCCAGGGCGTTACACGTGGCGGGGTCTTAGTGAGATTAAGACGCCAGGCAACCCATCTTCCATTACCGAGCATACAACTTGCCAAAGTTGAATCATTAATGAATAAACTTGGCAAACTCAGAGCGAGGATCTCCTTCCAGAGGGACATCAGATTATGCAACATACTCTGTTCTTCTGAGACTTGGCTTTCCTCTAACATCCAAATGGATTATATACAGCCAGCGAGTTTGACAGTTTTTCAAGCTCTCTGGCGAGAACAAAGGCAGAGGGCTCTGCTTTATGACCAACAACATGTGGTGCGACTTGGGAAATGTAGAGGAACTTGAAAGTTTCTGCACTCCCAACTTGGAATACATTGTCATAAAATGTCGCCCTTTTTACCTTCCAAGAGTATTTCAGACTGTTATGAGAACGGTAGCCCAATCTGCAAAAGCAGGGTGTCTGCAGAAAGCTGAGTATCTTGGCTATTGATTAGTGCCTTCAAATCTTTGGTATGACTTACTACCATATTGTCACGTCCTGACCAGTAAAAGAGGTTGTTTGTTATTGTAGTTTGGTCAGGGCGTGGCAGGGGGTGTTTGTTTAGAGTGTTTTGGGGTTTGTTGGGCTATGTTCTTGTTAGTCTATTTCTATGTTAGTTCTAGTATGTCTATTTCTATGTGGTGTTTATTGGGTTGACCTTGAATTGGAAGCAGCTGCTTCTCGTTGCTTCTAATTGAAGGTCCTATTTAAGAGGGGTGTTTTTTCTATGGGATTTGTGGGTAGTTGTTTCCTGTTTTGTGTTGGTGCACCTGACGGGACTGTTTAGTGTCGTTTGTTGTTTTTGTATACGTGTTTCTTTTGTTTTCCTTCTTTAAGAAAATAAGAAGATGAGTTTACACGTTCCCGCTGCGTTTTGGTCCAATCCCTACAACACCCGTGACAGAACTACCCACCACCAACGGACCAAGCAGCGGAGGAAGGAGCAGCAGCAGAGCTATAAGGAGTTTTGGACTTGGGAGCAGATACTAACGGGAGAAGGACCATGGAGGAAGGCTGGAGAGGACAGAGAACGCTATGTTGGGACACGGCTAGCAAGGAAGCCTGAGAGGCACCCACAATATTTTTTTTGGGGGGGGGGGCACACGGGTAGTTTGGCTGGGCCAAGAGTGAGCCCTAAGCCAACTCCCCGTGCTTATTATGGGGAGCATGTGGAGTGGAGAGCGCCGGTGTATGCGGAAGTGCGCACGATCTCGCCCATGCACACGCACAGTCCGGTGCGAGTGATCCCAGCCCCTCGCAAATGCCGTGCTAGAGTGGGCATCCAGCCTGGAAGGAGGATGCCTGCGCAGCACATCTGGCCACCAGTGCGCCTCCTAGGCCCAGGCTACCCTACGCCTGCTCTATGCACGGCAGCCATCAGGCTTCTGCACTGCCCAGTTCGCCCTGTGCCAGCACTCCGCTCGTGCAGGGCTACTATTACCATCCAGCCAGGACGGGTTGTGCAGGAGGTGCGCTCCAGACCTCCAGTGCCTACTCATGGCCCGGTGTATCCAGTTCCTGCTCCTCGCACTAGCCCTGAGGTGTGTGTCTCTAGTCTGGCGCCTCCAAAGCCAGCACCACGCACCAGGCCTCCAGTGCGTCAGCCCAGTTCAGTACATCCTGTTCCCGCTCCTCGCACTAGCCTTGGGGTGCCTGTCTCCAGTCTGGTACCTCCAGTACCAGCCCCACGCACCAGGCCTCCAGTGCGTCAGCCCAGTCCAGCTCGTCCTGCTCCTGCTCCTCGCACTAGCCCTATGGTGCGTGTCCCTAGTCTGGCGCCTCCTAAGCCAGCCCCACGCATCAGGCCTTCAGTGTGCAGTCCCCGTCCAGAGCTTCCGGCAACAGTGCCCCGTCCAGAGTGTCCTGCAACAGTGCCCCGTCCAGAGTGTCCGGCAACAGTGCCCCGTCCAGAGTGTCCGGCAACAGTTCCCCGTCCAGAGTGTCCGGCAACAGTGCCCCGTCCAGAGTGTCCGGCGACAGTGCCCCCCGTCTAGAGATGGCCCACAGTTCGGAGCCTGCAGAGACGGCCCACAGTCCGGAGCCAGCAGAGACGGCCCACAGTCCGGAGCCAGCAGAGACGGCCCACAGTCCGGAGCCAGCAGAGACGGCCCACAGTCCGGAGCCTGCAGAGACGGCCCACAGTCCGGAGCCTGCAGAGACGGCCCACAGTCCGGAGCCAGCAGAGACGGCCCACAGTCCGGAGCCAGCAGAGACGGCCCACAGTCCGGAGCCAGCAGAGACGGCCCACAGTCCGGAGCCAGCAGAGACGGCCCACAGTCCGGAACCGACAGAGACGGCCCACTGTCCGGAACTGGCGCAGCCAGAGTCACCCTACAGTCCGGAACCGGAGCTCCCAGAGTTGCCCTCCAGTCCGGAACCGGAGCTCCCAGAGTCGCCCTCCGGTCCGGAGCTCCCAGAGTCGCCCTCCAGTCCGAGGTCTCCAGCGACGCGCATCAGCCCGAGGTCTCCAGCGACGCGCATCAGCCCGAGGTCTCCAGCGACGCGCATCAGCCCGAGGTCTACAGCGACGCGCATCAGCCCGAGGTCTCCAGCGACGCGCATCAGCCCGAGGTCTCCAGCGATGCGCATCAGCCCAATGTCTCCAGTGACGCGCATCAGAAACTTTGCGAGGGGTAAAATATAATAAGCATTTAGCGGGGGTGGACAGGTTAGGTTGGGGAGTAAGGCCGGAGCCTGAGCCACCTCCGTAGTAGGAGGTTTGGGATGGGGGGGTGTAGCACAAGAACCGTTGGTGGCCACCCTCCCTTCCCTCCCTTTAGTTAGGATAATTTTTATGTTTTGGGGTTTATTATTATTTTTTGTTTATTTTTGTGTGAGGTGCTTCTGGGGGCTGCACCTTTTTTTGGGGGGGGGGGGGGTACTGTCACATCCTGACCAGTAAAAGAGGTTGTTTGTTATTGTAGTTTGGGCAGGGCGTGGCAGGGGGTGTTTCGGGGTTTGTTGGGCTATGTTCTTGTTAGTCTATTTCTATGTTAGTTCTAGTATGTCTATTTCTGTGTGGTGTTTATTGGGTTGACCTTGAATTGGAAGCAGCTGCTTCTTGTTGCTTCTAATTGAAGGTCCTATTTAAGAGGGGTGTTTTTTCTATGGGATTTGTGGGTAGTTGTTTCCTGTTTTGTGTTCGTGCACCTGACGGGACTGTTTAGTGTCGTTTTTGTATACGTGTTTCTTTTCATCTTCTTTAATAAAATAAGAAGATGAGTTTACACGTTCCCGCTGCATTTTGGTCCAATCCCTACGACACCAGTGACACATATAAGGGCAGGCAGAGCCGATGACCTCACTTCAAGATGACTGCTACCTACATTCCAGTTAGCGTTGTGAAGCATAAACAAAAAAAAACACGAAATACGTTGATACACACCAAAAGATCATGAGGATATCTTATTTGTCTGCCTGTGACCTACCATTATTGATCACCAGCCCCGTGAGTCAAAATGTTTATTTTTCTTAATGTTTTCACCAAACAGCAAACATCTTACAAGGTAAGCTTTGATTTGGTCTGCGTTTAAGCTATAGCTACATGTGAGGTATCAAATGAATCCTTAGGTTGGTATGAACACGTCTAGCCTATTGCCAATGTTATCTGATAATGTATGATTTAATGGCAACATCAAATGTCTACCGAGTGACTATATCTTTGCGCATCAAAAATATGATGTTGCCTGCTTACGCGCTGTAGGCATCCATATCCTCTGTATGTCCCCAGTTACCACCAAAACGTATGAGAGCAGTTGGTGTTGTAGAAATTGTTTTTATATTAAACAATAACTTTTAGGCACATCCAGTGTGCAAAAACAGTGCAATTACCACATTCTGACATTTTGGAGAGGTTGAAAGGACACTTGAATGTACCCTGGATACCCCATAACAACACCACAATGTTTGAGTGAGGTTGATATGGTAGAACTTGTGTTTTTATACTGAACAAATAGCATTTAGGTATTGCAGATATGTAATAGGACTGGACTTATCTAATTTACAGACATATGCCACTTTGGAGAGGTTTAGGGACACTTGGAAATGTCCTGTGACCACACCTGACACATCTGCCCATTTCTAGTTGTTAGGTCTATCAATCCCATTTTTTTATGATATTGTTCACATGTTGTGGAAGCTATCTGATGTGTTTCCAGCTCCAGTCATCAATAATTCACTTAAAGCTTGTCATTGAGAGATGACTTTCAAAATAAAAAACGGTTATTTTTGTGTGTGCTTGATCTTGTGTATTCTGAACTTTGTAACTCCTATCTTCTGATCATTTCCTCATAATCTCCCAGATGTCTTCTTTCCAAATATATCACGTTTTTGCATGTCAGAATCATGTAATTACACATGAATAGCAGTTACTTTTGGGCATGTCTATTTAGGCAGGAATCTACATTTTGCCATTACATTTAAGAGGATATATAATATTAATCCATTTTAGAATAAGGCTGTAACGTAACAAAATGTGGATAATGCACTGTATGTGTGTGATGTTAGATAAGGTCTCTGAGGCTGACAAAGAAATGTATTTTCTTGGTGATCTGAACATTGACTGGTGATCAACTAGTTGTCCTCTCAAGAGGAAGTTTCTTACTGTGACTAATGTCTGTTACAAGACACAGGTTATCACTCGATCAACTAGAGTGTATACCAATAGTGTTGGATCTGTCACATCCACTTCTATTGATCATATCTTCACCAATGCTGCAGAGCTTTGCACCAACGCAATATCAGTTCCCACCGGCTGTAGTGACCATAAGATTGTGGCAATTACAAGGAAAGCCAAAGTACCAAAGGCAGGGCCTAAAGTTATGAGATCATACAAACTGTTTTCTCAGGACTCTTTTGTTGAAGATGTAAAACATGTATGTTGGTCTGATGTGTATAAGGAGGAGAATCCAGATGCAGCAGTATTTGTAACCTTATTGATAACGCTTAACTTATCACACGGTCATAACCTGTCATTATATGGTCATAACACTGTCATGACACAGATATTTAGACCTGTTGTGACATATTGGGTTATTTTATGGCTGGTTATGACACCTACATAACAGTGTAAAAAAACACTAAACCTACCACACAAGGCAAATATTCCATTACATTATAGCCTACTTGTTTATGTTATGTAACATTTTCTGAAATCAGTCATATTATTAAATTATCATTATAATTGCATGCACATTGATATCAGACATGCCCAATGCTCTGATTCTGATGACTGGTATAAATGCATGAGCAGATTTCAGGAGCAGAACAAGACACTCTTTTTGACTGATGGCTGACATAAGGGCATGTACGTGATAGGCCTATCTGGCTTATATGCTTATGATGGTCATAATGCTTCTTGACAGTGTCAACGTGTATTTTCTACTAGTTATTAAAAATATGATGGAGGAAAAAAAACGTGTGTAAAGAATTCATTACAACAACAACAGCCTTTCAAATGAAAGCAAACTTCTTGGCAGGGAAAAAACATTTGAACAAATGTGGATTTTGACACGCTTATGTAGTTGTTATAACCAGCCATAAAATAATGCAATATGTCACAACAGGCGTAAATATATGGGTCATAACAGTGTTATGGCCATATTATGGCAGGTTATGACAACTTATGTCAGCTGTTATGACCTATTATGATCTGGTTATGACCATGTCATAATGTGTTATGAATCTGGGTGTAAAGTAAAGTGTTGCCAAATTATTGTTGACAAGCATGCACCTGTTAAGAAACTGTGAACTGTTAAAGCCCCCTGGATTGATGGTGAATTGAACACTTGTATGGTTTAAAGAAAGGATGCAAAAAAAGTCAGGCTGCTCAGCTGATTGGTTGACATATTGTCAATTGAGAAATTTTGTGACTAAACTTAACGAAATAAATAAGAAATTATATCACCAAAACAGGATAAATGACATTAAAAAAATGGTAAAAGACGTTGGAGCACCTTAAATTATATTATGAGTTGAAAACCCAATTCATCTCCATTGTTCATTGAAGCTGTTGGGTCATTTATAACAAAAACTTTTGATATAGCCAATAATTTCAATGACTATTTCACCGGTAAAGTGGACAAACTGAGAAGTGAAATGACAACTTTGAACAGTGAACAATCATTTTAGTGTATTGAAGATATAATAATGAATGAGAAGGATGCCGTTTTGAATTTGGTCAAGTTTGTGTGGAAGAGGTGGAAAAACGCGGATTATCCATAAAACATTATAAGCCACCAGGTATAGACAACCTAGATGGGAAACTATTGAGAATGGTAGCAGATTGTATTGCCACCCCTATTTTGCCATGTCTTTAACCAAAGCCTAAAGGAGTGTGTGTCCACAGGCGTGGAAGAACAGGCTAAAGTAATTCCACTACCTAAAAATAGTAAAGCACCATTTCTTTGCTGGCTATAACAGCCACCTAATCAGTTTGCTGCCTGTTCTTAGTAAACTGATAGAGACAACTGTGTTTCAACAAAATACAATGCTATTTTTGAAAGAACAAGTTAACCACTGACTTTCAGCATGCATATAGGGAAGGACACTCAGCATGTAGTGCACTGACTCAGATAACTGACGGTTGGCAAAAATGGACAACAATATGATAGTTGGAGCTGTATTGTTAGATTTAAGTGCAGCCTTTTGATGTTATTGATCATCATTTGTTATTGAAAAAACGAACTTGTTATGGCTTTACATCACCTGCCATCACATGGTTGGAGACTTACTTATCCAATAGAACTCAGATAGTATTCTTCAATGGAAGTTTCTCTAACATCATATTGTACAGTACAGTGGTTCATCCTTTAAAAGTTTCAGCGTACTGCAGCACAGTTTGCGTGGTGCCGCAGAATTCTATGGCACCAACCGTTTGGTACCATTAATGCTAGTTAGTGCAAGTTTGACCACCAGAGGGCATCTTTGAGAAGCATTTGATAGCCTTCAATAGTGGCTGCACTAGAGAATTGAACCTTTTTTTGTAAGAACATAGTATATGGGACAGATTTAAAGAAATGTTGCTTTATTAATTTGATGAATGTTATGGTGTTACTATTCCAAGAAAACAAAAAACCCTCTGGGTTTCCGTTAGGAGGAAACAGAAAATATGGCGCTGTACAACGTGAGGTTGGGAGTAGGCTACAGTATTTGGCTATTTAGCTAAAGAATCCCCATGTCGTGCGGGCACGCAGAAGACCAGTCCCCATGCTTGTCTCAGAGCAGGGTGAAATGGTGCTAAAATAGTTGTAGGCTATTGTTTCTAACTTCAATATGCTCTTTAACCTGTTATGACTAGGGGGCAGTATTTTCACGGCCGGATAAAAAACGTACCAATTTAATCTGATTATTACTCCTGCCCAGAAACTAGAATATGCATATAATTATTAGCTTTGGATAGAAAACACTCCAAAGTTTATAAAACTGTTTGAATGGTGTCTGTGAGTATAACAGAACTCATTTGGCAGGCCAAAACCTGAGAAGATTCCAAACAGGAAGTACCCTGTCTGACCATTTCTTGGCCTTCTTGATTATCTCTATCCAATACAGGGGATCTCTGCTGTTACGTGACACTTCCTACGGCTCCCATGGGCTCTCAGAAGGCGGCAAAAAGCTGAATCGTGGCTTTGCAGGCCCTGGCTGAAAAACCTTAGCGCGTTTGGATAGTGGCCGGTCAGAGTACTATGAGACTAAGGCTCGTGCACGAGTCGACTCCATGTTTACTTTCTCTCTCTCTTTGAACAAAAACCACCACTCCCGGTCGGAATATTATTGCTTTTTTTACGAGAAAAATGGCATAAAAATTGATTTTAAACAGCGGTTGACATGTTTCGAAGTACGGTAATGGAATATTTAGAATTTTTTTGTCACGAAATGCGTTGTGCTCGTCACCCTTCTTTACCATTCGGATAGTGTCTTGAACGCACGAACAAAACGCCGCTATTTGGATATAACTATGGATTATTTGGGACCAAACCAACATTTGTTATTGAAGTAGAAGTCCTGGGAGTGCATTCTGACGAAGAACAGCAAAGGTAATAACATTTTTCTTATAGTAAATCTGACTTTGGTGAGTGCTAAACTTGCTGGGTGTCTAAATAGCTAGCCGTGATGGCTGGGCTATCTACTGAGAATATTGCAAAATGTGCTTTCACCGAAAAGCTATTTTAAAATCGGACATAGCGAGTGCATAGAGTTCTGTATCTATAATTCTTAAAATAATTGTTATGTTTTTTGTGAACGTTTATCGTGAGTAATTTAGTAAATTCACCGGAAGTTTTCGGTGGGTATGCTAGTTCTGAACGTCACATGCTAATGTAAAAGCTGGTTGATAAGCTTTTGATATAAATATGAACTTGATTGAACAAAACATGCATGTATTGTATAACATAATGTCCTAGGGGTGTCATCTGATGAAGATCATCAAAGGTTAGTGCTGCATTTAGCTGTGGTTTGGATTTATGTGACATTATATGCTAGCTTGAAAAATGGGTGTCTGATAATTTCTGGCTGGGTACTCTGCTGACATAATCTAATGTCTTGCTTTCGTTGTAAAGCCTTTTTGAAATCGGACAGTGTGGTTAGATTAACGAGAGTCTTGTCTTTAAAATGGTGTAAAATAGTCATATGTTTGAAAAATTGAAGTTTTTGTATTTTTGAGGAATTTGTAATTCGCGCCACGCCCATCATTGGCTACTGGAGCAGGTGTTCCGCTAGCGGAACGTCTAGATGTAAGAGGTTAAATAAATAAACACCACTTTTAACAGCACATTACTCAACACTAGTGAGACTCATGTCGCCTACGGTAGACCGACAGTATATCAAAAAATATGACGTGACTCTCTGCCAATAATTACATATAAAGGATTGGAGGATATTTCTGTAATTCAGTTATATTTATTCCCATAGTAATTTGTTATGGATCCATAACTAAATAAACATCAGCATTTTGAAAGAGTTTTTATCATTATTTTATTAACAAAAGCATAAAGATGCCATTATTAGTTACATTGTTTTAGTTTGAATGTGCAGACTGGCACTAATAACAGCTGGAACATTTCCCTAGTCAGTGTCATTATCAGTGCAATGCCCCTAAAGTGTTGCTCCGTGCTACCAAGTGTGGCGGGGTGGGGGTCCAACCCCCTCTCCCTTCCTCCTCCTCCCTTCCCCATGGGCTAGGTCCGTCTTCTGTGCGGCTCTGCAGCCCATCCCGTGCCCCCTGCCCTCGTGCCTTGAACCTTGCGCGCTTTCAGTGGATACAGCTGGAGAACTGCAAGGCAATCCCATTGTGCGCCACTTGAGGAGCCATGACCAATATATACTGTCCTGCTAACAACAGCGTTAATAATACATCTGTGAGAATATCCAAGGGGATTTTATATAATTCTAAATTCATAATAAAAATAATTGCTTTGTTTAAAAAATAACAATATTTTGGAGATTTGGTTTTCAAATAATGTAAAATAAGTGAGAAAAAGGCCATTCTTGAACACGGGGTGAGACGTTGTTACTAATTTGTAAATAAAGCCAGTTTCTTATTTAGAATTATTTATTTATGTTTTTAGAGGGAGAGAAACCAAAAACCTACAGTCATCTCATGGGTCTCCCAGTCAAGGTCAGCACAGGTGTTGAACCAGCATCTGTAGCAACACAGCTTGAACTGCTATGCAGTGTCTTAGACTGTTGCGCCACTCAGGCGCTGTATAACATGACCGGCCGGGAGTGGCCTACAGTACGAGCAAAATAATCCTAACAAAATAAAATAATAAAAACCTTAGTGTAACAACAGTTTTAGTAAGCAATACTGAAGTCGTGCACAATTATCAGTTTTCATTTAGGTTTATGTCACCAATTCATTGTCAGTTAGAGACACAGTAGAACCCAAAAGGATATCAGTGCTTTAACTCCCCCTTGCGCTGGTCTGGAGCAATGAAGTGGTGACGCAGGGTATCGTACAAAACCACAAATTACCTCCAAATACCGCAGCATAATCACACAACTTTTAGTGGAGCAACCACTGTATGTACAGTGCCGTATCCCTCAGGGCAGTTGCCGTTACTCTTCTCTATTTTTACAAATGATTTGCCACTTGTCTTACAAGAAGCTAAAATGACTGTGAATGCTGATGATTGCACATTCTACACAACAGCACCTACAGCCAGTGAGCTCACAGAGACTCTTAGCAAGAAGTGTATTTAACCCTTGTGTTCATATTTCCATGAAAGCTGTACACCACCAGGGTACAAAGTAATTTTTGACAAGGTAGTTCTGCGCACCACAAAGAGAGAGACACACACACACACACACACACACACACACACACACACACACACACACACACACACACACACACACACACACACACACGAGAAATTGAGATGATGTGTGCTACTGATTGAACTCAGCCAGCAGCTCCTGAAGAGGAAGATCACCATGGTTGGCACAGTTAGAAAGAACAAGCCTGAGCTCCCCCCCTGCACTCCTCGCAACAAGGGAGAGAGAGGCCTTCTCATCAAAGTTTGCCTTCACCCCCACCACCACTCTAGTTTCTTACCTCCCAAATAGGAACAAGAATGTGGTCCTCCAGAGCACACTGCATAAAACGGCTGAGATCAATGATCGTGAGGACAGGAAGCTAGCCATCATCCTGGACTACAACCACAACAATGGAGGCGTGAACAACCTGGAGGCATGGACAACTTGTAAGTTCCAAGTTGATTGGAACTTACAGCTGCAGGAGGATGGCTGGCCCATGGTCATCTTTCATAACATCATTGATGTGTCCTCATACAATGTCTTCGTGATATGGAACAAGATCAACCCTACCTGGATGCCTGAAAAGCAGAGCAAGAGGAGGGTGTTCCTGGAGCAGCTGGGAAAGGCACTTGTAACCCCACACATTCAAAGAAAGGAGCGCCTCCCATGCACAGCAGCCTCCGCAGCATTTGTGAAAGCTGTTTAGGGGGCTGAATCTTGTCCTGATCCACCTGAGGCTGGGGCAGGCAAGAGGAGGAGATGCCAATTCTGCCTCCCAAAGAAGGACTGTAAAAACAAATACTATGTGAGAAATACATCTGCAAAGTTCATGCACGCACACTTGCATACTGTCCTACATGTGCTAATTAGAGTTGATTGATTTATGTTCTTCACGTTTTTGTTTTGTATCTATTATCTTATTGTATTCTTATTTATTGTTGTTGCTTAAACACCTTGTAGGTGGGGGCAATGGTTAAAAAAATGGGAGAAGACTAGTATTTTGTAGTTGAATTCTTCATTGTACAGTATATAAGAATATATCACTATGTTGCCAAAAAAGTTCAAGACTAATTGTTTCCCTTAACAAAAAAAATGCATTCAAAACTACTTTCTTCACATTTCTGCTACTTTCTTAGGCTACTTAAGTGCTATCTCTTGCTAAAAAGTGAGTGTTTACACCTATGCAGTACCTTTAGCAATAATAATAATAATAAACTTCTACTTTAGTATAGAAAACAATTATAGCAGTCGTGTTGTAATAAAAACGAGTGGTGTCCACTGATTAAATGCAGTCTTTCTGCATTGTGAAGAGGGAAAACCCAGATATTCACAAAGTTTGTGATGAATGACAGGTTGTTTCCTCATGCAAAATAGATTTGGGTTTTGAAATTCAATTAAGCTGCTTTATTTTAGGGGTTTAGTGAAGGCGGGTAATTTTTTACCCTTAGGACAAAGGGAGTATACAGAATGTTAAGACTACACAAGAGTGTAAAATAAACATCTAAAAACCAAAAGCATTGTATTTGGTTTAAAGCATTCTCTTAGACCTAAACTTCAACTGGAGTTGTGCATAAAGGGTGTGACATTTGAACAAGTTGAAGAAGATGCACTCCTGGGAGTAATATTGGATGGGCAGTTATGATGGTCAAGTCATATAGTATTGACAAAGTTGTTGTGAAGATGGGGAGCAGAATATGTGTTAAAAAAATATGTTCTGCCTTTTTGACGCAAAGATCAACTGTACTAATTGTTCAGGCTCTGATCTTGTCCCATCTTGATTACTGTCCGGTAATATGGTGCAGCTGGCTCAAAACAAAGCAGTACGTTTTGCCCTGAACTGGACACACAGAACTAACATCAACAACATGCATGATAATCTTTCATGGTTGAGGGTTGAGGAGAAATTGACTACTTCTCTTCTTTTAAAGAAACATTTGTGTGTTTACAATGCCTAACCACTTGTAATAATCTATTTGCATACAATTCAAACAGACATACAGTGCATTCGGAAAGTATTCAGACCCCTTGAGTTTTTCCACATTTTGTTACGTTACAGCATTATTCTAAAATGTAATAATATATAAAATCATCAATCTACACACAATATCCCATAATGACAAAGTAAAAAGAGGTTTTTAGACATTTTTGCAAATTGAGCTCAGGTGCATCCTGTTTCCATTGATCATCCTTGAGATGTTTCTACAACTTGATTGGAGTCCACCTGTGGTAAATTCAATTGATTGGACATGATTTGGAAAGGCACACACCTGTCTATATAATGTCCCATAGTTGACAGTGCATGTCAGAGCAAAAACCAAGCCATGAGGTCGAAGGAATTGTCCATAGAGCTCCAAGACAGGATTGTGTCGAGGCACAAATCTGGGGTAGGTTACCAAAGCATTTCTGCAGCATTGAAGATCCCCAAGAACACAGTGGCCTCCATCATACTTAAATGGAAGAAGTTTGGAACCACCAAGACACTTCCTAGAGCTGGCCGCTTGGCCAAACTGAGAAATTGGTGGAGAAGGGCCTTGGTCATGGAGGTAACCAAGAAACCGATGGTGACTCTGACAGAGCTCCAGAGTTCCTCTGTGGAGATGGGAGAACCGTCCATAGGGCAATCATCTCTTGGGCACTCCACCAATCAGGCCTTTATGGTAGTGGCCAGACAGAAGCCACTCCTCAGTAAAAGGCAAATGACAGCCACTTGGAGTTTGCCAAAAGGCACCTAAAGGACTCTCAGACCATGAGAAACAAGATTCTCTGGTCTGATGAAACTAAGTTGAACTCTTTGGCCTGAATGCCAAGCGTCACGTCTGCAGGAAACCTGGTACCGTCCCTACAGTGAGGCATGGTGGTGGAGGCATCATGCTGTGGGGATGTTTTTCAGCAACAGGGACTGGAAGACTAGTCAGGAAAGAGGGAACGATGAACAGAGCAAAGTAAAAAGAGATCATTGATGAAAACCTACTCCAGAGCGCTCAGCACCTGACTGGGGCGAAGGTTCACCTTCCAACAGGACAACGACCCTAAGCACACAGCCAAGACAACGCAGGAGTGTCTTCGGGGACAAGTCTCTGAATGTTCTTGAGTGGTCCAGCCAGAGCCCGGACTTGAACCCGATCAAACATCTCTGGAGAGACCTGAAAATAGCTGTGCAGCAACGCTCCCCATCCAACCTGACAGAGCTTGAGAGGGTCTGCAGAGAAGAATGGGAGAAACTCCCCAAATACTGGTGTGCCAAGCTTTTAGCGTCATACCCAGGAAGACTTGAGGCTGAAATCGCTGCCAAAGGTGATTCAACATAGCACTGAGTAAAGGGTCTGAATACTTATATAAATGTGATATAAAAAAATATGTAATTCATAAACATTTTCAAAATGTCTAAAAAAACGTTTTCACTTTGTCATTATTGGGTATTGTAGATTGATGAGGGACATTTTAGAATAAGTCTGTAACGTAATGTAAAAGTCAAGGGGCTTGAATACTTTCCGAATGCACTGTGCATACCCCACCAGACACACCACTATGGCTATCTTCACAGTAATGCATCGCTTAGTACTGTATCACAGCGCCTATCCTATTTCTAAAAACTTAATTTCACTGTACTGTATATAAGAATATGTACAGTGCCTTCATAAAGTATTCATACCACTTGACTTATTCCACATTTTGTTGTGTTACAGCCTGAATTTAAATTGGATTTAATTTAGATATTTTGTCACTGGTCTACACACTATACCACATAATATCAAAGTGGAATTATTGTTTTCAAAATGTTTACAAATAAATAAAAGGAAAAGCTGAAATGTCTTGAGTCAGTAAGTATTCAACCCCTTTATGGCAAGCCTAAATAAGTTCAAGAGTAAAAACGTGCTAAAAAAAATCACATAATAAGTTGCATGGACTAACTCTGTCTGCAATAATAGTGTTTAACATGATTTTTGAATTACTACAGAGGTTGTTCCTTTACAAGTTATGTCATACTGCAACACAGCTTGCGGGGTGCCGCAGAATTCTATGGCATGTTATTTAACTGTCAGCCATTGTTGCCATTAATGCTAGTTAATGCTAGTTTGACAACCAGAGGACATCTTTGAGAAGCTAAATTATTGAAATGACATGGAGCTGTAGGCCTAAGAGTCCTGTTTACTGTGGCTGTTTTAGCGTAATTTACTGATTGGCATAAAGGCCTACTATATAGGTCTACATAAAGCATACAAGTCATCCATGTCTTTAAATACAGTCAAGCATTTTAGTTATAAAACGAAATAACAAAGGGAGCCTTGATTAATTAAACAATGAATAAACCGCAACATGTCGGCTTAAGTGATTGAAATCATTTGACTGTTTTTAATATTGGTTGTACTAGAGATACATTTTTTTTGTTAGAACAGATTATAGGGGATGGATTATAAATTGTTTTTAATTATTATAGTATTTGTTTGGTCAATATTTACAATATTTGTGGTGCTGCTTAAACTGTTAGAAATGTAGCTTAATTAAATATATTAATATTATGGTATTTCTATTCCAAGAAAAATAAAAATGCATTTTACAGTAGCCTATATGGTGCTGTACAAGGTGACCGGTCGGGAGTAGGCCTGGGCTACTAAGTGACAGCGAGTGAAGAGCAAAATAATCCTAACATTTCCACACCTTAATTATAGGCTTACCAATACCCAAACGGAGATTCAGTGAAAATAAAAATCTGATTGATTTATCAAGACCAGTCCCCAGACCAGTCCCCAGGGTAGACTATTGCTTCAAATCCTATTATAACAATAAACTGCAACATGTTGGCTAAAGCGATTGAATTCAAAAATGCATTAGACTGTTTTTAATATTGGCCATCAACCAAAAACACAGCATTTACTGGGGTAGAAATATGTTATTGAATTCGATTTAAAAATATATATATTTCAAAATGTATATGTTTGTTAGACTACTGTGCAGTCTAACAAAAACCAATAGGACAATGAGATATTTACTGTAGCCTACATATTAAACATAGAAAAGTGCCTAATTCTTTACATAAGGGTGAGCAGGCCATGTCCAGACTTTCTCGTTGACCTCAAGTACTCATTAACTCTGTCTTTAATGCTTTTTGGGATGCATCACTTTTTTGGGATGCATCACTCATGGACAGAATCTTCTGAATATACTGGCAGATCCATAACATGTCCATGTAGCTCTAATTACATTTAGAGGATTATCTAAGGGGCTTTTATATAATTATAATGCACGGTTAATAATCTTCCCTGTAGCTCAGTTGGTAGAGCATGGTGTTTGCAACGCCAGGGTTGTGGGTTCGATTCCCACGGGGGGCCAGCACAGAAAACAAAAATGTATGAAATGTATGCATTCACTACTGTAAGTCGCTCTGGATAAGAGCGTCTGCTAAATGACTAAAATGTAAATAATCAATTAATATTTGTAGGGTTTGATGCATTTTTCATTAGGGAAAATCTGGTCTGTGATCTTGAGTTAGAATTGTAAAACCTTAGAGTACTCAAGCATCGAATACATTGCAAGGTTGCCAATTTTTGGCCTTTAGACTATACTTTGGATTAGGACTCAACTCTGACTGACCGCAGCATCTATTGGTAGTCTAAACTGTGGCACTAATTGGGGGATTTTTCACACCTCGACCAGCTATTAGACTATCCTTTTGAAAATTAATGGAGGAGTGAATGTTTCAGTCAGTCTCTCCTATCGCACTAGAGTCCTGCATCAGGCCAAAAAAATCAGCTGCCTGCTATTGTAAAAGAATACTTGTGGATCTTGTTGTTTTCCTCTATTGCTTCAAGAGGCCTACTGTCCACCTGGTAATTATGTGGTTCCAAAGGATAAAGCATCACCTTTAGATGGGTGTGTGATTTTAGAGAAGCCAGTTACGAGCCTGCGACCAGGCACGGTGGAAGAAATCATTTTCCTGCACAGCAATTTGAAGAAATCCAGTGATGAATGGACTGGATATTGTCAGGCGCCATACTTTTGTTATGTTCCGTGTTTTTGGCACGTTTATGCTTTTATGTGCTGTCATTTTTGGACCGGAATTAAAGTGCGCCTGTTTACTACACTCTGCTCTCCTGCACCTGACTTCGCCTTCCTTACACACCCCTAACACCCAAAATGTATTTTAATGTATTCGACAATTCTGGAGTTTGATTTTAACACAGTGGCTCAGATACATAGCTTTGATGGGTTTAACTGATAACATTATCGCCAGACTGAAAAAGCTTCCCACTGTGAGCCTAAATGTCACAAGGCAGCGATATATTCCACCAAACAGATGCTGTTTCCTGGAAATTGACCTCTCTCTCTCTTATCTGGGTCTGTAGCACAGAGAGAACTATTACGTAAGCATGGCTAGATAGAGGAACAGGACAGAGCACTCAACTGATGCCTTCCCTCATCATCCTGCGATCTTGCAATTGTCTACCGACTTGTCGTGTCATACCGGACCAAGTACATTAAATAATATTTTTTGGTTGTTGTCTACAGAATGTTTCGAAATGTCCATAAACAAATTACCCCTCAAGGACAATACAGATTTCTTGAATGTAGTTTCCTAAATGATTATGGAAATAATCCCCAGATGTTGGGAATTACCAGTAGTACCAGGTAGTATAACATTGCCTAAAATGGTCATCATTTGAGTCTCCTATTCCTGACCGAACCAAACCCAGTGACCGAACCTGGTGGTTAAGCTGATAAATCATACATTTTTTTGTAAAATAACACAATTTGTCACAGACCCTGAAAAGATTTAGATATTGAGCCACCACAGATTTTTCTACCAAGAGCCTCGGTTGTCATCTTATGAAATTGAAAATGTTACAGTTTAGAGGGCCTATTTTGAGGTTAACACACTAAATTTGGCACAGACGATGATTATTGTACCCTAAAAAGATTGAGATATGGAACCACCACAGATTTGGCCCCTGGGGACTGTGGCAGCCATCATACTATATGGCCTCAGACTGTACCACTAATTTACAAACCTTTAATATACAAAAAGTCATGAACTTACTTCTTTGACTTAAAACAAGGTCACGGCCTGGATCTCGGCCTGGATCTCCTGAAAATCAAAAGGTTTTTATGACAGTTTTTATTAGTGCGCCACATAAAAAATAAGCCTACACATGTTTCACACACGTAGCTTATATTATTATATTATATTGTTGGTTAATCAAAGCGGCGCTACAGTCAGAGGCTCGATGTGTAGCAAAGGATTTGGGAGACTTCTAATCAATGCAAAATGGAATTAACATTACAGAATTAAGTTGGAAAATTAGAAGAGACAAGGACAGGTAGCGCTTGCTTGGCTCCACAGACTCATTGCGGAGAAGAAACTAATGTCTGTGGGCATAGCATTTTGCCGGAGCAATTAGTCTGGATCTCAGTATCTCCCCGACACTTCACTAAATGCGAACACATTTGGGGCCGTCTGATTGGTCCAGAGTTGGGCCAGAGCCAGAACACACGTGGTTAAAGCATTTGAAAATGTGTCATTGGCTTTGATACTCTGATTGGTTTGAGATCATCCAATCGCTGTTGACTTTGTTTTTTATACAATGCCCCTCATCACACAAATGACTTCAATGATGGCAGTCTCAGACTAAAGTATGTAGCAAACAATAGAGCAGCTGGAAAATTTTGTGTGAGTCGTCAGGCTAGGAAAGAGCTGGCTACTTAGTTGGCTACTGTAGCTAGCTAGCATCTTTACAATGATTTGATGCAGTCAAGACAGGTGAATAATGAAATAATTACACACAGTACAAAACAATAAGTACTGGGGGAAACAGCAGTCATGAACATTTCTGGGACTGCATGTAGCGGAGGTAAATTATAAAGCTGTCATGACTTCCGCCGAAGTTGGTCCCTCTCCTTGTTCGGGTGGCGTTCGGTGGTCGAAGTCGCCGACCTTCTAGCCATCGCTGATCCTCTTTTCATTTTCCTTTGGTTTTGTCTTGTCTTGTATCACACCTGGTTCCAATCCCATTCATTACATGTTGTGTATTTAACCCTCTGTTCCCCCTCATTGTCCTTGTTGGTGATTGTTTGTTTGTAAGCTTTGTGCAAGATATGTTCTGGTGTGCAACGGGTTTTGTACCCACTTGTATGATTTTGTATATTTTGGTTTTCGGAGTTTTTGAGCACTTATTAAACTGCTCCGTTTTATACCAAGTTCGATCTTCTGCGCCTGACTTCCCTGCCACCTACACGCACCCTTACAAAGCTCTATTGATGAGGTAGCCCTGCCTGTGACTTAAAACCAGCCCCGGCCAAAAACCTTCGGCCAAAAGGTTTCACATCCTACCAATTATTTAAGCATTTAAACAAATTCCTACTGAAGCCTAACTACAGACAAACCCCAGCTACAGCGGCATGAAAAAGTATGTGAACCCTTTGGAATTACCTGAATTTCTGAATACATTTGACACAAAATTTGATAGACAAACTCAGTTTTCTTGGGGACCTTCAATGCTGCAGAAATATTTTGGTACCCTTCGCCAGATCTGTGCCTCAACACAATCCTTTCTCGGAGATGCACTGTCAACTGTGGGACCTTATATATAGACAGGTGTGCACCTTTCCAAATAATGTCCAATCAATTGAATTTACCACAGTTGGACTCCAATCAAGTTGTAGAAACATCTCAAGGATGATCAATGGAAACAGGATGCATCTTAGCTCGATTTCGAGTCTCGTAGCAAAGGGTCTGAATACTTGTGAAAATAAGCTGTTTTTGTTTTTTCACACATTTGCAAAAATGTCTAAATACCTGTTTTCACTTTGCTATTATGGGGTATTGTGTGTAGATTGATGAGGAAATGAAAACATTTAATCAATTTTAGAATAATGCTGTAATGTGGAAAAAGGGAAGGGGTCTGAATACTTTCCAAACGCACTGTACGTATTATTTCCATTTCTTCTTTGCTTCTATTTGTTTTTCATGTTTTTGTTTTTCCATCTTATTTTACCCTATTGTCTTGTTGTAACGTTACAGGCGCGAGAGATGCACAACAAGATTCTGGGGCTACTGGAGAAAAAAGGTAAGCTAACTTAGCTAATTATCACAAAATGTTCTAGGTGGTGAGTCATAACATAGCTAAATACCTATCGGTACATCTTCTGGTTGATCAAGAAATCTGGATATTGATGATGAAGATTAGTCTAGCTGAGGATAACCATAGCCATTTAATGTTACACTATGTGTTCTAACATTAGCTAGCTAATGGTATCTAACAGTAGCTAGCTAGCTAACAGTTCCCCCTTTCATCTGTGTTTAGGTGTTATAAGACAATTATAGTTATTATTGTTAAGTTATGAAGTGAGGAGAGACCATAGTTAGCTAGTGGGAAAGATTCATGACTAGCTGCTGTATATTTGGAATCAACACTGTATGTACTAACTCGGTCACCTTGCAGCCAGTTACGGGGGAACATGTAACTACTCCACACGATTATTAAAATAAGATAAAACTTCACACAATCCTAAAATTAACCATTAAGAGGTTGAATAAATCTGCTTCAGTGGTTAAGGGAAGCTTGGTCCTCTTCAGGTTTGAACCAGTCCAGGTACATAGCTCTCAGACCAGACCACTAATAACAGGAATAATTGTTATTGGGCAGTGTTGGCTAGCTGTAACGTACAGTTTATATACAGTACCAGTCAAACGTTTGGACGCACCTACTCATTCCAGGGTTTCTTTATTTTTACTATTTTCTACATTGTAGAATAATCGTGAAGACATCAAAACTATGAAAAACACATATGGAATAACGTAGTCGTCAAAAAAGTCTTAAACAAAACATGTTTTTTTTATTTGAGATTCTTCAAAGTTGCCTTGGCATTCTCTCAACTAGCTTCATGAGGTAGTCACCTGGAATGCATTTCAATTAACAGGGGTGCCTTGTTAAGTTACATTTGTGAAATGTATTTTCTTCTTAATGCGTTTGAGCCAATCAGTTGTGTTGTGACAAGGTACGAGGGTATACAGATGATAGCCCTATTTGGTAAAAGACAAAGTCCATATTATGGCAAGAACAGCTCAAATAAGCAAAGATAAATGACAGTCCATCATTAATTTAAGACATAAAGGTCAGTCAATCCAGAAAATGTGAATAACTTTGAAAGTTTCTTCAAGTGCGGTCGCAAAAACCAACTATGATGAAACTGGCTCTCATGAGGACTGCCACAGGAATGGAAGACCCAGAGGTACCTCTGCTGCAGAGGATAAGTTCATTAGAGTTACCAGCCTCAGAAATTGCAGCCCAAATAAATGCTTCACAGAGCTCAAGTCAACATCAACTGTTCAGAGGAGACTGTGAATCAGGCCTTCATGGTCGAATTTCTGAAAAGAAACCACTACTAAAGGACACCAATAATAAGAAGAGACTTGCTTGGGCCAAGAAACACGAGCAATGGACATTAGACTGGTGGAAATGTGTCCTTCGGTCTGGAGTCCAAATTGGAGATATTTGGTTCTAACCGCCGTGTCTTTATGAGACACGTTGTGGCTGAATGGATGATGTCCGCATGTGCATTTCCCACCGTAAAGCACGGAGGAGGAGGTGTGATGGTGTGGGGGTGCTTTGCTGGTGACATTGTCTGTGATTTATTTAGAATTCAAGGCACACTTAACCAGCATGGCTACCACAGCATTCTGCAGCGATGTGCCATCCCATCTGGTTTGGGCTTAGTGGGACTATCATTTGTTTTTCAACAGGACAATGACCCAACACACCTCCCGGCTGTGTAAGGGCTATTTGACCAAGAAGGAGGGTGATGGAGTGCTGCATCAGATGGCCTGGCCTCCACAATCCCCCGACCTCAACCCAATTGAGATGGTTTGGGATGAATTGGACCGCAGAGTGAAGGAAAAGCAGCCAACAAGTGCTCAGCATATGTGGGAACTCCTTCAAGATTGTTGGAAAAGCATTCCAGGTGAAGCTGGTTGAGAGAATGCCAAGGGTGTGCAAAGCTGTCATCAAGGCTAAGGGTGGATATTTGAAAAATCTCAAATATAAAATATATTTTGATTTGTTTAACACTTTTTTGGTTACTACATGATTCCATGTGTGTTATTTCATTGTTTTGATGTCTTCACTTTTATTCCACAATGTAGAAAATAGTCAAAATAAAGAAAAACCCTTGAATGAGTAGGTGTGTCCAAACTTTTGACCGGTAGTGTGAGAGAGCAGTACCCAACCATCACTCTCCTCACACTGACCCCCACACACAGCCACGAGAATCAAAAAGGGCAACCAAGAGAAGTGCGACCGCAACCATGGAGGCAAAATGGACCAAATGCTCAGCGTGCAGACATAGCATCCAGATTCAGCAAGACAGGAACTCTCTCTTGGAAAAGGTCACTTTTGTTTGAACCATAATACACCCTGTTTAATCTTGGGCCTATGTTCTGGTTCCAGTCTAACTGTCCAGGCGACAGTCGCATTTCAGACCACATGAATGCCTTTTGTTATTGGACTTATTTTGCTGATATTATTTCCCATACCTCAGCCGGAGAAATGACCTTTTGAGGCACATTTGCATCTTGTGTGACCTGTGGGCTCATCCTCTCAAGTGTATTACAATTATATTAGCAAGCATCTGGTTCTCTGGCTGCCAAGTGATGAATCCTCCTGAACTGTAGATAACCTTGAATCACAGAGAATGAGTCACACTGCTAGGAATATTAAGAGGATTGTCAATAAGATGGAGCAGTATCAGCCATAATATAAAATGCATAATCCTAAAATGATGCAGCTGATAAGTGTGATTGTTGTGCGCATTACACTTTTCCTCACACAAGCTCACACACATGCACACATATATACACACTCATCGTGACTAGTCATGGTCATGCATCAGGTACCATAGATAAGAGAAGTCAATACTCTGTTTGCACATTGTATATTGGAAAAAAGTACAACAAATACATATCACATACATGAGTGTATTGCAATTAAAAGTACCAAGGAGAAGCATTCAATGTCAATATTTAAAAGCTGCCTCGGTCAAAACGTTACATGGAATAGGCTAAACATGGAAGTAGAGGTACATTCCCGTGTTGCTGCTCAGAATATCTACGAGGATTTGGCATTTCTACAGAAGAGATGTGTTGTGATACAATGATTTTAATGTGCATAAAGTAATATAATATAATACAAAGATATTATCATAGAACTTTTACAGTAAGGCTTTTTTAACTACCAGATGTGTTACTATGTTTCCTGACAGTATGCAGGAATGAACAAAAAGGGTAGTCTGGCTAACACGTAACTCAAAGTCCTCCTGACTTCAGTCTGGAAAAGCTGTTTTGAGGTTGTCTGCACAATGTGTTGATAATGTAGAGGGCTGTGTGTTTTTACTGGTTGGTTCTCCTCTGTGTCTCACTCAAACGCCACACACACACACACACACACACACACACACACACACACACACACACACACACACACACACACACACAACCTCGAGCACTGCCCCCTTCCATTACAACTGGTGGATTTTCAAATCAAAATAACAAGACATCTTCACCCCCCCCCCCATTAGAGAGAAGCAATCAATGCATTAGCGAATCTTTGAGCGAATACTGCAATAACAACGGCTTCCTGTTCAGACCAGTGCGTCACAACTCTCCCTGCAATGTGAGTCACTTGAGTTGCGTCATCCAGGCTACAAAAAGGATAATTCCAGACAACAACAAATATATATACAGAGTTGAAGTCGGAAGTTTACAAACAGTTAGGTTGGAGTCATTAAAACTTGTTTTTCAACCACTTCCCAAATTTCTTGTTAACAAACTATAGTTTTGTCAAGTCGGTAAGTGTCACGAGCGGGTAGAACTGTTTTAGGGTGAGTCAAGCGCAGGAGACTGAGGTCCGTTGGAACAAACTTGATTTAATAAATCCAAAGGCAAAATCCATATACGGCTGGGAGCATAACAGTCAAAAAGACTAAAAGAAGCTCCGCTCAAAAGGGCAGACGGGGCGCAGCCCGGCAACTCTAATGCCTATACAATAAGTCGTAAACCAAACAATATAACACCACACGTAACAAAGAACAATCCCGCACGAATCCTAACTAAACACAGACAGACTAAATACCCCCCCACTAATGACAAACACGAAACAGGTGCAATCAAAAAACAGACATAACTAACAGACACTGAAACACAGATCGGTGGCAGCTAGTAGGCCGGCGACGACGAACGCCGAGCACCGCCCGACCGAGGAGAGGCGCCACCTTCTGTGGACGTTGTGACAGTAAGGTCATCTACTTAGTGCATGACACAGGTAATTTTTCCAACAATTGTTTACAGACAGATTATTCACTTATAATTCACTGTATCACAATTCCAGTGGGTCAGAAGTTTACATACACTAAGTTGAATGTGCCTTTAAACAGCTTGGAAAATTCCAGAAAATTATGTCATGGCTTTAGAAGCTTCTGATAGGCTAATTGACATCATCTGAGTCAATTGGTGGTGTACCTGTGGATGTATTTCAAGGCCTACCTTCAAACTCAGTGCCTCTTTGCTTGACATCATGGGAAAATCAAAAGAAATCAGGCCAAGAACAAAACATAAATAATTGTAGACCTCCATAAGTCTGGTTCATCCTTGGGAGCAATTTCCAAACGCCTGAAGGTACCACGTTCATCTGTATAAACAATAGTACGCAAGTATAAACACCATGGGACCACGCAGCCGTCATATCGCTCAGGAAGGAGATGCGTTGTGTCTCCTAGAGATGAACGTACTTTAGTGCGAAAAGTGCAAATCATTCCCCAGAACAACAGCAAAGGACCTCGTGAAGATGCTGGAGGAAAGAGGTACAAAAGTATCTATATCCACAGTAAAACGAGTCCTATATCGACATAACCTGAAAGGCCGCTCAACAAGGAAGAAGCCACTGCTCCAGAACCGCCATTAAAAAAGCCAGACTACGGTTTGCAACTGCACATGGGGACAAAGAGCATACTTTTTGGAGAAATGTCCTCTGGTCTGATGAAACAAAAATAGAACTGTTTGTCCATAATGAATAGATGGATACATTGAAGAAACATCTCAAGACATCAGTCAGGAAGTTAAAGCTTGGTCGCAAATGGGTCTTCCAAATGGACAATGACCCCAAGCCTACTTCCAAAGTTGTGGCAAAATGGCTTAAGGACAACAGTCATGGTATTGGAGTGGCCATCACAAAGCTCTGACCTCAATCCCATAGAAAATGTGTGGGCAGAACTGAAAAAGTGTGTGCGAGCAAGGAGGCCTACACACCTGATTCAGTTACACCAGCTTTGTCAGGAGGAATGGGCCAAAATTCACCCAACTTATTGTGGGAAGCTTGTGGAAGGCTACCCGAAATGCAAGATCGTAATTTCTATGATTCACATGGTGTTAGGACATATTGCCTGTAGTCAACTGTACATGGTAAATTGGTTCACACCAAGTGGCACTTCACTTTTTAGTATAGAAAATGGCTATGAACATTTTTCTACAATATTCACAACATAATGACACATTTTTATTCTTAAAGAATGAAAATCTATTTTCATAAATTACATGTGGAAAGACCTACCTGAGTGAACAATAGCAAGCCAGCAGTAGACGAAACAGAAAGTTAATTCTCTCCTCCATTTCTTCCTGGTTTTAGCTTGTGGCTATCACTGTCTTACTGGCTAGGTTTAGGATATTTACTAGCCCATACTAGTGACACACAAAGCTATATTATCAACATATGGCAGTACACAAACAAAATATAGCTCACTTATTTTGCCAGCTAGAAAGAAATAGCCACAAATTCATTCAGAAACGGAGGAAAAGGATAGCTGACTTTAGCAAGCTAACGTTATCTGGTGCCAATTCAACAAGAAGCAATTGTGACCACTTTGATTCTAAGATTCCAACTCGTCTGAAGGTAGCCCAGTACCAGTTTTTTTTAAAACATATGGAAGTACTTAAGTGCCCCAAAAATGTAAAGGGGTTTAATATGGGTCAAAATAAATACAAATTATTTATTGAGCATTCTTATATCGCTCAGATATAGGACAGATACTTAAAAACATACTTCCTTTTGATTATTATTTTGGTAACCATGTCATAAAATGTCATAACAGCTGACATAACGTGTCATAAACGATCCTAATATGGTCATAGCACTGTCAGGACTCATATATTTACACCTGTTGTGACATATATTGAGTTATTTTATGGCTGGTTAAGAAACCTACATAAGTGTCAAAATCCACATTTATTAAAATGTGTTTTTTGGCTGACAAGAAGTTTCCTTTTGTTTGAAAGTCTGTCTTTTAAATCCTTTGTTTTTGTTGTAATGAATTCTTTAAAGTCATGTTTTTTTCATCATATTTAAAATTACTTGAAGAAAATACAATTTATGACACTGTCATGAAGCATTATGACCATACTGTGTCACTTTACTTGGACTATGAAAATACACTTTACTTGGACTATGAAAATACAATGCTGTCAAGACACTGTCAAGAAGCATTATGAACATCATCATCATACAGTGTATTTGGAAAGTATTCAGACCCCTTGACTCTTTCCATATTTTGTTACGTTACAGCCTTATTCTAAAATGGATAAGAAAAAAAAGAAACCTCAGTAATGTACAGTAAACACAATAACCGCATAATGACAAATCGAAAACAGGTGCATAGAATTTTTTGCGAAGTTATAAAATCTAAAAAACAAAAACACCTTATTTACGTAAGTATTCAGACAATTTGCAATGAGACTCGAAATTGAGCTGAGGTGCATCCTGTTTCCATTGATCATCCTTGAGATGTTTCTACAACTTGATTGGAGTCCACCTGTGGAACATTCAATTGATTGGACATGATTTGGAAAGGCACACGCCTGTCTATATAAGGTCCCACAGTTGACAGACACCACCAAGACTTTTCCTAGAGCTGGCCGCCTGGCCAAACTGAGCAATCGGAGGAGAAGGGCCTTGGTCAGTGTTATAGTTTTACATTTCCATTAAGTCATTTAGCAGACGCTCTTATCCAGAACGACTTACAAATTGGTGCATTCACCTTATGATATCCAGTGGAATAACCACTTTACAATAGTGCATCTAAATCTTTTAGGGGGGGGGGGGATTAGAAGGATTACTTTATCCTATCCTAGGTATTCCTTAAAGAGGTGGGGTTTCAGGTGTCTCCGGAAGGTGGTGATTGACTCCGCTGTCCTGGCGTCGTGAGGGAGCTTGTTCCACCATAGGGGTGCCAGAGCAGCGAACAGTTTTGACTGGTTCTGAGCGGGAACTGTGCTTCCTCAGAGGTAGGGGGGCCAGCAGGCCAGTGGTGGATGAGCGCAGTGCCCTCGTTTGGGTGTAAGGACTGATCAGAGCCTGAAGGTACGGAGGTGCCGTTCCCCTCACGGCTCCATAGGCAAGCACCATGGTCTTGTAGCGGATGCGAGCTTCAACTGGAAGCCAGTGGAGAGAGCAGAGGAGCGGGGTGACGTGAGAGAACTTGGGAAGGTTGAACACCAGATGAGCTGCGGCGTTCTCGATGAGTTGTAGGGGTTTAATGGCACAGGCAGGGAGCCCAGCCAACAGCGAGTTGCAGTAATCCAGACGGGAGATGACAAGTGCCTGGATTAGGACCTGCGCCGCTTCCTGTGTGAGGCAGGGTCGTACTCTGCGAATGTTGTAGAGCATGAACCTACAGGATCGGGTCACCGCCTTAATGTTAGTGGAGAACGACAGGGTGTTGTCCAGGGTCATGCCAAGGTTCTTAGCACTCTGGGAGGAGGGCACAATGGAGTTGTCAACCGTGATGGCGAGATCATGGAACGGGCAGTCCTTTCCCGGGAGGAAAAGCAGCTCCGTCTTGCCGAGGTTCAGCTTGAGGTGGTGATCCGTCATCCACACTGATATGTCTGCCAGACATGCAAAGATGCGATTCGTCACCTGGTTATCAGAAGGGGGAAAGGAGAAGATTAATTGTGTGTCGTCTGCATAGCAATGATAGGAGAGGCCATGTGAGGATATGACAGAGCCAAGTGACTTGGTGTATAGCGAGAATAGGAGAGGGCCTAGAACAGAGCCCTGGGGGACACCAGTGGTGAGAGCACGTGGTGCGGAGACAGATTCTCGCCACGCCACCTGGTAGGAGCAACCTGTCTGGTAGGACGCAATCCAAGCGTGGGCCGCGCCGGAGATGCCCAACTCGGAGAGGGTGGAGAGGAGGATCTGGTGGTTCACAGTATCATAGGCAGCAGATAGGTCTAGAAGGATGAGAGCAGAGGAGAGAGAGTTAGCTTTAGCAGTGCGGAGAGCCTCCGTGACACAGAGAAGAGCAGTCTCAGTTGAGTGACCAGTCTTGAAACCTGACTGATTTGGATCAAGAAGGTCATTCTGAGAGAGATAGCAAGAGAGCTGGCCAAGGACGGCACGTTCAAGAGTTTTGGAGAGAAAAGAAAGAAGGGATACTGGTCTGTAGTTGTTGACATCGGAGGGATCGAGTGTAGGTTTTTTCAGAAGGGGTGCAACTCTCGCTCTCTTGAAGACGGAAGGGACGTAGCCAGCGGTCAAGGATGAGTTGATGAGCGAGGTGAGGTAAGGGAGAAGGTCTCCGGAAATGGTCTGGAGAAGAGAGGAGGGGATAGGGTCAAGCGGGCAGGTTGGACTATATGATGATAACCTGGTGGACCGTATGATGCAAGCACATTTAATTAAATGAGAATGAACTGCAGAATGTTTGTTGTTTTTTTGTCTCCTCCCAAAATTCTTGAAGTAAGACCATGTAAGATGACTGGTTATTAAAACAATAGAAACAATCCTGATTTAATATCATCAACATTGATGGCATTACATGATAACTTGTTGACTGTCTAGTTGTGCTAGTTTCATATCACAAAATACGTAAAATTAGATCTAATATCTAAGTTAGACAACTCAAGACCAATTTTCTTAAAACAAGCTGAATAATCTTACACATACAGTGCTTGGTAAGATTATTTAACTTATTGGGAACATTTTGGAACATTTTTCACTTGCTATAATTGTATTTTTCTGCAGTGCGGGGGCCTAAGATTCTAAATCAAATAGCTAAATGATCCTTTTTATGACTTCTTAGGGCTAGGCCCCTTTTCTCTCAATTTCCGCCTGAATGACATTCCCAAAGTAAACTCCCTGTTGCTCAGGCCCTGAAGCCAGGATATGCATATAATTGGTACCATTGGAAAGAAAACACTTTGAAGTATGTAGAAATGTTAAAATAATGTAGGATAATATAACACAATAGATATGGATGGAGAAAATCCAAAGAAAAACCAACCAGATATTTATTTTTGATAGAGACCATGCTCTCACAATGGCTGGTATAAGGGCATACTCAATTCTTGCTCCCAGGATGCAATTCCTATGGCTTCCACAGGGTGTCAGCAGTCTGTTAAAGGTTTCAGGCTTGTAACTTCCAAAACGAATAAGAAGTATCAGTTTTAGTACAGGGACACAGTCCTGGAAATTCGTGTTTGGGTGCGCCATGAAGACAAGACACACCTGCTAAAATCAGTTTCCTATTGAACATACTTCTTTCAGTAAGAAATATTATAGTTTGATTACATTTTAGGGTATCTGAGGAGTAAATAGAAACATATTTTGACTTGTTGAACCAAAGTTTAGGGGTAGATTTTTGGATTCCTTTCTCTGCAAGTTGACCGAGTGGATTACTCAAATCGATGGCACCAACTAAACAGACTTTTTGGGATATAAAGAAGGATTTTATCTAACAAAACGACACTACATGTTATCCTCTTACATCTAGACGTTCCGCTAGCGGAACACCTGCTCCAATAGCCAATGATGGGCGTGGCGCGAATTACAAATTCCTCAAAAATACAAAAACTTCCATTTTTCAAACATATTACTATTTTACACCATTTTAAAGACAAGACTCTCCTTTATCTAACCACACTGTCCGATTTCAAAAAGGCTTTACAACGAAAGCAAAACATTTGATTATGTCAGCAGAGTACCCAGCCAGAAATAATCAGACACCCATTTTTCAAGCTAGCATATAATGTCACATAAATCCAAACCACAGCTAAATGCAGCACTAACCTTTGATGATCTTCATCAGATGACACCCCTAGGACATTATGTTATACAATACATGCATGTTTTGTTCAATCAAGTTCATATTTATATCAAAAACCAGCTTTTGCATTAGCATGTGACGTTCAGAACTAGCATACCCCCCGCAAACTTCCGGTGAATTTACTAAATTACTCACGATAAACGTTCAAAACATAACAATTATTTTAAGAATTATAGATACAGAACTCCTCTATGCACTCGCTATGTCCGATTTTAAAATAGCTTTTCGGTGAAAGCACATTTTGCAATATTCTAAGTAGATAGCCCGGCATGACAGGGCTAGCTATTTACACACCCACCAAGTTTAGCACTCACCAAAGTCAGATTTACTATAAGAAAAATGTTATTACTTTTGCTGTTCTTCGTCAGAATGCACTCCCAGGACTTCTACTTCAATAACAATGTTGGTTTGGTCCCAAATAATCCATAGTTATATCCAAATAGCGGCGCTTTGTTCGTGCGTTCAAGACACTATCCGAAAGGGTAAATAAGGGTTACGCGCCCGACGCGTTTCGTGACAAAAAAATTCTAAATATTCCATTACCGTACTTCGAAGCATGTCAACCGCTGTTTAAAATCAATTTTTATGCCATTTTTTTCGTAAAAAAAGCGCTAATATTCCGACCGGGAAAGCGTGTTTACGTTCAAAGAGAGAGAAAGTAAAAACATGGGATCCCCTCGTGCACGAGCCTCAGTCTGATGGTCCCCTGATAGAGCACTTACTAAAGGCGCTAATGTTTTTCAGCCAGCGGCTGGAATTACATCATTCAGCTTTTTCCCGGGTTCTGAGAGCCTATGGGAGCCGTAGGAAGTGTCACGTTACAGCAAAGATCCTACGTTTTCAATAAACAGAGCCAAGAAGCTCAAGGAATGGTCAGAGAGGGTACTTCCTGTTTGGAATCTTCTCAGGTTTTTGCCTGCCATATGAGTTCTGTTATACTCACAGACACCATTCAAACAGTTTTAGAAACTTTATGGTGTTTTCTATCCAAAGCCAATAATTATATGCATATTCTAGTTTTTGGGCAGGAGTAATAATCAGATTAAATCGGGTACGTTTTTTATCCGGCCGTGAAAATACTGCCCCCTAGCCATAACAGGTTATAGCTGGGAACCTTTGGATGACAAATCAGAGGAAGATATTCAAAAAGTAAGTGAATATTTAATCGTTATTTGTGAATGTATGAAACCTGTGCAGGTGTAAAAATATTTTGATGTGGGGCAACATCCTCAAACAATTGCATGGCATGTTTTCACTGTAATAGCTACTGTAAATCTGACAGTGCAGTTAGATTAACAAGAATTTAAGCTTTCAAACTGACATAAGACACTTGTATGTACCTAAATGTTTAATGTCCATAATTTTTATTATTATTTACTTGAATTGCGCACCCTCCAGTATCACCGGAAGTTATCCCGCTAGTGGTACGCCTAGCCCCAAAAATTCCATAAATTTGCTTAGTAGAAACCCAGCCCAGGGCCCTTAGACAATTTTAAGCAATGTGGCAGCTACATTCCTGATCTTACTCCTGGACTCAAAATAGTTGGTGAATCATATCAACAGGCAGAGACAGGAGCAAGGAGATTTCTGTCACCTTGTCTGGGAGCTGGAGCTGGACATTGCCCAATACCGGGAGCACTTCAGAATGAGCAGTCTCCAAATGGACACCCTCCTGTCCCTGGTTGGACATGACATAACCAAAATGAAAACCAACTACAGGGATCCGATTGAGCCAAAGCAAAGGCTGACCATCACTATACTCTTCCCCACCTCAAATAACCAGTATGTGAGTAAGCAAAGCAATGTAGTATGTCATTTCATTTGTTTATAATGTGTACGACATAATAACTAAATAGTGTAGTCGATGGTAGTTAGAGTTCTGTTGTGTTTGCCGCCAGTGCAGCTCCTCCTGGGCCTGTAGATCGTCTATGACCGTCATAGACCTTGTCTGACCCCTTTGATTGAGGGCCCTAATGGAGGGTGCCAAGTGATGCACGAAGTGGTACACATTCTGCAGGGGTGGGGGAGGGGTATTTTTCTGGTGGTGGTGGGTGTTGTGTATACACATTTACATGATAAGCCATACAATAACTGTACTTGATCTGTATACCTTCCAATTGACAAATAATGTGTGTGTATGCTATTGAATTGGATTATCATTGGCTACTGAGGAAGTATAAAAGGGAATGACACGTGTTGTGCACTGTTCATAATCTGTCCACAAGCCAGGAGAAGCTGCACTACTCTGTTCCATATAGAGAGATGATTTTTGCTAAGTGGTGGACTAAATAAACCTGTATTCGAACTGTATTTGCCATCTCTCAAGCATGAAACACACCGCGAATCTCACTGCCAATAGACTGCCGATAGGTACTTATCACAGTGGGAGGTTGTTCCTTCTCTTGCTAGAACAGAAGCGGTACCTGCTGTGTGCCATCCCAGTCGTGACGAACCTACTGATTCTACTTGTAGAATCGCAATGCTCATCAATGGCCAACAACTTGACTTTGAGCCAATCAGAGAGCACAAACCCCCACGTGGGAGAGTCAACAGAAAAAAAAGGATAAAGGATGCATTTTCTCCATACATCTATGTGTAACCGATGTGAAATGGCTAGTTAGTTAGCGGTGGTGCGCGCTAATAGCATTTCAATCGGTGACGTCACTCGCTCTGAGACTTGAAGTAGGGTTTCCCCTTGCGTTGCAAGGGCCGCGGCTTTTGTGGCGCGATGGGTAACGATGCTTCGTGGGCCTCAGTTGTTGATGTGTGCAAGGGTCCCTGGTTTGAGCCCGGGTTGGGGCGAAGAGAGGGATGGAACCTACACTGTTACATATGGATGAGCCAATCACACGTCATATGCAATGTAGGCTATGGGATGGTAGCTAGCTATGTGTGCAGACGCATTGCACACAACATTAAATACTTCCTCCAAGCTAGCTAAATCCCAATGGATTAGCTAGTTTCCATGAAAAAGCTGCCTGTTTTAGCTGCCGAGTTAGTGCAGTGTCCTTAGCTTAGCTATGTTGTGCAAGCTTGCGAATATGCTAATGTTAGCTAGCGAGCTAAACATTTGGCTATGGGCTGGCACTGGGAGTATGGGATTAAGAGGAGTGAATTAAATTATTTATTCGTCATCTTGCTACGTAGTTATCTAGCTGTGGCCATCTGGCTAGTATCAACAAGGCCTTTCCACAAAATAGCAACATAACTGCAAATAGCTTGGAATCTAGACCCTAAGCAATGCGCACGGATATGCATTGCCAAACAACGCTACTGCCACCTTCTGGCTGAGTGGCTGACGACTTCCAAGGTCTTTGCTGTGTGAAACATAAGAGATTAAGTGCTGACACTCTGTTCAGAGTTGCTATGTACTGTCATCAGGCAAACGTTATTTTATAAGAATACCTTACAAGTGGCAATGAGGATGGGATGTTTCCAGTTAATTTTAGCAACAGTGGGTAGCTCCCTTTGCAAGTCATCAAGAGGACAGTTGAACATGGCGCTGTTCAGCAGTGAGACAGGCCTAACATAGAAACAGTGGACAGTTTTAGTATAGATTTATAGTATAGATTTCAGCAGTTTTTGATAGCGAACAATATCAAAGAAGAAAGAAGAGCCTTTCTCTTTATTGAAAGACTTGAAGGACTTGGTTGCAGCAGCTAAATCCAGCAAGATCGGAAGGAATTGCTACAAGTGTTAAGGGATTTTATACACCAAAAAATACTTTACAACTGTAAGCAGCTTGTGAAACGCTTTATGATTACATTGCTGGCTTGAAAGGACTAGCAACCATTTGCAGTTATGGTGGAAAGGAGAAGAAGAGTGCCTAGGAGCTGTGTCTTCGCTGTGGGCAGCAGTATAATACAATACTAATTTAGGGCTCTTCAATGTGAAAGCAGACTGAGTATGTGAAACCATATCATGTAATGGTTAAGTGTAATGGAGTAAATATCCGTATGGAGGTTGACACAGGTACCGCTATGTTGGTAATTTCTGAGAGGTTGGCACATTTTTGTGATATAAAACTTCAGCTGTCACGCCCTGACCTTAGAGAGCCTTTTTTATTCTCTATTTGGTTAGGTCAGGGTGTGACTTGGGTGGGCATGTCTAGGTTTCTATTTCTTTGTTGGCCTAGTATGGTTCCTAATCAGAGGCAGCTGTTTATCATTGTCTCTGATTGGGGATCATACTTAGGCAGCCATTTTCCCACCTGTGTTTGTGGGTAACTATTATTCTCTGTGAGTGTTTGTGTGCGCCACAGTTGTGTCACGTTTGATTTCTGTTTACCTGGTTTTTGTGAAAGGTTTCACTTCCATTAAAGATGTGGAATTACATGCACGCTGCGCCTTGGCTCATTTATGACAGGGAGTTTGAAGACAGTGATCGTGACATCAGCCTAGTAACATTATACTGAAAACATACACAGATCAGCCTCAAGAGTTGTTGGGGATAATCTAAGTAAATGTTGAATGTGGTAAGCAACAGCTACAAGCATCTTTGTTAGTGTCAAGAGGAAAAGGACCAGCACTGAGAGGTCGTAACTGGATCTAAGTGATAAACCTAGACTGGTCAAAAGTGAATAACATAGAATATTCTGTAGAGAAACTGTGCCATGAGTGCAAGTAAGTGTTTATTAAAGGACGACTGCACTTCCTGATTTGTCTTCGTTTTTCATCAATGCTCATTAAGAAATGCTAGCAGACAGGACTCTAGGCAAATGAGAGTTGTTTTGGGGTTGTGGTTTGATGTGGGTATTTCTTGTGTGTGTCTTTGCCATTCAATCTAAACAAACAAGTGCAGTAGTGAGTACAGCGAGGTATTGAGGTTCTCTCTTTGCTATGGAGAGAACAAAGTTTTGAAGTTGAGGACATCTCCCCTCCTGACTGACTCGCCATCTCAAGATGGTCAGCTAATTCAGTTCTATGTGTAGGCTAAAGCCTGCGCTGACTTTGTGTTTAGCCAAGCTGACAGCAGCTGCTAGCGTAGCTTGGTGATAGCTGCAGCTGGCTATAATATTTAGCTGATATTTCTTTGTTAAATAACTTACGGCAAGATAGCAAGAGCCAATGTCTGGAAGACAGTTGTTCTACAAGGCTTTGCTATGAAAGTAGCTTGCAACTTAGTTTCAACGTTTCATCACGTCATGTAAATACATGTTACCATAGAAACTATATCAACTACTACGAGTTCAATGACCGCGGGTCTTCAGTCAGCTCAGCTGTCATACAACACAATATTCTATAACTGGCTAGGTTTGTCTCGTCTCGTCTCTCCTTATGTCTGCTGTTAGACCATTCCCGGGAGACAAATGCCAGAACTAATATCCCTACAGGTGTAGGTTACATGTTGACAATGCACAAACATTGCCCAGCTTGAGTGTAGATGCATCAACTAAAAATCAATGGATGTGTTCGTTTTACAAAGAAAATTAAAATTCTGCTTACTTATAAAGACAGCGACATAAGCTCATGTAACCCAATATCACAAGTTCTGATATTGCAAAAATGTGGAATACGAGTCGTCAATTGTCTGCCCTATATACAGAAACAAACAACATTAGGATATCTTACAGCATTTTGGAAATAAAGACCTGTAAACACACAGATACAATAGGCGTAAATATCAACTATGAATATTTATGACGGATGTTAACTTCTCTTTTTGGTTGCGCAAGAGTTGCTGCTACAGCTAATCAAACAGCTGTTGGTTGCTGCTGGTGTTCCCGCCAATATCCAGCAACTTTGCACGGCCATTGAAGAGGAGATGGACAACATTCCACAGGCCACAATCAACAGTCTGATCATCTCTATGCGATTTTTGTTCAGTGTATAAGCTCAATCATTGAGCAACTATAATTGCTATAATGCTTCTATTTCCTCTTCTGTTTACATGTACTCTGAACATGCCCCTATGCCGGAGCCATACGAACGCCTGCCTCCCCATCACTGCATGCCTGTTTGCCTGACCGAGCCATACCAACGCCTGTCTCCCCATCACTGCCTGCCTGTCTGCCTGACTCTGGCTATCAGGTGACATGCTCGCTTTTTCTTGTTTAGGTCCCTGTAATCTTTCACAGACATATCGTACATGTGACGACCCTCCCACTCTGTCTGCCGTATTCTCTCTCTTTGTTCT